>NW_003852488.1:5016460-5070069 GCF_000181295.1 Otolemur garnettii | reverse complement strand
CAGATGGCTTTTTACCAGAATTCTATCAAACCCTGAAAGATGAGCTTGTACTGATACTCCAGAAACTTTTTCAAAACATTGAGAAGGAAGGAAACTTCCCCAACATGTCTATGAAGCAAACATCACTCTGATTCCAAAAGCAAGAAAGGATCCAACTAAAAAGAAGAATTACAGACCAATTTCACTAATGAATAAAGATGAAAAATGCTTAGTAAAATCTTAATAGATTATAGCTGCACATTAAAAAATTATAATTATGATCAAGTAGGCTTCAACCCAGGGATGTAATATTGGTATAACATATGTAAATCCATAAATGTAATTCACCATATCAATAGAAGCAAAAACAAAGACCATATGATCCTCTCAATAGATGCAGAAAAAGCATTTGATAAAATTCAGCATCTTTTTCTAACAAAAATACTTAAGAAAATAGGCATAGGTTGCACATCTCTTAAGCTGATTGAAATCATCTATGATAAGCCCATAGCTAATATCATACTAAATGTAGTAATACTGAAAGTTTTTCCACTTAGAACTGGAGCCATACAAGGTTACCACTATTACCACTACTATTCAACATTATGCTGGAAGTTCTAGCTAATGCTATCAGGCAAGAGAAGGATAAAAAAGGCACCAGGTAGGCAGAGGAAGTCAAGCTCTTGCTCTTAGCTGATGATACTATCTTATAGTTAGAAAACTCTAGAGACTCAACCACAAAACTGGAAATGATCAAGAAATAGAGTAACATATAAAGGTATAAAATCAATGTCCACAAATCAGTAGCCTTTGATTATGCCAGCAAATCAAGGACATAATCCCTTCACAATAGCATCAGAGAAAATTAAATACTTAGGCATATGCCTAACAAAAGAGATAAGGGATCTTTACAAAAAGAATTACAAAACCCCAAGAAAATAGAACTTAGTATAGTATAAATGTAATTTTTATACACACTAGATAGCAAAAGATTTGTGTGATTTACTTTATTGTCATATTCACTTTATTGCAGCAGTCTGGAACAGAACCCACAGTATCTTTGAGGTATGCCTGTACAAAAAATTGGAATCATGATATTTATCTTTACATCGATTTTATTCAAGTGCTTGTCCATATCAGTTTTCCTTAATTCTCTCAAGATTTTTGTACAGAATAGCTTCTCTTTTTCTTGAGTTAAATCTAAACTTATACAATTTAAGTAAGTGCAAGCATATAATTTCTTCATGGTGCTGTCTAGTATAATCATTCCCAAAAGTTTTCATGCTGATATTATAAAATTGTTTATTTAAAAGTACTTTCTATTGTCCATTTATATTGAAGTTTGAAATTATATATATATATGTATATATATGTAGTTGATATTATCTATGACTTTAATTTCAAAATGGCAAAATATTTATAAAGCTTAATTTCAGGATGGTGAAGAATGCATTGCTAATTATACCTAGTAACAAGAGTGCACTCAGATTAGTCCAAAATCGTTTAGGGAGAAGTGTAAATGGAATAGTTGAACAAAACAGAACTGAGTAGTGAACTATATATAATTATCATATGAAAGAAAGTTGAAAAAAATCTTAAAAAACAGAGAGAGAATAAAGAAGAAATATAATCAATTACTTTAAAACAGGAACAAATTTCTATATATGGTCAGTTTCTCTATATGAGATGCCAGTTTGAATTCCCAATTAAAGTATGATATGCATTGTAGAATATTGTTCATCTTCCCATCCCTGGCAGCCATGAGAATGTGCCTCAAAGATGTCCATCTCCAGGGAATGGAGGGCCCACCTGCCATGCCCTGAAATCTAGCAAGGTATTTGCACTAAGACAAGCTTCTCATGGGCTACTTCCATACTGTAACTGAGTACAGCAGGGGCACTAAACCAGGCTGTTCCTGGCAGATAGGGACTGTGCCATTGTTACTCTTGCTGAAGCTTCCTTGAGCCATCTGGAAGTCTAAGATACTTCTGCTCAACCTTTCTTCTGTCTCTTCGGCACTTGCAGCCAGTCTTGCCACAAGTCTTGGTGTCTCTCCCAGCTTTCCCTGGCTCCCTCCCCATTTCCTCACACAGACATTTTCCTTAATAAAATTCTTATATGTTTAATCCCATGTTGGATCTGCTTCTAGGAAACGTGGACTAGTATTTCTTTTTATTTCAATGAAATTGCAGTTAGAGTCATCTCATAAAGGTCTAACACAAATAGGATTTTTGAGTATTTTTAATTTCTTTGACCTTTAAAGTAATTATTTCAGGTGGTAGTTTTAAGCCTTTGCTTATTCTGTAAAGGAATCTAATTATGTTCCTGGGATGGCAAATATCACTCACGATTACATGTTTTGGCTCAGCATAGTAGATTTTGATCTTAATGTCTTTTCTAAAAGTAGGGAACAATGTCTTTTTTTGTTAACTACTAAAGCCATTATCATCATCCATTACCCATGCTATAGTTTACATAGTTTTATGTTGCAGTGAGGGTATTAGGAGGCTTTTACGATGATTGCTCTGAAATGAACGAATTGACTATAAGGCCTTATTATTCTTTTCAAAGTAATGGCAGCCTAGTATCTAATGGGATACTAGGTGACATCAATGTAATTTAGTTGAAATAAAGGTTTGACTAAGGTATATTTATTTATAAATAAAAATATTTTCTCTTTGGTTGGAAAACTAAAACAATGTTTGTGATTATAGTAGAATGTTTAGAATTCTCAGAAGAATTTTGAACATGTTTAAACATATTTATGGATCATGTTGATACATATTATATTTTTCTCTGTGTTAGAGAGGTATAGAGGTTGCCTATTTCTTCCCATACTAAATATGTGACAGAAATACTGTGGTGAATCTGAGAAGGTGAATAGGTGTTTAAGGGCAGACAAGGTTAGGGAAATCTTGAGAGAATTATTAGGTTCAAAAAAGAGAACATTATTGATAAGAAAAAAATGTTTAAGGTCATTTTTGTAGTTATCTGGAATCAAATTCTAAGTCTTAGCTAAATAGATATTGATGAAGTTAAGATTGCCCGGGAATAGGAAGTAGAAAAAAAGTGTACTATATGGTAGAAGATAATGTTTATTTTCCCTAATACTTACCTGCTAAACACTTAACCTTCCCTAAACAATGATAGAGTTAAAAAGAATGAGATAATGTTTTAGCCCACATGAGAACAATGCTGGAGTAACTGGTTTATTGTATTCTTCATACTGATAGTTTATTTATTATTATAAGCAGACTTCTTTACTGATCCTGCAAACTTATGTCACTCAGAGACTATGAACTTTAGTTATGAAAAATTTTGTGATTCTGTTATTTCAGTGGATGGTATCAATTTTCTGTTACTCTTCATTCTTTGTAATGTCTAGGTTAATATTTCTGAAGTAATGGAAATGCAGGATCAGCACCTATGAGGGAATGCCTCCTTAAATTCTGTACCCTGCGTGTCTTGCTTGCCTCACTCTAGTTTTAGCAGTGCTGTCTTTGCATCTTTATAACACCATCACACTGATTTGGGATTATCAGCTTCTTCAAGAATGCTTTATCATGTGCTAATGGATCTCAGTTCCTTGACTTCACACTTCTTCCAGTAATCTTTCCCTTCAGCCACTTGTTTCTATGGTTATACCATAAACACTGTCATTATGAAAGACTATACCATTTCTAAGACACACAAGTCAATCATCCTCCTTTTATTTAGATAACTTTACCAACTTTGTAGCTCACTTTCTCTAGTACCCTTGTTTGACCAATTCTTATGAACAGTTGAGAAATTTAATATTATTCCCATCACACTCCCTTTTATGTGCTCATTTTTCCCTTTACAATACAAGCGTAGATCCCATTACTAAAATCATTGCCTTACTTGTATTTACATTTCTATATCATTTAAATTCACCAAAACCTTGATTCTGATTAAACACAAGTTCTCTGTTCTACAAGTGTAACCAATGGATAAACACATTGAAAAACTCAACCAACCAATAAACAAAAAACACAGAGAGCTTGTCTCATCTCCAATTGCAATCTTTCTCCTTAGCTCTGTACAAATGTTCTCCCTCATTTTTCTAGTGAAATCTTTTTTCTATGCATCAAGATGTCTATTTTACACTTTTTCCCTTATTTTCAAACTTCAATGTCCATTTCTTATTCTTTACTCTCAGCTGAAAGCACTCAGAAGGCGAAAAACTCTTTTTTATTTATTTCTCTCAAATTCTTCAGTCCTCGGCTTTTGTGCTCATATTCTTAATCTTTGATAATAATGAATGAACTAGCTTGGACTTTATTTTAAAACTGACCACTTGTTGGATTCCCCATCTCCTAAGCTATTTTTTATTCCTTAAACAATTTAGGGTCATTATCTTATTTTGTTTTGATGTTTGAAACTTTTGCCCAATCCAGCCTTCTTGAAATTCTTTAGGCCATTTCTTCTATCTTTTTGCCTAAGTTTCTAGGATTTCTTCTCCTGTTCCCTTGGGTTTACCTACTGTGGGCCAAGTGAAGAAAAAGCTGAAACTAAGTGGGACCATCTGAGACAAAGTAGACCCTTTCTCAGTATTGGAGACAGTACTTTGACAGAGTAAAATTGGATTGGGTGAGGAAAGGCATAAAATTAAATTAGGTCTTGAGATATTTTGATATTGTCAATGTTCTCTCCCATCTATATTGGTTTGGTTTGGATTAGTCAGGGTAGAAATAGTATAATATAAACTGAGTTCAAAGAGTCACTGATTTCCTATTCTAGAACTGTCTGTGGTGGATAGAATATAGTTCAAGAAATGTGCCTTGGGCTTCTATGAGATTCCTATCTTTCAAGTGAGGGTCCTTTGTGCCAGGCAAATTCGCTTATCCTCCTTGCCTAGTAAAAGATGCCATCATTACTGCAAACTTTCAAGGGCTATAAAATTGGGTAAAATATAGTACAGGTTCAATTATAGTTAAAAATATAAAAGCTAACCTAAACATATAGTAATAATCTTGAAAATTTTCATGTGCTTTTAGGTTTGAGTAGGAAGTAGTAAATAATGTTGGGATTTCATTCACTGTGGTAAGGCTGGTGGAGGAAATATTTTTTTAATTTTTATTTTTTTCAGTGGGACCTGTGACTCTAAAGTTAATCCCTTTACCTTTTTTTCAGGTTTCCAGAACCAACTTAGGTATGGCAATTGGCTCATCTATGGAAATACTTGACTTTAGAATTAAAAAAAGGGCAACTTATATATTTGTAGCAATAGTCTTGGCAATCAGATGTTTGGGTGTAAATGAGATTAATTTTGTTTTAATATATGAATAGTAAATATTATTCTTATAAATGAAGATAATACCATGTGTCAAAAGATGACCTATCATGCTCTGAAGAGATGGTTGTAGGTCTTGGTAGTTCATCCAACAGACTCTGTGTCATAATGAACTGTCAGTGATTATATTCTAAGCATGGTGGAATTTTTATATCTGAAAATACTTTTCTTGTACCATTTTCCTATCCACTGTCAGAGCAGAAGTAGCAGCCTCTTAGAACAAACTCTACTCATCCCAGGAAGAATAATGTATATTTTGGCTTCCTAAATCTGCAACAGATTACCACTTTGCAAATGAGCAGCACTTCTTTCTGCTGTGGTCTTGTTCTGTAATATATTCTCACAGTGGAAACCTGATGATTATGTAATTTTCCTATGCTTGCATCCCAAGGGATATTTAACCTATCTGACTTGTTCTAATTAAATTACCACATTTTCTATAAGGTTAATCAACTGAATAATGAAGATTTATGACTGTTTTAATACACCATACATAAGTATGAGTAAGGGGAGAGATGTATGATTTTACTTTAAGTAAAATCTTATAGTAGTAAATGTTGCACCTCTTCCCTTTTTTTCCCAGAGAAGATGAAAGTTTCAGCACTCTAAGGCACTAAGGAGGGGAGCCTCCCCCAGTGGCCTTAGGGAATGGGAAAGAGCATCTTTGAGATTTTTTTTAAAGAAAATCTTGGAATATGGATGAAGGTTCTGGGTGTGGGCCAGTGTTTTTGGAGTAATAATGTTGGCTGACTCTTATTCCTACTGGAATAGGATCACTTGCCATTTTTTTTTCCTCTCTACATGTCAGGCATACTTTGCATCAGCTTTGTATACCTATCAGTCCATCAATATGGATAGTCATGGGGTGTCAAATAGGAAAATTGTGTACTACCACTTTAGATTTCAGCACAGAAGAGTTTATGCAATTTTCTTTCCTTTCCCAGTATCATCATGATAGCCTCAAAGTCAAAAATAGTCAGGCAAAAAAGGAAAAGAATATATTTTGATTTGTACTTCAGAAAAATTAAACTATGCTTATTAAACTAAAAATATAAAGCCTTCAAAATTGTACTAAATGTTGTACATACTTCTGCCAGAAGTTATTTTGTTGTGTTACATATGAGATCAGTTTTATTTTCCACTTAACTGCTAAATAATTTTAATATAAAATTATACATTTTATTAGCTTACCCTGAATTTGAGTAGAATATGAGAAAGAATGTAATATATTAAAAGAGGTTTATTTCTGTTAGGTTACATTTTTTAAAAGAAATTCTAGAATCTAGAATCAAACAGTATTGATTTACTTGGGGCTTCTATGAAAATAAAAACATTGAAAAGGAAAAAAATCAGGAAAAGACTTTCTCAGTTTTTTGAAAGACTGAGATGGTAAAGAGACAAAAGCATAGACTTTCTGGGTTCAAATTTTGTACTTGCTCATGTATGCTGGGTATCAGTTTTTCAAATCTATATAATGAGGTTTCAGTACTTATCTTACAAGATTATTCTGATTAAATAAAACACTATTTTTTAGGGTCCCACAGGTGTTATGTAGTAAATGCTCAGCAAATGTGAGGTCCTCTTTCTTGTCTCTTTTGCTCTGGAAATTTCTACCATATGTGAGTGGAAGAAATTAAAAGAAAGACTGTTTTCTTTCTTTCTGTTACTATTTTTTTTTTTTTTTGGATTCTTTTCTTTCCCTTTTAAAGATATAAAGTAAGGAAAATACTACACCAGAATCTGAGAGAATAAAACACACACATTTGGTTTATTAACTTTCTAGTTAAAAGATTTATTCCCTAGCTCGTTTAAATATTTTGAGAAACATACTGTTACATTTAAACATGAAATCTGTCTCCCCTATACTTCATGAAGCTTTTCCAGTTTCCTGTCTTCAAGTTAGGAAATGATGAGATTGAAAGCATTCTGGCCTCAAGACACCAACATTTCTGAGTCGACCATGAACATTCATTCAAGTTCTCATAAATGCCTCAGAATCTTCAAATGCAAAACATTTGGGTAATAGACTTAGTTTGAAGACAAGATACTAGCCTCCTTTGTTGTGCCATTTGTTAGGTCTTTATTTGCAGAGTACAAAGTTTCAAAGCTTGACTTTCCTTCTCAGGTGCTGCATGCCATTCAGAGTATCTCATTCCCTAAGGTTTGGGTTCTTTTTACCCATTTTACCCATGATGCACTTCCTATTCTGCTCAGCTTCATATCATCACAGTTATTTTGCCTGTGATTTTCCTTCTGCTTTAAGACTTCTTTTTTTTTCTAGAATTTAGAGTTGTGGAAGGAAATATAAAGTCCAACTCATTTAGGGAGGCTTCAATTTATATTTTTGACAAATATTTGCCCCAAATAATATCAATGGAGTACCATTATCTTAGTATGTCTCTGGTTGGTAATAGACTCAGTCTTGACCTCTTAGTATAAATAAATAGGATCTCATAGTTTGTAACCATGGAGAAAGCAAGAGTTTACAAACATTTATACACAGTTATAAAGCTTCCCTGGAGGAAAATGGATGCAATTGAAGGGAAGATAAATTATCTTTAAGGATGTTTCTCAGATTGGATTGTTCTTAATAAATAACTCTGTTCTACACATTTTCTTTCTGTGAGCCAAATTCTGCCTTTGGTTGTTGGCCTATTCTGTTTGCTCACAGAGGGAGGTCCACATGGGAAAGCGTGCAGTTGCCTCAACTTGAAAGAATTCAGAAAAAGGAAAAATATGCATTGCTGTGAAAGTTTATTCATTTCCATCAATGAGTGTTTGAGTTCTTACTATGCAATCATCACTGGGTGGGAGCTTATTAGGGAGGCACATGGAAAAACTAGAGTGTGACAAGGACAGCAGATATAAAAGTACCAAATGACCACATATTTCTGTAGAACTGTGGTTCTCAACAGGGGTGATTTTGCCTCCCAGTGGCATTTGGCAATGTCTGGAGACATTTTTATTGTCACAATTAGCAGGGATGTGCTGCTGGCATCTACTGGGGGCAGCCGTTGTAAAATGTTTAGTAGCGTTTTGCAATTCACAGTGCAGTCCTCACAGTGATGAATTATCTGGCTCAATAATGCTGAGTAAAAATAATGCTGAGATTCAGAAACCTTGATGTAGAAATATCAGGAAAGAGAGAGGCCATCAGGTAGAAAAGGCCTTTGTTTTGCAAAATTCTGTCAGAATATGATGATATAAATGGCTGCTTTAAAAAATGTTTTCTTTGAAAAAATTGGAAGACATCATTTTATCAGTGATATTCTTGTTCTCAAGTGCTTTAAGTGCCTTTTGTTGTTAGCTGAGCACCAGAATAGTACTTCTTCAGTGTGTCTGAGTATTAGTGGTTTTCAGGGAAGAGTTTCTTGAGCTTCTTTTTTTTGGTGTAAAAATATTAATGGGGTACAGATGTTCTTGGTATATAGCTGATGTGTAGTTTGAGTCTAGGCTATAAGTGTGTCCATCCCCCTAACAGTGTTCATTGTACCTGTTAGGTAGGTTTTTGCTCCTTTCCTGTGCTCCCCTCCCTCCTGCTTGATTTTGAATGATTTCTACTTCTCTGTATACTTGTGCACCCATTGTTTCGTTTCAGTTTATTAGAGAATACACATGGTGTTTGTTTTTCCATTCTCGAAATACTTCACTTAGGATAATGATATCCAGTGCCTTCTAAATTGCTGCAATAACATTAATTTATCCTTTTTTATGCTTCAGTTTTGACTTACTGCCTTTTTCTCCTTTGAGCTCAGGTTGGAGTTCATAAGTCTTTATGAAGTAACCAATGTCGGTGACACACACAATTCTGTTTTTCCCTAAGATTACTTTTTACTTATTTTAAAACTTCCAGTTAAATATCTACTAGTAGGTTTCCATAGTAATCCATCATTCCTGCCAAGACACCCTTGAATCTCACTAGAGGATAGAGTTAAGGTTAAGTCTAGAAGTCCTTTCTCTTACTTTAGCATTTGTAAATAGAAAGGAGATACAAGGAATGAGGGAGTTGGTGGGGGTGGGCAGATGAAGAGAGAAAGGAGAGACAGAAGGGAGATGACACTTAGGACATCAGTTACAAATGTTGGGTCGTGCTGGTCTTCAGATTTTTTTTCCTACTCCTTCAGATTATCCTTTCCTAATCTTTAGGTAGTTTTTTTTTTTCTCTGCATGCACAGAACTGAGCATTTACATCAACATTTTCTCTTTAAGTATTCATCTTCCTTAACAGGTTAAAGGAAACTTGAAGGTAAGTTATAGATAAGTTCTTATTCCTAGGAAAGTGCCTGTTGAGTAATAGGCACAAATACCTGTGAAAGTCATGAAGAAGTCAGTACTCACTATGGTGCTTTAGCCAAAGATCAAACAAAGAGAACACTTCTGAAGTTTTTAGTTTTCTGGGCTCCAATTCTGCTGGACATATTTTTGTTGGTGGAAAAAAGGGAGATTTGATATATTTCCTTCTTATTTATTCACTTGTCAGAACATCACAATGCAAGCTTCACATTTTTTTCCCCTCTCCACCTTGCAGTTTCTCATTCTCAGTCTCTTTTTAGAATTATTTCCTCTATTTATTTGAATTTTTGTATATTTTATTACTTCATCAAATTGTTGGCTCCTGGATGACAGAGGCTGTGTCACGGCTTTTTCTAAATTTTTTTTGAGATCATGTTTATGCTCCTTCTAATTTCAGAATATTAGGTGGGTACAAATGTTTTGGTTACATTAATTGCTTCTGTACAACTATATATAAATGTGCCTTTACTGAGATAGTGTGCATTGTACCAGTAGGATGTGAATTTACCCTTTTCTTCCTGCCCCCTTCAATTTGCTTGCTTTCTGTTGAGGTTTACTACCAAATGTACATATGAGTGTTGAATAATTGGTTCACATTTAGCAATGAGTACACATGGTGTTTATTTTTCCATTCCTATGAATTTTACTTAGAAGAATGGTCTTTAGTTCCATCCAGATTGTTACAAATGGTACAGAAAAGAACCTGAATAGCCAGAGAAACCTTAAGCAAAAAGAAAAACTTGAGAGGCATCATGTTACCAGACTTCAAGCTATAGTACAAGACTGTAGTAACCAAAAAAGCATGGTACTGGCACAAGAACAGAAAACACAGATATAAAACTATCCTCATTATTGCCATCTGATCTTTGACAAAGCAGACATTAACATACACGGGGGAAAAGAATCTTGATTCAATAAATAGTGCTTAGAAAAGTGGATACCCACATGTAGAAGACTAAAACAGGATCCATATCTCTCACTACCCCCAAAAATTAATTCATGATGAATAACAGACTTAAACATAAGACATGAAACTATAAGAATCCAAAAATAAAATGTTGGAAAAACACTTACAGATATTAGTCTAGACAAATAATTTATGAAAAAGATCCCAAAGGCAAGCACAATAACAACAAAAATTAACAAATGGTCCTTGATTAAATTAAAAAGGTTCTGCATAGCCAAGGAAACTATCAGTCTAGTGAATAGATGACCAGAAAATATTTATATGCTATACATTCAGTAAAGCCTGATAACTAGCATCTACAAAGAAATCAAGCAAATAAAGCAAGAAAAAAATTAAACAACCCCATTAAAAAGTGAGCAAAAGATATGAACAGAAGCTTTTCAAAAGAAGACAGACTAATAACCAATAAGAACATGAAAAAATGCTCAAGGAAATGTGAATCAAAACCAAAATGAGGTATCTCCTAACTCCAGTGACAATAGCTTTTATAAAAAGAAAAAAATCCTCAAACAACAGATGCTGGCATGGATGTGGAGATAAAGGAACACTTATGCACTATTGGTCAGACTGCAAACTAGAACCTCTATGGAAAGTCATATAGAGAGACACCTCAAAGAACTAAAAGTAGATCTATCATTTGATCCAGCAATTTCACTATTGTGTTATTTACACAAAAGACAAAAATCATTTTATCAAAAAGACACTTGTACTCGAATGCTTATTGCAGCACAGTTTGTAGTCTCAAAGATGTGGAACAACCCAAATGCTGGTTAATACATGAGTGGATTAACAAAATGTGGTATATGTGCAATGAAGTACTACTCTGCTGTAGCTTTGGTTTTTATATCCAAAGAATTTATTTCCTCTAATGAGTATGTACTCTATGCTGCTGTCACTGACAAAAGGCACATGAAGATGTCTAGAATTGCGGTACACAAAATCTCTGTTTACTTGCTTTGTCTCATGTACTGAATAGTGTGTTTTGCTAAGAAGGATGTCCTTCCTCATAAATATAGGATGTTTCAGGCGGCGCTTTTAGCTCAAAGAAGTAGGGTGCCAGCCCCATTTGCCGAAGGTGGTGGGTTCAAACCCAGTCCTGGCCAAAAACTGCAATAAAAATAAATAAATAAATAGATATAGGATGTTTTTCCTTCCTTCCTTCCTTCCTTCCTTCCTTCCTTCTTTCCTTCTTTCCTTCCTTCCTTTCTTTTTTTCTTTCTTTTCTTTTCTTTTCTTTTCTTTTCTTTTCTTTTCTTTTTTTTTCCCCCTGAGATAGAGTCTCAGTATGTCACCCCTGGCAAACTCTTGGGCTTAAGTGATTCTCTTACCTCAGCCTCCCAAGTAGCTGGGACTACAGGTGCCTGCCACAATGCCTGTCAATTTTGCTGTTGTGGTTGTCATTATTGTTTGACAGTTTGAGCTGAACAGTTTGAACCCAGCAGCCCTGGTGCATGTGGCCGGCACCCTATCCACAGAACTACAGGCACAGAGACTCTTGCTTTTGAATCCTCATTTCTCATGGCTAGGAGATGTGAAGTCATATTTAGTTAAATCAGAGTTCATAAAGGATTTATTTTTTTTTTATTGTTTGGAATTCATTGAGGGTACAAAGAATTAAGTTACACTGATTGCATTTGTGATTTTTATAATTGTGACTTGCTCCCAAGAGGGACTTCTAAATGATTTACACTATAGAGTAAAAAAATAAGTTTCTGGTATAAATTCTCATGTAACAAGTAAATAGATGTATTATGAGAAATTAGCCAGGATTCAATCTTTGTTTACTAATGCAGAGTGCCATGAACTAATGTTTTGTTGTTTTTTTCATTGAGTAAAACAAGAGAGAAGTAATTCATAATAATAAATGTTGGAAGGATAGGGACAGAGTTTTAATGGGAAGTGGAAAAACAGTGGGTTAAAGATGATGATATAAGGTAGAGGTAAGTGGAATGGAGGAGCTGGAGAAAGTGAGTGAATATGGAACATTAAATAACAGGATGCATATGCCCATAACATGACTTTATGCAAGGAATCTTAGGTTTTGTTCAGTTTTAATTGATTATAACAAAAAAGACAAGTAGCAGATTCAAAATACCAGACATATTAAAGGGCAATTATCCAAGTTTTTAGTCTAATTTCTACCCTGAAAGAGAAGTGACTTCACTAAAGAAAGAATACCTTTTTTCATACTAAGCTCTATTGTACTGCACTGTATTTGCTAAGGCAAGAACTCATTTTTCTCAGATACAGCTGGGAATCCCAAGGAAACATATTTGTAAATCTGTTGCTCATGTTCTCCTTTCATGACCTTAAGTTGTCATTGGGTAAACTTAGAGATGTCTGATCTCTCTTTCTGTCTTTTTTTTTAATTTCTCTATATATGGTGTAAAATTTATACTAATTATTATACCTGGGCAATTAGGATGAACATACATTAACTCAAAATTTTAAAGGCATGCAAATTTCTTTCATGTAGATCAAGCTTTGTTCCTGCATTAGCAGAACAAAGAATTATTTAATTCTGTTACAGAATTATTGAATTGGAAAATAAATGCAACATACTTACACAGTTTATGATGAGCAACTGACAAGAGGGATTAAATCGGGAGGCAAGGAGCTTTGCTGAAATTGCCTGGAATCACTGCTGTTGAAATGCCAGAGCACAGTCTGTGCATATTTTCCTTCTCCTCTCACAGCCTAATTGAGAGAGGCGTTAATGCAGCAAAGAGCGCCGAAAGCAAAATGCCAGCTTTTTAATACAGGAAACAGATATATCCAATTATAGTTTTGGTTGAACTACCGTCTATGATACAGCTGAACAAATGTGGTTGCTGCTTTGCCTGTATTGTAGTTATGAACAAGAGAGAAATTTGATATGAATGCAGCAGTTGATAGCATCAACACCCCCAGAAAACTCCTGGCTCCAGTTATTTAGATGATAAGGGCCTCATCTGTTAAGAGTCAAATAAAAATATCTCATATACACTGTGGTCTTTGCACTAACATATTGAAAAAAATAAATATTGATTTTTATATTTCAATACCGCCTTTAGAGTTAGAAGTGTGAGTCTTTCTTATGGCCCCAATCTTCTCTGGATGAAGCTGTCTCTAAAAGGACAAATTAGGATTATGGAATAGTGTTAACATGAAAGAAGATGGGACAGGCCAAAGTATCATCATTAAATACGATGCACGTAACATACTGGCTCATGTTAATTAGTCTGTCAGTGAAAAGCAAGGAGCTCCAAGTGACTGTGGGAAAGTGACTTGGCAATTTGCTATTGCTGGTCAGTCTCACAAAAGGAGAATTGTCCATTGTGAAAAAGTAGAGAATAAGAAATCAAAGAATCTGTTAGAATTGGATATGGTGGTGTTAAGAGGGATGACCAGAAGGAAACCTAAAACCTATTGGGTTGATTTTCTGAAAGTATAATTTGAATTTATCTCTTTGGGATTCCAAAGGAGCCTAATGGTTAGAAGATTGGTATTTTATCATATAAATTGTTCTTTCATAATGACTCACATTATTCAGGTAAGCAAACTTTAAATTTGGTGGAAAAGACAACAATCTGCATTTTAGATGCTAGAATTTATTTTAAATAGAGCACACAAAAATAGAATGCAGAGCACAGCCAAAGAAAACTGTGAACTTACTATGCAAATCCTTTATTTGCTTATGATTTCTAGGTGCTGCCACTGCAGGCACATCACTTCCTTGGTTTGGACACTGGCAGAAGTCATAAAAACAGAATACAAATTTAAATTATCTTAATAAATAGAGACCATACTCTGACTTTTAGTAATAGTTTAAAAAGCTTAGATAGGAAGAAAAAAGACAGGAATTATCATACCAGACTATGCAACAGACAATACTTAAATTAGTTATCCAGACTTTACATTTTAGTACAATTAATTTCAATTCAATGGCAAAAGACCACAGTGTAAAGAAGGAAGTACAGCAGAAATTTGGAGGGCAAATCTAAATATTTTACTATGCAATAAAGGGAAAAGTACTTGATTCTCTTAATAGCTTTTATTCCATAGTGTGCTTCATGCTACAAAAAGCTTGAATTAAATGAATTGCTGAGCTCTTCATTAGGTCAAATTATTCATTCTCTCTCTCCCATCCTCTCCTTCATTCTTTTCTTTCTTCCGTATTTATTGAACAGCTAAGCAATTCCAGGCCTTTAGGTGGATGCTAGTGACATATGGGAATTAAGGCTTAAATAATTTATCTTATATGGAATTAACACTGATTAAATAATCTTCAACCTATCCTTCAGATATAAAACTTGACATTTTTAAGCTTTAGCATTATGAGATAATTTTACAAAGAAAGAAAAGAGGTATTTGAATATGGACAGGAGAAAAACCAAAGTATCATCTCATTTTCTTCCTTATCTTAATAACTCCAAGATATATAAATACCTTTTGTATACGTGAAGAAGTCTAAATATTGATTGTCATCGTGATAAAGTAAGGAAACTGGAAGAGACTGTAAGAAAATAGTAGTTCTATTCCTTTGCTTTTGTGAAATGTGTAACGTGACAAACTAGTAGGGTGAAGTGGGTGGGGAAGAGTGCAATAGCCAGTATCTATTACCACCTTTATCTTTTTAGATGAGTCAACTCTAGATTGTTATTTTAGCTGGAAATCTTTTGTTCTGATTGGACTCTCTCCTTAGGTTGCAAGTTCTCTGAGCATCACTGGTATGGAACTGTAATGATGCTGCAGAATCCTAACTATGGCTGCATGGACAAACCAAATGCCTTTCAATCACATTGAATAATTTTCTCTAATATGTTTATAACAGAAGGGATTTCTTTTTAAAATAATAGAGCATGACACTCTTGGATGTTATCTTGCATAAGGATTTCTTTTGTTTTTCATAGGAGAATTTGCTGGATCATACTGTAAGCTTGAGGACTAATCATACTGAATACAAATTGATTGCATTTGGGTTGAAATATGTAGAGTTTCTTTATTCACTATAGAAAGTTTCTATTTTGTGACTTGTCCTTTTCGCTACCAATTCAGAGACGTATTGAGGTAGTAAGTAGTGTGTTAAATCATGATTCAGAAAACATCATCCTGACTCTGCCACACATTAAACATGCAACATCTCTCAAGTTTCTAAGATCTTTCTCTGTTTCCTCATCTTCATTTACTTCCTCATAGGTGGTGAAGTAGTAAAAAAAATTGTAGATAATATACATAAAAGTGTATTGACAATTGTGAAACATCATAAATGTATAAAGTATTATTTTGGATAAACACAAACTATTGACACCAGAAGTTCACTTTTTAGTAGGTCCTTGGTCTTGGGGATTCGAGGAATGAACCCACAGACCACAGATCAGTGGCAAGATAGGATTTTTATTGGAAATTAGAAAGGAATACAGAAGAAGTAAAAGACACCAGAGCTTCTGGAGCGGGAAAAGAGCTAACTAACTGGGGAGTCTCTACATGGGCTCTTTTATCTAGGGGTATTAGGTCTTGAGAATAACCCTTGGCCACGACTTGGCAAATAGAAACACGTTTTCATTGTTAATGAGTGTTATTGACAAAGGAATGAATGCAGTCTCTTCAGCTCAGGGCAAATGGTCAGGGAGTTCCCTTCGTGAATTTGCCCAAGCCTGGGAAAAGTGGGTGTCCCCTGTCCAACCTTGAATGGGGGGTAACCCTGTATCACTATTTCCTAACTTTAAAAAAGTATTAGTATATTTCAAAGTGAAGAATGAATATAAGGTTCACAATTTCTTATATGTAATGGAAATGCAGATATATAGCACTAGATAATCTCAAAATTGGTGTTAATGAATATATATTGTCTCATGATTATAGATCTTTATAGGCACAATAAAGCCATTTTGAAGTGAAAATCTGTATAAATATACTTAATATCTTTTGAGATCTTTTATTCAATAACACTAATCTGGTTTAGAGTATATACACATTATTAGGATATGTTATCTGTCACTTAAGAGCTCAAAATCTGGGCTCAGTGCCTGTGGTTCAAGCAGCTAAGGCGCCAGCCACATACACCTAAGGTGTCGGGTTCGAATCCCCAGCCCGGGCGCACCAAACAATAATGATGGCTGCAACCAAAAAATGGCCAGGCGTTGTGGCGGGCGCCTGTAGTCCCAGCTACTTGGGAGGCTGAGGCAGGAGACTCGCTTGAGCCCAGGAGTTGGAGGTTGCTGTGAGCTTGATGCCATGGCACTCTACCCAGGGGGATAGCTTGAGGCTCCGTCTCAAAAAAAAAAAAAAAAAAAAAAGAGCTCAAAATCTGGTTGTGGTAAGCCATTTAAACAATTTCACTTTGATATGTATATAATAGGCCCTATTGTATAAATGAGAGAAGTTTTCAGTTACCACAAAAGATACAGTAAAATAATAAAAATCTACATTTTAAATAAATGTTTTTAATTATATTTTTCCAGTTAAATAATGGTTCTACTATTAAAATGATCTAAGATGATATAAAAGAATACAAATTTTGTTCTGAGAGTGAAATGGCATATTCTTAATTCAATGACCTAATAGATTGTATTTCAGATGTTACTATATTTTTGTTATAAATGTTAAAAATTTTCAACTAGATGCAGTGCTTAAGATAGAAGAAAATGAGAGAAACTGACTGTTTTCTAAACTATTTTACCATCTTCTTGTGAAGACTCTTAATATTTTATTCCAAAATATCCTCAGTGCTGCCTTCTTTCTCATTCTGCCCTTTTATCCTTTCTTCCTCTCTCTTTCTGTTTGTCTCTCCTTTTTAACCTACTGATCTGTTCCTCCTACTTTTCCTTCTTTCCTTGCAATCCTTAAATTCTAACCAGATATAACCCTGCAGTACTTCATGGATTGGGCCTAACTTAGATAGGAACCATTTCTTATCTTTATTACAAACTATCTTTCTAAAACAAAGAAGGCTTTAATATCTTTTCAGCTTAGAATCTTTCCATAGATATGTGAATTTTGTCTACAGGCATAATTCAGACACTTCACCTAAAATCAGTAATAATAAGAGCAATGGCAATAGCAAACACCTCAGACTAATATCAACTAATTAAGAAAAAGATAACCACCATATTCAAGAAATGAGATTGGTCACTGTCCCTGTTGAGAGTTGTTACTGTGACTATTTATAGTACACAGTGACAATTTTATGACTGGGGCTTCCAGCTTTTAAAAGTTTTGTCTTTAGTTGTAATGGTTTTCTAATGCTATTTAAAAAATAAAGCCTTTAACTACAGAAAGAGTAAGAGCAAATTGTAGAAGTGGATAGAAATAGTCTGATTCTTTTTCCTACTTCTTACAGTAGGGTTTTTGTTATTATTGTTGTTGATGGGTGCGTGGAGCACATTTTAAATAATACAGTAACCTTGCCTGGTTCCTGATCTGAGTGGAAATGATTTCAATTTAACTCCATTCAGTATGATATTGGTTGTGGGTTTGTTGTAGATGGTCTCTATCAATTTGAGAAATGTCCCTTCTATGCCAAAAATATTCTTCTTAGCAAAGTATCCCGAGAATGGAAGAAAGAGTATCCAATGTACTCAGCCCTACTATGAAACTAATTTATAGCTCTCATAGGAAAGCTATAACCCAATTTTAGCCCAGGAATATGGGGAGAGGAGAGAGGGAGGAGAGAAGGGAGTGTGGATGGAGGGAGGGTGATTGGTAGGATCACGCCTATGGTTCATCCTATAAGGGTACATGTGAATCTCTCTAATTGTAGAATATAAATGTCTTAACACAATAACTAAGAAAAAGACATGAAGGCTATGTTAATCAGTTGGATGAAAGTATTTCAAATTGTATACAGAAACAGTACACTGTACCCCATGATAGTATTAATGTACACTGCTATGATTAAAAAAAAAGAAAAAGAGAGAAAAATAAAAAGATATAATATTTAAGAGTTGTGCTTTTTATTGTATGTTTCCCATAGGTTATTAAAAAAATCAAACCAATCAAAAAAAAAATAGAGTAATCTGAAGATGGAAATGAGTCTTTCAAGTACTGCCCTGTGCAGTCTATTCTAGTTTGGGTAAGTGTGAGGGAAGTGGGGAGTTGCTTCTTTAAGACGTGTGTCACTAGAAAGTTTTGAAATAGATTGTGTCATTGTGTGTTATTTCACTCACAAGAAAGAGAATCATCAGTGTTCTTTCTGATTCACCCATGCAAGTTCAACTTGCTGGGTTTATTAGTGTTGCTGAGAGGGATTCATTTGTTTCCATCCCCAGAGATTATGTATCTTGAATTTCGTGTATTTTAAAACTTTCAAAATGACTCACAAATGTGGGAAATTCTCTCCCAAAACTGGCGAATTGAGCTACTGGAGATCTGTGAAAAGAAACTTGCCCTGTCCTGATGTTCAATTTTGAACATGCCTACTCACCCAGATTTTTTCTTGCATGTTTTAATCTAGGTTTCTAACAATAATGGGGAGATATGCACATATATCTGCTGGAGGAAGTGTGGTAACTGCCAAACACAGTGTAGGGATGGAAGTCTTTGTGTTAGGCTACAACTAGAGGGAAGAATTATTTACAGAGTCAAACTTTCGATGGTAAAACATAAGTACACTTCAGAAATCAGGCTTAATCTATGAATTTCCAGCTGTGATACCATGGCTACCTTAACAATGTGATTGTCTGAAAGAGTTGCATTTATTTTAAAAATTGAAAAGGTTTGCTTACACAGGAAGATGCTATCTAAGTTATGACACATTTTTCTCTGTGATCCATGATTAGATGAAAGACTCAAGATATGCTTACAAGGATTCATAGAATTACAATAGCAACACTGACAATAGCATTGTGTATTGAGAATCTTCATTCTAAGGAGTTGAAAGTAATTTGGCTTCTGCTCACTCCTCCATCTTTATAAAAGAGGCAGGGGATGGTTAAGTTGATTTAGGAAAAAATAATTTAATGACTAATGGAAGAGGTGGGAAATAACCCAAAATTAGTTTGGTCTGGAATAGAATGGGCTCTAGCCTAAACTGTGAGAGAGAAACTTTCCTTCCATCCATCTTTGTCCTTTTTATAGATTCCCTGTATCTTTCAATTGTTTCTTTTTCCAAGGCAGAGTTCAGTCTTTTGGATGACCAGGGAATTCTACTGTTATTCCTTTTTGGCTAACTATGTTTGAGAATTTAGTGACCTCTCCTGCTCCTAATCTCATTTATTTACTTTCTTACACAATTCAATGTTTGGCTGAATAAGGTGTGACTTTCTTCCAAATAATGCCTTGTCATGTAGGAGGCATGAGTCTCACAAAATTTTATATACTCCAATATTATTATGTTCTGTATATAGTAGAATTGAACTATATCATGGCAAGAAATCTATGGCTATATCTCAAATATTACTCCCACTTATGCTATTTGTTTGGAAGATAAAAATTGGCTTTGACTGAAGTGTTTGCTAAATTCTGTCCATTTCTCAGTATATATTGGCCTAGTATATTTCTTCATTTGAACTGATAAGATCCTTTGAGAAATGAGAATGCAGAAGCATAGATTGTACTTTTGTAGGACCATCTTAATCACCCCGTCACATTGTACTCGTCAAATAATTGGTTCCATTCACTATTATGTAGTGGCCCTATAAACAATGAATTAATTAGTTTTGGAATAGTATGCTAACATCTGTTAATGTTTTGATCATTTTACAATTTTAAAGATATCCAACACCACCATCAAAGAGGCCACACTGTGCAAGCCAATCGGTTTCGCTTCTTGTTTGTTTCTTTGGTAAGAAGATCTGATATTATATGAGGGTTTCTCATACCCAAGTTATTCTTATCAAGCCCATTCAAAAAAATAAATGATATGTAATATGTCATACCTGCTAATACTTGTTTGAACATGTTTTTCAGGTACCCATAATCTATGCTTTGTAGAGTAGTGATTTATGTGGTTGGCTTAAGAAAAGGAGGTTGTTCAGGGCTTAAATGCTCCTGTGGGTTTATTATGCATAAAATCCTGAGATTTAAACATTTTATTGAAGTGGTTCCATGATCATGTGGAGCAAGTTATTTTTGGCTGCCTATAAAGAAAGTAAAACACATTCTTGGTCTTATTTCTGTCTTTTATTCCTACCTGATGTCATCCTCAAATCGCCCAATATCCTAAAACCAGGAGGTTACAACTAATTCCAAACAAACTTTATTGGGGACTTTCCTTCCTGCAGACATTTCCTAACAGAATATACTATAAACATTCTTAGAGCTCCCAGACAAGAGACAGTCCTAATGTTTGGTTCTCACTGCAAACTCTCTGCCTTGGTCTACTACACATGATTGTCAGTCAGAACCCTTCCTTCCCCCAGCAAAATCTTGCATGGCATACTGAAAGACTTTCATTAAAGCAGACTCAAACAGATGAATGCTGATATACTGGAGAAATAAACAGAGGGAAAAAATGGCACATTTTCTGGGAAGCAGTCAAAAGCAGTTGGGTTGCTAGGGAGGAGGAAGCATATAAGCATTTTTAGATCTCAAATTCTATTTGGATAGCTGAATGAATCCAACTGATTCATGGTGTAAGTATGAATTAAAGAAAAATAATTAAAAGAAAAAAAAAGAAATTATCGATGCATGTCAGTCTACCTTCCCCAAGCGTTCTCTTTCTTTTGGTTTCCACGTTTCCAGTCTCTTAAATCAAACTACACATATAAAATCATGTCAGATAGTTTGCATTTGAGATTTGTTTTACTCTTTGTCAATAGTTATAATTTACATAAAAGAAGCTGCAGTTTCATTTTAACTGTCGTTGCAATAAGGATTTAATTTAGATTTAATAGAACAGTTATCATATGTTAATTAAATACTGATGGATCATGAGAAACACATTTACTGAGGTTTACCAACAAGGTACGAGAATATGTTTTTAATCTAAGTTTGGCATTCAGCTAGTTTGCAGATTCTTCTGTAGAGAGATATAGTTCTTCAGAGTTAATAATATTATTTTACTGAGATTAAATTATATATGACAGTTAAAGTATTTGTATTTGCGATTGAGGTTTATAGTAATGTTGCAGAGATAGGTATGAATATGTTTTTGATCAATGAGCACTGAATCTTCCAACATCGATTATATATTTATAAGTTAATTGTTTATTATTTATAGCTACATTTGTATTTTTGGAATTTGACTGTCTCTGTCATGTAGTTATAAAATTGACCTTGATGGAATTCATTTCTTTTTTTCAAATCAATTTTTCAATATACTATTTATTAAAAAATGACATAAGTAATGTTTTCTTCAAATCAACACTTGTCATATAGAACTGATTGTATTCCCTTTAATAGAGATCATTTTCCCATGGTAGTGAATGCACTTGATTGAATCCACCTTTTATTTTGAGAGCTAGTACTTCTCCCATCTCTCTCTTTTTTTTGTATGAGTGATTATAACCCTCTTTTTTTCCTGTCTCCTCTTCTATCATTTTATCCCTAAAGCCTTCCCTAAGGACTTAAAACCTGGCTTTCCACCAAAGTACATTGTCTGGAGTCAGAGTTCTTAAGAGTGCTGAGTAACTTATCTCCTGAGTTTCTAGGCACTTTATAAAGACTACACAGTAAAACAATGGGAGCCAGTAAAAGTAGAGAGTTGAAGAATTATATGAAAAATGTGACCAATATGCACAGCAAATCTGGATCATTTCATCTCGAATTTTTCCCCTTCAATAACAGGATTATTTGGGTCTTGACACTTGCATTAAATTTCCACTACTTTGTACATACTGAGATGCAGCCAAAGGCAAGAAGTGATTTTTGAGTTTTATTTTTATTAAGTCAAAATATCTGAAATCCTTGAGCATAAGCTTTTATAACATGTCTAATTTCTTTTTAAAAAGCAGCTAAAATTACATGTGTGCTTAGAAAAAGAACACAAGGTGGCAGGGCCACTGCAGAAATAGCATTTCTTCCTCTTATTTAATTGTAATTTCTGGTATTCTATTGCATAGTAGAGTGAAAATGGTTAACATCAAAGTGTTTTATATTACCAAATAGCCAGACGAGAGGCTTTTGAATGTTGTCACTACAAACTAATGATAAATTCATGAGGTGATGGATACACTATCATTATTGTATCATTATAAAACATATATATGTGTGTGTATATATATATATATAAATGTTAAGTTGTACCCCATAAATATGTACAACTACATTGTGTCAATTAAAAAATAGAAATAGCATTTCTGTTATTAGAACACATATACAAGGCAGGTTAGAGATAGAAATATTCTTAGATTCCCTAAGTGCATTGTTCAAATTTCACATACTATATCATTTTATTTTCCAACAGCAAGTCACTAATCCCTTTTGAGGCACAATCGATCCTGGTTTTATTAAGTTAAAATACATAGGACAGCAGGCAGACATTCTTGAAATTATAAAGTACTTACCTGAAGTCCATTGTACAATTTTTCTGAGCTCTTTATGGCTGAAGCTGAACTTGGTTTTAAAAAATGCTTTTGGAATAATAGTGTAGAATAAAATTATGTATTTTCAGTGATCTAAATTATTTGAATATTCTTGGTTTCTCTTACACTTTGTGTGTTTTCGTTCTTTGAGAATTATTTGCATTTTTGGTAAGTAATAAGATCAGGTAGATATCATGGAAATTATCTATGCTATTGAGTCAAAGGATATACAAAGTCGTGATGGATATTTTAAGTTTTGTTGGTGGTAAACATTATGGAAAAAATGAAAGTGCTTATGCTAGTTAACAGAACTCACACAAAATATAAATACCGCAATTTCAGTGACTTAAACACATCAGAAGTTTAATTCTTGCTATGAAAAGTTCAAAACAGGAATTCCTAAAGGGCATGCAGCTTTCTTGAAAATAATGATTCAGCAACCCCATTGCCCTCTGTCTATTGACTCTGCCATCTCAACATTGGCTTCCAAAATTACTGTTGAAAAGGGAAAGATCATGGGGATTATAGATATTAAGTTTTATGGGTATTGCCTGGAAATAGTGTGTTTATTGCTGCTACTCACATTCCATTGGCCAAAACTCAGTCATATGACCACATCTACAAAGGATGCTGGGAAATATAGACTCTATGTGTGTCCAGGAGGAAGAGGAAATGAGTTTGGTGGTCAGCTAACTAGTCTCTGACATAAATTTCTGGTATTTTAAGTAAATTGTTATAAAGACAAGATTAATAATCATGGCTACATATAGCTATTTGGGGAAAATGTAATAGTCAGGCTTCAACAAGAGAAGCAGAACTAATAGGAGATACATATTGAGAGATTTAGTGCAAGGTATTGGTTTATATGATTGTGAAGGCTGACTAGGCAAGTTCAAAATTCTTACTACAGGCTGCCCTTCCTGATGGCCTGCCTGAATTCTCAGGTTCAGGAAGAAGCTTCAATCCACAGCAGTATTTCTTCCTCTTGAGGGAAATCTCATCTGTGCTCTTAAAGCCTTTCAGATAGCAAAATTAGGCTCAACAGATTATCTATAGTAATCTCCTTACTTAAAGTTAACTGTGGACTTTAATCACATATATTAAATATCTTCATTAGCAAAGCCTAGACTAATATTTATTGAATAATTAGGGGCTGTAGCCTAGCCAAGTTAACACATAATACTTACCATCACACAATATTTATATGATCATGATGTATGTGTATATGATGTGTATACAGTTATATGATCATATAACTCAAAATTGATTTTAATTTCTTTATCTTGTGATAGTTACTGTGACTTTATCAACACATTTCTCTCTATATTATATATTGGGAATCATTTTTTTCCCTTTGCATTTATATTTTTAATTAAGAAGCATATATAATACAGCATGGCATGAGTAGAATAAACAGACTTGAGTTTAAAGCTTGTTCTACTCTTTATTAGTAATTCTATGACCTTGGGTAATGTTACTAAATCATTTAGAGGTCAGCTTCATTTTCTGTTGTATGAGGTAATGATAATTAAATCTGAATATAACATACGACTCCAGTCTTTAAGTTGTAGTTGCAATCCAAATAAATGATAGCTGTCTTTAAATGAGATAGGGGATAGCTTGCAGGTGGGGATAGATTCTCTCCCAGAAATCTGACAAGACTCAGAAGCCTACAAAGATTCCCATAACATCGTGTCCCATAGTGAAAGTGGTAGGATGCACCATGCCCGATAATTATAATTCCCTGGAGTTCAAATGATAAGATAGACTGTGTTCAGAGGCAATACAATGTCACGGAGAATGGCTTCCAAGACCATAAAATTATTACCTTAAATTTAGGTCTTTGTGATGAAAATATTACCTGTTCTCAAATAACTCCTGAAGAGCAGTATGAAAGTCAAAATTTTATTCATTAAATTCATTCATTTTTTCATTTGGCAAGTATTTATTGAGTTACTAATATCTCCCTGGCACTATGAGAATAACAAAAACATGTTAAGACTTGTAAAGGGGTGGACTTCGGAATGATCATCTACAAATTAGAAAAATGGGGCTAATTGAATTTTTCTGTTAATAATGCTTTCTAGACAGTATGGAATTGCTTTCATTTATAACAATAAAGAATGTTGTTAACAGTTTGAGTTTTATTGATGTCAATAACTCTTCTAGCCTTAGCATATTAATTTTTTTCTTAAAGGTCTCTGATAAATTTAAACTTTTCTACATGCTATTTATGTAAGCTATTAATTTTCTTACAGAAAAAAATCAAAAAATCAAACTATAGAATAGTTGCTATTTTCTGCATATGATTTTTTATAAAATATCAATGTCTTAGGGACAGACTATACAAATCCAGGTCTTAAGAAGAATCTGAAGGTAGACATTATACAAAAGTAGCCATTTATTGGCTGGAGAATCATTTGGTTAGTGACAGTTTTCTGAGATGCAATACATTGAAGATAATCCCTTTCACTTTTTATCTGTTGGGGATAGTTTATAAGTTCAGTAGTCAAATTTTCAGAAATCATGAAGTACCTCATGAAAGAGTAACCATCTAGGGCAATGTCTACTAATGGTTGGAAACCACTCCCACAATGGTATACCATTTGGCAAGCTCTGTTTTAGAATATCAGTAATTGTGTGTAAATGTTGTGATGTCTTAAAAATTTCTTTTATTATCTATGATTAAATATTTCAGTACAAATTTTATGTTCTCCATAGGGAAATTTCTGATTTTCCCACTTACTAAGTGCTACATACCATTTAATGAACTCTAAATTACATTTTAAAAAGGCATTATTTGTCAACAAAGTCATGTTCAGATGTGACATATGTTTGGCTTAGGAACTGAATGTTGATTAAATGTCAACTGAAACATAAAACTACATTTTATAGTATTAAAAATAGAATAAAAGAACAATAATCCCATGAAATATTTGGCTTTTTAAAAAAAATAACTTTTATTTCTAAATGAAGATTATATATATGATGAGAATGGATAATTTTTTTCTAATAAAGCAAAAGATAAAAATTCTCTTTTTATCATTTTCAATACACCAAAGATTTCTTGATGTACTACATAAAAATTTTGATCAGAGATAATAATTTGTTAATAAATTAAAGGTATTTGGGGTTATTTTTGCTATTTTATATTAAAGAAAGCTGAAATTTAGAGGTGTTTACCATTTCATAAGTATGAATTTGGCATTTGTGGATGAACTAAAATGTGTGTGTGTGTGTGTATGTGTGTAGTAGAAACATTCAACAGTTGGATGTTTCCTTCATTCTTTTTTTTTTTTTTAAATTAGCTTTAAAAAAAAATTGGTAGAAATTTGTTGACTTTTAGTATACCTGCACCAGCTTACTATCTTTCACAAAGTTACAGAGCGGTATCCATTTTTGATTTCAGTGATTGTTTCCCTGAAATGGCTTTTGATTGGCAATAACAATGTTATTTTATTTAAAGGATACAGTGAGTAGTGTCATTCTGACTTGGTCTTGTAAAGTTTATATGCCTCTGTGACCTAGTACCTCTAGGACTACTATTTGATTCTTCTCATATCTGATTGTTTTTCCTTGTACTCTTCTGCCCCAGACAATCTCTTACCCCACTCCTGGGTCTTGAAAATACTTTAGAAAATTTATTTATATAAGAAGTTCCATTTGTATTTTTTGGTTTTAATGATGTTAAAGTTAATTAAGTGGTATTAAAGTCCATTGGATGATCCTTTATAAGATGTTTAAAGGAATATTTAACAAGGAAATAAAAAAAGAATAAACACCTGTAAACTGCTAACATTACAGAGAAGCAATAACTCAGGAACTGATATAATAGTTTGAATGATTTGTAAAATTCTCAGAGTTGAAGAGCTATGGTGAACTTGCTGATGATTAGGAATGGTGTGTAACAGTGAATACTATTTTGATATGATTTTTGCTATAGTATCACTGTTACCAGGGAAAGTTTGGGCATTTTTTGTATAGCTTTTCATACATCATAGAGCCATGATTGATTTTCTGATATTTGGTGTATCTTGAAGTCCTGAGAACTCTCTTGATGTTAATTTTTATAGTGCATATACCAAAAATATGCTAAATGCTTCCAATGTTCTAAACCTAAAATCACATTTTGCAACCAGATGATCCTTATAAATTTGTTTCCCAGAAGATCATAATCCAGTATTGAAAAATATGTATTTTAATATCAGATGTTTTCTTAGTTAGCATCTGTTTTTTAAAGCTCATAATTCAGTGAAATGTCATGTTTCAAAGTACAGAGTATTTTTAAATAATTAGAAGTGGGCAAGCCAATTTGGAAGTATGACAAATTCTAGCTCTGTGAATTTTAGGAATGTATGGGTGGAAAGAGGAGAAAGAGGATCTGCTCTGATATTACAGGTCAGAGCAAATAATTTCAACAGAAGGAGCCAAATGAGATATATAGTTATGCATAAATCAATACACAGCTGTGTAGCAGGCACTTCATGTTGAATTCATCAGACTGTTGGTTAAAAAAAAATTGGAAAGTGAGGGGTGGAGTCATGAAATAATCAAGAGCAGGTAAAAATCTCATTGTAATGATTTCCATGAGACAGCTAAATTGTTTTGTAGTGACTGGATACATTTCTGTAAATATTTCCATTCTGCAGGAGATGAGAAAGAGCTTAAGCATGGCCTATTTGAAGCAAATTAAGAAGTGGAAAAAAAGTAGTGTTTTGAAGACAGAATTAAAAATTGAGTGGTGAGTACTATGCTTATACTATATCCTTCTGGCTCAGTAGTTTTATTGTTCTTTTTTGAAAGTTCGTAGGTTTTTAGAGGATAAGGGCTGTATCCTTGAAGATGTGAGATGTAAGACACACCTAACCTAGTATCTTTGATAGAGTAAGTTCTCAAAATATGCTGAATGAATTAATACAACTTGAAAGATCCTTCCTACTTGAGGAAGGGCTAAAGTGACAATGTGAACCTCTACCATGGTCTGACTCAATTTCAGTATGCCTTTGGCACTTTTGGTAGATAGTGTGCTCTGTGGGCTGAAGTCATTTTCTCTTTTCTTAGTCCTCCTTCCTAGTCTTCACAGAAACCTGGGGATCAAAGGCATCTGGGATTTTGAGTTTGCTCAGGTTTCCAAGTGGTATAAATGGATTTCAGCATAGATTCAGCAAAATCTGGAGGTAAATTGCTCCTCTCAAAGAAGTTAAAAATCCTTTCCATACAAATCATTTATGCAAAGATAATGGAATGTTTGAAACGTAATAGTGAGAACAATTAAAACACCTCCTAAATGGATAATCATTTAAACTGTATGAATTGAGGTTACATAGAATTTATCATGCAGTAGTGGCTCCTTAGCCACGGTCTTCCTATGCTGAAGACTAATTAGCTTTTTATGTCCTGACTACACTGATACATGACCAATTATATACTGTTGCCATGTGGCATCTTAAAAATATGGAATTTTGGAGTCAGAAGAGTCACTATGAGTTATTTTGGAGATGAAACAAGTATAAATCAGCCTGATTGGTGTCTGAGTAGGTTCTAGACCTCAGGCATCCTGATTGACTGTATGGGTGTTTCTCTTTATAGCTTTCCTACTTCCCAGTTCCTGAAATGCAAGATTCTAACCCTGTTCTTCTCCTGATTACTGGGTGCTTCTTTCAAGCAATAATAAGCACTTGCTAAGGACAAAGAGATCAGGCTAAGCAAGAGATTTATCTATGATCCTTGTGGAAATCTGATTATCAGAAGTAATTCATAAGCTTTGTAGAATTATTGCTTAGCCCCTCTATTTAAAAAAAAATCCCAAAGGAAGTAAAATTATGAGATAGTACTTGGAAATTAAAGCACCCTTACTTAGTATCTTCTCTCCTGGTAGTTTTCATTACAGATATAGATAGAAAAGCTTCTTAGAAAAAGCTCTATTCCTCTCTTATCCTACAAAGTTATTTCTATAAGTGAGAGGTGGTTTTGCAAAACCTGGTACAGACATACAGCAGATTTAAGTAGATTGTTCTTCGGGAGAGTATAAAGGAAACAGCCTGCTCCTGACTGATAACTGCAGGGCTTCCTATCTTTAATCCATTACCAGGTTGACTTACATATAGGGGCCAGTGATCAAAGAGGTCATTTTTTTATGGTACTGTTTCTCATGAGGCTAAGAGACAAAAAATGTTACATGTTTTATTTTGCCTTGTCTTCTCCTCTTGGGCAACTAATTTTTAGAAATTAGACACCTGAAAATGTTGGAAGTAATTTGAAAAATGTTTTACATTTTATACATGTGAATGGACTCAACACCCCATAGTTGCCAATACAGTTGAGTAGATTCTAACTTTATGATAAGAGCCAAAGCTTCTGTGACAAAATAAAAGAAGTTCTGTTTGATTTGTTATGGACAAAAAAATCTGAATACTAAACCAATTTCTTTATTACTAGCTTGTTGATCTGATGTTAGTTTCATAGGTATTACTTCTAGGGTCTAGCTATTACTTCTAGCTTCTAGCTATTCATGATTCCAGGCACTAAAGTCAACTACACAACTGGAATCTTATTTAATCATCCATTTATTCCATGTAAATAAGTTACATCCAACTTTTAAGTTAAATGTAACTCTATTTTAGTAACTCATTATTGTTTCCTTAGTGAAAATATGTAGTTTTCCTGAAAAGAAAATAAGAGTTTTTTGATTTTTCCACTTACTTACTATATAATAGTGGAAAATAGATTTTTTAATGATAATAATGTGTAGAATATAACAGTTGGTATAATAGTATTTTATGTAATTTAAAAATAAAACAAAATTTTCTCAGTAATGAAGAATTAATTTGTCAATTTTACCACATAATGTTTTCAAAACGTGCATACTAAACATTTGAATGTTTTAAAAAACAAAAAGCCTTTGTTTTATCAGATATTGTTTGAAATTACTGCTTCCTTTGTGCCAGGAGGGAAGAAAGACATAGGCTACAATGTCTTAGACATGTGCATGTCATAGCAAAATAAGTCATGTTTTAAAGGAGTGGAGAGTTCATAGCCAGCTGCTTAGGGTGACAGAATTCTGTTGGACTAATGTAAGTGAAATGAGGAAAAAAATCTACCTGACTCAAGAATGTAAGGATAATCTCCAGAGTATACATACATATTTTTTGTTGTTGTTGGAGTTTGACCGGGGCAGGGTTCAAACCCACCGCCCTCGGTATATGAGTCTGGCGCTCTACTTACTGAGCCACAGGTGCCACCAATATAATTTCTATTCATCTTTTATACCTAACTAATGCATGAAAAATAATCATCTTTTATTTTTGGATCACTTTCTTTGGTTGAATCTTAAATCTATACTTAAAGACTGTCCAATGTCAGGAAACATTGCAAAACTTATTTTTGAAAACATATTTATTATAGTTCCAATAATATATACAATATGTTTTTGTCCTAAGAATAGTATTTGAAATAATCTTGATTTTTGTTTTAAGCATATCTAAGTTTAAAGCAATGGGTTTAATTGTTAATCTAAATAAAGAACAAATATATACTAGTCTTCCCATTTTTCTAGATTTTTTTAGTCACTTTATGTCAAAGTCCCACTCTGAGCACAGGGTCTGCTAAGACCTGTGGAACTAGTAGTGACTGACTGAAGAAATATAGGGTTAAAAAAGATGGCAAAGAGACATGAGAAACAGAATAGAATTAAAGGTGGGAATTTAAGTGTCCATTGCTCATTTGTGGGATTTTGGTAATGGCCCAGAGTGTTTGCCTCACTCTGCTTTTATTGAAATCTATCTGCCCAGAGGGTAACATGAGGGAGGGAACAAAGATGCCAGCAGTTTCTCAGAGTGAGCATATCAGCTCCTATTGTTATTCTTTAAGGGTCTGAGTAGCCTTTAGAAATCTGAAATCTGAGGCTTGTATTGGAATAGCTTCTGTTTGAGATCACATACACAGATTTCTAGGGAGGTGTTAAACTCCACTAGTTCCTTGTGGAGTAAAACACCATTGGTATTAATCTCCTCTGAGGAATTGTGGGAGGGAGGAATTTTCCTCCCATCACCACCAGAGAGGATCTTCCTCTGTGATAAGGGATATAAGCTCTTCTGCCCATATCACAGGGCTCGAGCTACTCCCTTGATCTCTGCCCCAGGCAAATGCAAATCTCCAAAATAGGTATCTACTTTGTCTGTTTAATAGGCAGGAAATGACCCAGTTAATAAATCTTTCTAGGTCTTTGCCATACTCTCCTCTAGGGCCATTTTTCCTCAGAGTGCTCATAGACCCAGCAGGGGTGTTTGTAAGCTTATATCCCCAACAGGCTAGAATTTCAGAAAAGGCAGGAAGCTTGCTAGCAATGGCTGGCTTAAAGGTGAACAAGCTGACTTTTCTTTGTTCTGACTCACTCAGCTTACTCTTTAATTTTCCTCTTTTTCTGGGAGTGTTTTCTCTTGCCAAGAATGGGGTCTTCAGTCCCCATTCTTCCTGAAACTTTATAATATATTCATTGTATTTTTTACACGAATATTTTTGCTTACCTTTTGTTGCATGTAAAAAGTCATGAGGCCTGTGTTAAACAGATGATAGATGGCTCCCAATGGGACAAACTTAGGGAGCAATCAAAGTACATTAGGTAGTTTATGTTTTATAAACATAAAGGAGTTCTAAGCTAGACATGGAAAAATTTAAATGGAGAGATGAAAAACATTACATTGCAAAGAAATATTGATTAAACATGATGGCAAAATCAAGATTATTTTAAATACTAGAATTCTTATGAAATATGTATAAAAAGTTTTTACATATAGCTAAAAAAGAGTGTTTTACATTTTACTTGTAGCTAAAAAGATTGCTTTACCTGTAACTTGACTGCAGTCTTTATATACAGCATTGCTTATACTAGGATTTATATATTCCTCCTCTTTTTTTCAATGTATTTTGAATAATGAATAATTGTCTTGTTTCATATGAGAGCCCATGTAATAAGATGTAGACCCTTTATTATTACCTTATATATCACTTAAAATATTCTTTTCAACACAGCTAGTGACTGTTGCTGGAGAGAAATTACTGCATTATAGATCCTTTGGGGAATTTTAAATATTATACAACTATACATTTACAACAAATACATGTGCCCAAACACTGTCAAAATCCCAATAATCTCATTTTAAGTGCATAATAACTAAAGCACATTACCTTTGGAGCTGAAGATTTAATTAAATTCAGCTAATTTTTGTTAGCACTTCACTGTTGTACCTGCCGTGTCTTTCCTACTGCATATTACATACTTGGCACTCAGTTGACTCTCCATTTGGAGAAGGAGTAAGCAGATGGAAGCATTTCGTTAGCTGGAACAAGTTATCTATAGAAGTATGTAAACATTACTAGTTCTCAAGTTTCCTTCAATTAGTGGGGAATTAGTACAAGTGAAGATAAAAAAGAAGACATTTCAGGAAAAAGAACTGAATGTGGAAAACAAGGTGATAAAGTTCAGAAAGTGCCTAGGAATAGCACATAGCTTGGAGTTGGAAAAGATTTATAAATGAACTGAAAACTAGAAGTGGGAGTTGATATCTCATTTTAGAGATTTTAACACTATACTACACTTGTTCTTAAATGGTTAGGAAAGGACACACCTTGGAAATGATTGAATTGGAGAGATGACATGTGTGGGAGGTAGACTGGTTGACTTCGGGGGCATCTCAATACTTGGGTGTCCAGGATGTTAGCCCTCAGACCTGTGATCTCTGGGGGCTCATCAAGACCATGGAAAATGAAAAGAGCCCTAAGGTGCCCAGACAGGCCTGGTTAGCCTGTGCTTCTAGAGTCAATAGGTGGGAGGGGCTAAGTTCTTTGAACTTCTGATTCATAGGAAGCCTGGCTTACTTGCAGGGGGATAGAACTAGTTTCTTCTCCCCATTTCTAAATATGTCTTGTCTATCTATTAGCAACCCCCTACTTTTTACCCAGCTTCTCTCTCTATCCAGTCTTTCCTAGAATTTGGGATTCCTTCGATCTTAACTTTTAGCATTTTTGCATTTTGCATATGCACCTTTGTTAGAAATCAATAAAAGCTTTCTCAAGAGGCCAGAGAGGGGCTGCATTTTCTTATTCTCACTGTTTGGCCTGAGATAATGTAAGCCTTCTCCAGCCATTCTCAGACTTTATATGTTAAATTGGTATATCTTCAGCATTGTTTCCCAGTTGGCTTTCAAACAAGGTTGGGATGTGTGCAACAATCAAGGAGCTTAATTGGATGGCAATGTTTTACCAAGTCACCTGTAGGCCTGGAAAATTGAGGCTGCCAGAAGAGGCAAACCAGGTGATTCAACTACAGTCTATAATATGTTTCTGAAATTATAATTATTTTTATTTTATGTATCCTTGTGTGATAGCTTTTTCATATTTGCTAGCAAATCTAGAAACTTTTTCTCTTAGTTTTGCTAATAGTCATTTATATCATAATACCTAATATCTTTCCTCTCTTTCCTAGGTAGTATTTAGCTATTGTGAGTGTTCCAAAATAATGCCTTAGCTTGGATATGTACACATATTATACATAATATACATATTATATATGTGGCATATATATACACACATTACATGTATATCATATACACACACTATATATAACATATATGTGATATGTGAATAAACATATATGTGATATATGTCATATTACATATCCACATATATGTGTGTACATAGCCTTAGTTTCTGTGTTGTCCACTGTGGTTATTATTAAACTCTCTGTATACTTATGTAGGCCACAATTGGAAGATATAAAAGTATGTCTGACTGCCCCACAAATAAATTATCTTTTTATTTGTCATATTCATTTTTAACTATGACTTTTGGAACATGAAGTATTTTCCAGGTACTTTCATTTAACAGTGAAAATTAACATTTTTAGTGTGTATAAGTCAGTAATTGTGCTAACATATTATATATATTATTCTGTTTAATAACTGCAGTCTTATGACTTATGTGCTATTTTATCCATATCTCAGAAGAATAAATTGAGGTTTGGAGACATTAAATATTTTCCATATATCAGACAGCTAGTGAGTGAAAGAGGGAGGACTCTAACTATTTTAGTTTCAAATAGTGCTACTTCTTCATGAATTAAGATGTATAACTGAACCCTGAAAAAAATAACATTATATAGTCTGTGTTATTATCTCTATAAGCTAATCTCTAAATCCAAGGATTTCAACTCCATATTTCAGGAGCTTAAATTGTATCAACCTCCTCATTAATTTTAGGACTAAGAAGCAAAATAAAATACAAATAATTTGTGTTCCCATGTCCCCTGTTAATCAGTGGCCTCTTTAAAATACTATTAGCTGTTTTTGTTTTAATAAGTCAAATTATGCTCAGTCTTATTTCTATTAATCACAATCTCAAATTCAATAGGGTTTGGTCTGCACATCTATATTTTTAGCAGTGTTTATTTCTGTTTGTGTCCAGAGTTGTGACTTTAAATCTTTATTTTTTCCCCAGAGCTTTATTTTATATTGCCTCCAGTTATCTACCAGAGATGGCTTATATGACCCTGGGCATATTCATGGTAGATTTTCCTGTCACTCTCTTCTGTCTGCTATGCGCAGCTGCCTAATGAGTCATTTCAATGTCCACTTCATATTCCCCAGATGCATTTCATTTAGTTAGCCAATATATTACACATGCATGAAAAACACTTCTTTTAAGATTCTTGTTCAAGGATGCCTTAGATTAGTGGGTGGCTTGGAACAGAGGGGAAGATGATGACAGAAAGAAATTAATGAATTCCCCCATAGAAAGGTAATTATTTAAAATGCACAATAAAGAATCTCTCATAACTCAAATTACCCTGACAACATAAAGAATACGATTTGAACATATACCTATCTTAACTGTTGAGTAAACTTAACTTATTAAGATGATGATATTTGGCATTTTCTTCAGCTCACATAGGGAGGTAAATGATTGGTTTTAAAATATTTGATAATATGAGCTTAATTAATAGGTCTTAAGGGCTTAAGATTCTTATGACTATTTTAAAATCTCTAATGCAAGTTTTAAAGCACTACTTGCAAAATGAAAAAGAGTTCTGGTGTTTGAAATATATTGATATGAATCACCAGAAATTACTAAAGTGAAGGTCATAAATTTTATTCTGTTTCTTTTCTGAACAAACACAGCTTGGCATTGTATAAAGCATGCCTGGGGTGGTCTTGGTCATTGTGCTGTCAGACACAAGTATGCTACGTTGTTCCAGAAATATAGATGTAATACTTTATGTGTTGGGAAGAGTTGTTTGTGGCATCCCAGCACTACTTTGAGAATAGTTTTACATTAATATAGAATAAGTGAAACATTGTTAATACATTAATAAAAGAGCTTGTCTGAAAAATTATGTTAAAAGATCACAGATAGTTATAACTAATCACACCATGTTATATTTAAGTGAAATTATTAAATGTCAGCTAACATTCCCTTTAGAAATTGTAAGTGGTAGCCCAAAGTCCACAAATGTTTGGCCCACACAGTTTTTTTAAGCAATTGAGTTTACTTCCAACATTCAAATTATGGGCAGATTCTACCTAAAGTACTAGATTTCTAATTTTTCTTCAAAAATTGGAAGATCTGGCAACACTGATCAAGCATTCCTCCATGGTCATTATTGACAAAAGCTGTAGAAATTACCATCCACACACATTTGCCAAAATGTAAATTTCATAAAGATTCATAAAGAACTATTTTGTTACTTGATGCAACCCGAACACCAGGAATTGATACTCAGTAAATGTTTATCACACACATCAACCTGTAGACCTTTAGTAAATATTTTTTAAATCAACAAGGCATGGGATATCCCATTTGACACCCATTAGTCCTTACTGTATTTTAACCACAGTGCCTTTTTCACTTATGTTATCTCTCTGGTCCCATGGCCATTTAAAAAATTTCATTTGAAAAAATTGTGGTAGAATATACATAACATAAAATTTACCATTTTTAGTATTTTTAAGTGTACAGTATAGTGAGATTTACAATGATATAACCATCACCACCGTCCATCTCCCTAACTTGTTCATCTTCTCAAATTGGAACTGTTTCAGTTTGGGAAAATGAAACAATTAAGTAATAACTCCCCAATGCCTTTATCACCAGACTTGGCAGTCACGACTGTATGTTCTGTCTCTATGGATTTAATTGCTAGCTGCTTCCTAAAGTATAATCATGCAATACTTTCCCTTTTGTGCCCCATAGCATTTAATCTAATGTACCATTCCTATTTAATTCATCCCTTTTAATTATTAGAGTTGGAAGGAACTAAAGGATAGAAGAATAAAAGAGAATATGTGCATACCCCTAGCTACTTGATGGTAAATCTGGTCTGAAACCAGTTTCTTTCCTTATAGATCTACATTTCTTATACTGAAACATGTTAAATTACTAATTTTCCCACTCTGTAAGGATATGTTATAGATATCTAAACCAAGAATGAAAGACAAAATATAACAAAACCCAGGTTATGATACAGTATTTGAAAAAATAAAAATCACTAATCATATGGAGAGTGTATGAAAAAGTCACACAAATATCTCTAAAATTTCCTGTGTTGACTTATCTGATTGTATATGGCTCTGTTTTTGTCAGCCTACTGAAAAGAATATATAGTAGCATGAACACACAGACAAATGTCCTAAATATTTCAAATACATGCTTTAAATATATCTGCTGGCTGGAATTGTCATTAGAATATAATTTGGATGATTGATTTTATATAACCTATGTATGCATTTAGAAAAAGTAAAAAATGATTAATTATTTTTAGAAAGTCACTTTCAGTCTGGAATAATTTAAACGGTATTGGACTAAATACTTTTTCTTTTGATTAAGTCTAAAGATCTGCTTAACAACCCTTTTCAGGTTGGCTTTGGCACAAGCAAGGGTGAAAATCTGTTCAGGATGCTCTGGCTGTAACACACATACATCAGATTCCTAAGAAAGCCCTACATGTGTCTCCAAGAAATATAAATTTAAAACTTTCAGATGCCCATTTTTTTAAAGCACAAGAATCTAAGGTCAGCCCTATCCTTACCCTCCTTCTTGATCATAGGTGGTTTGACTTTCCTTAACCATCTCATTTTGCTCCAGATTTCATATAGTTCTTTCTTGTTCCTAATACTTTTTGTGTCATCTATTTTAAATCAGACTACAGATTACTCTTCTCTCTCTCTCTCTCTTTCTCTCCCTGTGTATGAATGTGTGTGTGCATGTGTATGAATGAATGTGAGGTAGGGAGAAGGAGTGTTATTATATATAGCACATCTCTTTATATAATATATGAGAGGCAGGTACCAAGGTTAGATGTGACACAAAAAGTTGGGATAAAGAGTTAATGAAAATTTGTTATGAAGCTCTTGTGTTAGACAATACCTCTGCACTCCCAGCCCCTTGACCCCAAGCACAGAACAGGTTTTTTGCTGTGAGCCTTCAGGTAAGAAAATCAGAGGGCTCTTCTACCAAAAATTAATAATATTTCTGCGGAAATTTAAGTCTTCTAAATTGGATATTGACACTTCAAAAGAAAGATATCTGCATTCTGAAAATCTTAGAGCCTCCACCAAAGCTGCATCTCCAGTGTATGTTCCTCAAAACAGATCTTTCAGTATTCTTCAATCACATACACAGAACATCCAGAGAACTTCCCAGCTGAGAGAGAGGCTTGGTGGGGATGATTAGCTGCCATAGAGGAAACAGGCCAGATTCTTCTGCCATCAACATAATCCTTTCCTCAAACATGAAATGGGAATCACATTCCCTGTAAAGAGAATTCACAAAATGAGTGAGAAAGACCAGGATACACAAAAATAACAATTGAAATAGGCAATTCAAGAATGACAAAGAACTTAAAATTTAAAAAATATATATCACAAGTACAAGAAGAATTGCATCCACAAAGAAAGAAAATCAATGAGGTGAAAAGAAACATTGAGAAAACAAAACAAAGCTCTTCAATTTAGAAAATCTAAGAATATATGTTTGAGAACAAGTTCCAGAGCATAGAGTTTAAAGCAAAAAGATAAAAAAAAAGCAAGATAATAATCTACATAGAGAACTCTTCTATTCTATTCACTAATTCTTAGGGAACTGATATACATGTATATTACCTAAATAACAAAGTTAGTATGGAAGATAGCACTTAGGGTTGTGGACAGAAAGACTTGACCAGGAAGTACTTAAAAATTATTACCTCTGGCTGGTAGGACTGGGCCTTCTGTTAGAGTTGAGATAGGGGAAAAGAGGGGCAGAGGTGAGAAGCTGTTGATTTTCATGGCAAATTTTGTAAGCTAATATGCACATGTATTATTTATTTAAAAAGTAAGAAAAATATTATGTTCAACATTAAAAACAATTCCTGAGATAGAATGACTGTACCATTGTTGAATTCTCCACTGATGTATGTTTCCCATTCATAAGAGATTTAAGTATAATTCCCAAAATGCAAGACATTTTAAAATCCCCCTGATTTAAAATATTTTCAAAACTTTTCCTAAAATACTACTTTGTAAATCCTATTTGCCTTGTGATATTTTAGATTTACAATAACTGAATTTCTTATTTGGACAATGGTTCATATATGGAATGTCTTCCTAAAGACAACTTTCTTTGTCACTATAAATACTTTTTATTTAAGTTTTAATAATTTGTGATTAGGGTTAGAAGGGGGCCTATTGGGAGTAGGAAAAAAGTCTGGCCTTCTAGATAAGGAAATTACAAGGGGTCCAGAAGAAAACTAAGAGTTTCCTTAATGTCCTATTTTGTATAAAATGCAATGTCTAGCTTGTGACACAGAGAAATGGTCACAGTTACAGGACAGTGCATATGACAGATGCCACAAACATCACAGCACTAGTAATCACTACCATATAATTATCAGGAAACTAGCAGGTAGCAAATATAGTTAAAAGGAGAAGAAAAAAGGGCATATGTGACAACTGAGGTGATCTGTGATCAATGAAAAGTAGACAAGAATACCTATAGACCTAGGGAACCCAATAAAAAACATTATAGATAATTACAGGGGAAACTGAGACAAGATGACAAGATACTTATACCTATATACTGTCTTTGGGATGGAGTCCTCTGTCACTCATGAAGAAAAACATTTTCCTCTCTCTGGAAAAGCCTAAACATCAATAAAACTTGCTTTGCTGTGCTAGAACGTCTCTGTGGTTTACTTTCACTCCCCATTTCCCTTGGCTCCACATTTTCTTGGCCAAAATTGCTAGTTCTACCAAGCAACCAAACCAGATCTAAGGTTAGCACAGGGAGTCTTAAAGACCTTGACAATTTGGGGGAAAGAAGGTTGACCTGTTTACTCTAGTGAAAATTTAAGCACTACGTTTACCAACCAATTATGGATAGAATACTCTTTTGTATTCTTAAATTACATTTGGAGATATACTAAATTAATGCAATCTAATTAAATTGAGATTTTATTTTTCTAAACTAATTTCTTCCTGTCCAACCATTCTTTTCTTTTAGATTCATTGCCTTGTAACAATCTCAGTAGGTAGGTATCATTTGCTTATTTTGAGAGAGTGTGACTTAATGAGGTTAGGTGATTTACTAGACTTTTGGCTCAAGGTTCCTGATGGCTTTAGTGCTTTTTTTCATGGTACCAGTGATTAGAGATTGTGGGAATTTTGCAAAATTATCCAAACATAATTTTAAAAATTTGGGGGGAAAATATATATGTTTTACATTTATTTTCTTTTCAGTGATGAAAGAACTCTGGAATAATCTTTTTAAAGAAATATAAAAATGGGTAGGACTGTTTTCTTTATATGCTTAGTTTTTTCACCAATTGAGTCAAGGTTATAAATGTGTCCCCCACCCAGAACTTGTACACCATACCTAATAGGTGTGAATTTATGTTCTCCCTCCTCCTCACCTCCCAGCTTGATTTTCATTGAGATTTACTTCCATATATACACTTAAGTGTTGATCAATTAGATACAATCTGGTATTGAATAATATATTTGGTTCTCCATTCCTGTGATGTTTAACTTAGAAGAATGGCCTCCAGATACATCCAGGTTATGGCTGAGTAGTACTCCATGGGGTGCATATAACACATTTTATTAATCCATTCCTATATTGGTGGGTATTTGGGTTGTTTCCAGGTCTTTGCGACTGTGCTGCTATAAATATTCAAGTGCAGGTGTCTTTTCTAGAAAATGACCTTTTTATGTGTGTGTGTGGGGGGCTTTTATATACCCAGCAGTGTGACTGTGGATCAAATGGTAGGTCTACTTTAAATTCTTTGAGATATCTTCATATGGTTTTCAACAGAGGTTGTACTAGCTTGCAGTCCCATCTAAGAGTTTCTTTCTCTCCCATCTACTCCTGTCCATTGTTTTGGGACTCTATAAATGTAATTCGCCACCTAAATAGATGCAAAAATAAAAACCTTATGGTCCTTTCTATTGATGCAGAAAAAGCATTCGACAATATTCAGCACTCCTTCATGATAAAAACACTGAAAAATTGGTATAGATGGGACACTTGTCAAAATTAAAAGGCAATACAAGACAAACCAATAGCCAACATCTTATTTTGGGAAGAAACTAAATGCATTCCCACTTAGAACAGGAACCAGACAAGATTGCCCACTTTCACCACTTTTGTTCTACATAGTACTGGAAGTTCTCACCAGAAATATCAGGCAAGAGAAGGAAACAAGCGGATCCAAATGGGGAGATAAGAGATCAAACTCTTGCTCTTTACTAATGACATAAGCTTATATCTAGAAAATCCTAAGGAATTTAACCAAGAGTCTACTGGAATTGATAAATAAATTCAGCAAAGTCTTTGGTCACAAAATCAATATATACAAATCAGTAGCTTTCACATATACCAACAGCAGTTAATCTGAGAATCAAAGACACAATATGTTTTTCCATAGCAACAAAGAAAATAAAATACCTAGGAATTTACTTAACAATGGAAGTGAAAGACCTCTATAGGGAGAATTATAAAACATTGAGGAAAGAAACAGCAGAAGATGCAAACAGATGGAAAAATATACCATGCTCATGGATCAGCAAAATCAACATTGTTAAAATGGCTATACTACCCAAAATGATTGATAGATGCAAAACAATTCCAATTAAAATGCCAATGCCATTTTTTGCAGAGTTAGAAAAAATAGTTGAACACTTCACTTTGTATGGAGCCAGAAAAGACCTCAAATAGCCAAGGCAACCTTAAATAATAAGAACAAAGGAAGAGGCATCACCATAGCAGATGTCAAGCTATTCTACAAGACTTTAGTAACCAAACAGTGTGGTACTGGCACAGAAACAGAGACATAGATCTATGGATAAGAACAGAGAACCCAGAGATGAAGTTATCCTCATACTCTCACCTGATTTTTGATAAAAAGAAACACTGGGAAAAAACACTCTGGAATAGCCCTGTTCTCGTGACACCCACACCTCTTGCCATGACAATTCTTTGGATTAGTGTTCAACCAGTAAATAGCACATGTAAGACAGCTGTTTAATAATGGTGAAAGAGATTCATAAATCTTGTTAAAGAGCAAACAGATCAGAAAAAACTTAGATATTTATTGTCGAAGATATAATACTTGAAAAGCCAAGAATTTCATAAAAAATGAGTAATATTATTCTGACAACAAAACAATGGAATTTAATTAAGTTCTTCATACCACATACTTTGCAGTTGAGATCCAGTGAGGTAATCTAATATTCTTTTTCTTTTCATCTCACTTTATCATTTCATCTCCTATGCCCTTTTTACTTTTGGTTTAAGAATAGACTTATGAAAGCTTACGTTGATATTTCTTGCTCATTCCTAGTAAATTTTTCTTTTTTCATTCCTAGCAAATTCTCAATGAAGGTTTGTTGAATTAATAAAATGATAAATTACAAGTTTCCCTAAAGCCACATACTAAATAGGCTTAAATAGTAAAGAATGTGATATTAAAAGTATTTAAATTTTTCATTTTTATGTTTCCCTTTGAACGAATTGACAATTTTATTTTGTCAGTAAAGAAAAATAAACTGTAACATGAAAAACAATGGCTAGATGCTTTCTGGATAGCCCTCATAATTGATAATAGATGTATAAGATTTTGACAAAAGGCTCCCTTCTGACTTTCTGATGATGTTTGAAAAAGGATAGATATTATGAAAAACAGTTTGTTTTGAGGAAGACACTTTTATATTAGATACAACTAGTGATAAATTCAGTATTTAATTTTGTTGTGCTCTCACAGTTAAACACGTAACACACTTTTCTTTTCTTTTCTTTCTTTTTTTTTTTTTTTTGAGACAGAGCCTCAAGCTATCCCCCTGGGTAGAGTGCTGTGGCATTACAGCTCACAGCAACCTCCAACTCCTGGGCTCAAGCGAGTCTCCTGCCTCCGCCTCCCAAGTAGCTGGGACCACAGGCGCCCGCCACAACGCCTGGCTATTTTTTGGTTGCAGCCGTCGTTGTTGTTTGGCAGGTCCGGGCTAGGTTCAAACCTGCCACCTTAGGTGTAAGTGGCTGGCGCCTTAGCCGGTTGAGCTATAGGTGCTGAGCCAAGTCACAGTAGAAGCCTTTTTTTTTTTTCTTTTTTTTGGCCGGGGCTAGGTTTTTGAACCCACCACCTCCTGCATATGGGGCTGGCGCCCTACTCCTTTGAGCCACAGGCACCACCCATAACACACTTTTCTTAAACTATGGCCTTTTATCTTGATTGTACCTTGCCTATTATTTACTGTTATTTTATCTGAGTAGTCCTGTGAAATTTCAATCTTCGTGTGTGCTAAATTTGCTCACAGATATTATTAGCTCTTTGTTGATTCTTCAGGTTAACCATAAATGAACTTTTTTTAGACTTATTAAAACCTTTAAACTTTTAACAAAGTAAATAAATACTTAAAATGTATATGCTTGCTTAATAAACTCAGGGAACAATGGTAGTGTAAATGATCCCCAAGGTAGATCACTTTAGAATACTTCTGTTTCTATGTGACAAATTCTTTGTAGTAATAAACATGAAATGAAAGAAATACTAACAGTGATAATAACAGAAAGTGAAATACACAAAGAAAATTTTTCTTTTATTGAATTTTGTATATATAATCGTGTGAGTAAAAATTTAGAAAAGAAAAAATGGATTAATACTTTTCAATTCACTAATATATTTTTCAAAAAAATAAGAGACACATGATGAAATACTTTCAAGGGAATGAAGTCAGCAAGATTCAGAAAATGATTTGTGCATAGAAAGACAATATTAAAGCGACCAAAGTACTATTTGTTTATTTAACAATCACTATGCTATCATTGTTTATTTTGAATGTACGATACAGTAAAATATGGGTTGGATTGGTGAACTGTACCCAAACTGAGCTCAAATTCTTACAAGCCATTATGAATTTACTTTTGAAATGAAGAAACATAGCTTTGGTGGGTGCCAGTGCTGACTGGGTAACTTAGAGTTTTGCAAATTAATTTGCCCATAGAGTACTATTCTTGTTAAATAATGAACATATGCTAACTTGGAGCATAATACATATTATTAAAACTCACCAGTAACAGCGGCAATATTTAGACTTTGAGCAGGAAGTTTCAAACTGCTGCCCTTGGGCCAAATCTGGTCCTGCACCTGTTTTTTGAACTGCCAGCCAACTAAAGAATGTTTTTATATTTTTTAAAGGGTTAGACAAACACTGAAAGAAGAATATTTCATAACATATGAAAATCAGATGAGATTTAAGTTTCAGTGTCCATAAAAGAAGTTTTATTGGAACACAAACAGCCACGGTGTACATCCTTTTGCATCTATAATGGCAGAGTTGACAGTTGTGACAGAGACTTTGTATAGTTTATGTCATAGTAGGGCTACCATGACAAAATACTACAGACTGGGTGGCTTAAAAACAACAGAAACTTACCCTCTTGTCATTCTGGAGCATTAAATTTGAAATCAAGGTATCAGTAGGATGTTTCGAGGTGTCCAGAGATAATCTGCTTGGTGCTTCCCTCCTAGCTCTGGTTGTTGCTTCCCTCCTAGCTCTGGTTGTTGCTGGCAATCTTTGGCATTCCTTGTAGAAGCATCAGTATAATCTCTGCCTCTGGCATCACATAGTGTATTCCTTTGTGTCTTCATAGCATTTTATAAAGATACCAGTCATAGTGAATTAAAGACCCACCTCAGTCCAGTAAAATGTCATCTTAACTAATTATATCTGCAATGACTCTATTTCCAAATAAGGTCATATTATGAAATACTGGGAGTTAGGAATTCAACATATCTTTTTTGGAGGACACAGTTCAACCCACAACAGCCTGGAAAGTTGAAAAGATTTATCATCTGTAATTTTATAGGAAAAGTTTACTAATACCAGTCTTAGCACCACAAAATTTTTCTTCAGGTGGGGGGAAGGCAAGAGACAAATTTTATCATTTAACTTGTTTCTAATTGCTAGCATAGAATAGCAATAAAATCCTGCCTAATTGTTTGATGTCCTTATTATAGTTTTTAATTCCCCTACATGCAATTTGCTCCCCTGTGGTTTGCACCTGGAGCAGACAGTGTCTCAAGCCCCCTTCCTTCTTTTATACAACAGAAGAAATATTTACAATTCACCACTTATTTCATCCTCACTGTCAACTTTCTCATGGTGATTAAGTTGCTCCTTGTTTCTTTGGGTAAAATGATCACATAAGCCCAGCTGAACTGTATTTGGGGAGAGTGAGAGAGGGGTAAAGGCTTAAACTTGTCTTCTGAACACCGACATCCCCACAGGACCTATACTTTGCTGTGTATGTGAGTGTCGCTCTTTTTGGACTTATTAAAAGCAAGCAGACTGCAGAATTTCATTTCCCAGTTGGAGTGCATCTTAGGTGTTGACTTTCTCCGTGGTAAATGTGGTTAATTTGACTGTGGTCGAGAAAATGTGCCTCATGTGTCTGATCCTCTGCTACTTCTTTGGAAAGATATTCCAGGCTACAGAATTAAATCAAAGCCTTCAGGGAATCATATTTCTCTGAGCAATTTGACTTCGATATAATTTTGTTATCTCTTATATTTTCAATAAGGATAGTTTAATGACTGGAAAACTGTTTTTATATAAATATCTATGAGCAATAGCTTTGAAATTATTTCTCCCCTTTTTAAATAGCCTTATTCAAATAAACATCTGTTAATTCTGTAATTAAATTTCCCTGACTTTTTCTTCAAAGTGTATTTATTTATTTATAACATTCGATAAAAGTTTTTGTACATTAAAAAACTTTTAACCCTGTCGTATGTTACCAGACAAGAAGTACAACTTGTAAGGGAAATGTTTGTAGCAACATTTGCTTTAGCTGTACAGAATGTCATGTTGTTACTTTCCCTCAGGATCAACAGCAAGGAAGAATAGTCTCTGTTTCCTTCTATGGAAATTATAGATCAATATATCTGAATTTATGCTGCAATGATTAGAAATTTTGCAGGACAATTTGCTTGACCATAATATTTCAATTAGACTCCTTTTTTTTTTTTTTTTTTTTTTTACGTCTTTTTTTTTTGGCTGGGGCTGGGTTTGAACCCGCCACCTCTGGCATATGGGGCTGGCCCCCACCCATTTGAGCCATAGGTGCTGCCCCCTCATTTTTTAATGAAGTGATTTTTCATGATTTTTCTAAAATATTAATAAAGCACAAGTAGAAAATGCCAATTTGAGAGTCTAAAACTATATAATTGAAGTGTAATTAATTTAAAACACCATACAACCAGTACACTATAAGTTTCCAAAGTTTCAAGAAATTGAAAAAAAAAATCTCATAATGTCATCTAGCTGTGTAATTTAGAAGAATATAGGCCTAAGGGCAAGCTTGTATGTGCTCTCAGACATAGCTCAAAAGGCCATGAAGGTAACAGACTTCGATGTGTTCTTCACCTTGAATACAAGTATAACCTGTCAACACATCCATCTCTAAAAGAATTGGACTATAGTCCCCGGGGAAAATTTAATTTTTGGAAGAACTGAATTCTGATTAAATCAATAAATCAATAAGAATTGGTTGTAAAAATGCTTCTTACAATGTCTGGTTTTAGTGTTGACCCTAAATATTACCTAATGACTACCAAATCTAAAAATTAAATAAATAAAAAAAGCATCAAAGCAAGTAGTTAATTCTGACTTGTATTTTATACCAGTGATTTCTCAACTGTTCAATGTCCTTAAGAAATGTCCTTTTTGAACCAGTCAGACCACACAATCAGTGGACTGATTCATAGTTTGGGAGTAAAAAAAGATTCTTCTTTGTTAGATGCAAGAGAACAAACTTCATGTCCATACTAAAGGGAATGTACAAAAGAGTTAGTTTGAAGAGATCAGGAAAAATCAAGAATCTAATACTTAGGAAAGTCAATGGAAAGAAATTAATCCATGTGAGAGGGGCTATTTTCTTCTCCTCTTACTTCTCCTTCTGCTTTTCCTCTTCTCTTTCTGTTTCTTCCTCCCTTTCACCTACCTTTAATTATAAAGAATTATTACAAAGAAGATATATATTAAAATACATACACACACATACACAGAGCAAGCCAGGTAGGTCTCTAAATGTCTAGGTATCTATCAGTCTTCTATACATTCTTATGGATTAACTATGAATATAACAAGTCAATAAGAAAAAGCCTAGTAAAGTAAAAAAAAATTGTGAAAGTCATGAACTGGCAGTGACGTTTCTTCTTGGCTTCTCTGGGAAGAGCTGCTAGGTATTGCCTCTTTGTTGCACACAATTGGGAAACACATGCACATGCTGTGAAGCTGCAAGGAATCTCTTGCCAAGGGCTCTACGTTCCTTCTCTGAATTTTACAAAAAGTTCTATGTTTTTAAAGGCTCCTGGGATCTTTGTTCTTAACATTCTAAATCCAACAAATACAAAAGAACAGGTATTATGGCAGTTATATACTATTGCTTTCATTAATTGGATCACACCTGACAAATAACTTAAAATGAAATGGAACTCCAAATTGTGTTGGTCACAAAGACCTAAGGGCAGCCTCGACAGATTTTTGGAGGTTGTGACAACAGCATGATGTAAACTTTCCTCAAAAAAATAAAATCTGAGGAATGGAAAATCAATTGTGATCATGAAAACAATAGATACTTTTTTATACATATACATATATAAAATCCCATTAGCTATAAAGGGCTGTCCGGAAGGTTTCATCCATTGGTAATACTATTTTTCATATTTACATGGCTGGATGCTTTCCAGATTTCTTTCAGGTGTGTGTGTGTATATAAATCTCATTACAGTGTATGTATATAAATCAAATTTTATATATAAAATATATAAAATCACATAGGAAACTATATCATATATTTGTATTTTACTGTTGGATAACCAGCCCCCCCCCCCAAAAAGAAATAGACTACATTCGCATTAAACTGCATAACAGTGCTCCTATTTTAAAGAAATAAAAAATAAATTAATAACCCAATCAGACATATAATGAGGTACTAAGTAATTTTCTAATCACCTAAATATATTAATTGATTGGTTTCTGTCACATATTTCTGTAATAAGACTGTCACCAATCTAGTTAGTGAGTTTCTATGTATAAAATTATTTTATTTTCTGGAAATTTTAAGATTTTTCTTTGCTGATAAAGATAAGCAAATTTCATTATGATATATATATGTGGCTTAAGTATTTGGTGGCTTTTAAAAAATCTTTTAATGTCATTGGTTCTAGGGAAAGTCTCAGCTCTTCTTTATTCAAATATTGCTTTGTTGTGGCCTTTCTATATATTTTCCTTCCATAATTAGGCAGATATCCAAGCTCCAAAAACTCTTTGTTTCTTAATATTTATTTTTCTCTCTCCCACTCTCTCTCTTAGTTTCTGAGAGTTTCTTTTCTTTATGTCTTTCAGTTTGTTGATTTGGTCTTTAATTGGTCTGTGTATTTGTGTATGTATACACACACACACACACACACACACACACATTTACCAGCATTGACAAAGTCAGCCAGATAGTAAATTAATAAATATAGAAGATGATTCATTATCTACAACTTTATTTAGCCTAAGGTTTTGCCTATAGTTTGAAAGATTTTATAAATTTGCCTAGTGACTCTGTCTTTCAATTCTAAAATGTTAATATTATCATCTATTTCATAATTGCATGTTCTTTTGTAAAAAGTATATTTTAGCTCTTTGAGAAATTTTATGTTTAAAATTTAAACATAGTTCTCTTCACATCTTTTCAAACGACTGTGTTAACTTGATTTCCGAGGGTTCAAATTCTCTACTATTGTAGATAACGAGCCCCCTTACAAACTTACTAATTTATTGTCTGTCCAATCTTACACACGCTGGCTGTATATATATTTACATATACACATATACATGTGTGTATGTGTTTTTGCCCATAAAATACACAATTATTTCTAAATTACCCTATTTCAGCCCCAAAGGGAACAAAGGCATTTCGAGGCAATCGTATAGAGATGCTGCACATAAATTTGGATTCTCTGCATGAAAACAGCCAACCTGCTTACATTTTAAGATTTGAATATATCTGTGTAGTAAATAAGAACAATAACTTCACTTAAATACACTTTATAAAAATTACGTATTTTAGTTCTGAACCATGAACACCTTTAGGCAGGATAGCTTAGAAATCTTTACTTATAGCCTATGGGTCTCAAAGTGAGAAATTGTCCTGTGTATGAATCTGCATGGGATCTGGCTTGTTCTGGTGATAAATGACACAATGCACAGGCATTATTTATGTAATAAAATTATCCAAGTCAAAAAATAAAAAAGACATTCAGTTTCTATAGTATTAAAAGAATAACTACTCTTACAAAATGGTGTATTACTAATATTGATTCTACAAATTATACTATTGCATCAAAACCTTAAACTTCAGAAAGTTATTAAAGCATTTATCATGGCCTTCTTTCACTTTACTCTTAAGTTCATGTTCTTTCAGATCCAGTTGTACATTTATGGAGGTAATAAAAATAGGTCAAAAGGAGTGGTAGGTAATCACTTTTAACATGATTCATGCAATTACTGGTATTCACAAAAATACTAAAAAGAGCATCTGGAAGAAAGTGGGTTTTCAGTCCTCATATCATTTTCTTTTTTTTTTTACCATTAATCAATTTCTGTCTTCATGTTTATTTTATATCCTGTAATTGAAATCCACCATTATTTTAAGATTTCAAAATCTTTATCTAGTTTCTAAACACTTTTGAAATCTTAATTGTTTTTTCTGGAATATTGTTAAGACAAATTAGAAAAAAACATAACACTTTCTACTACAGATTTCCTTATAAACATATAATGTTCATAAAATGCTCTTAATATCTTCAAATATTTTGTCAAATTATTTCCCTATGATTTCTATACTCAAACCTTAAGTCATATGATATGTACGTATTTTTCCCTTCTTTCAAACTTATTGACAGCATTTTTATAGTTATGCTTTACACTATTAATGAATAATAAAAATCGTGGTTATTTATCTGGACATTCCACCTTTATAAAAGCAAGCATATGTTTAGCTGGCTATGTTTTCATATTTAATCTGTAGATTGATGTAATATAATAACAGCTATATCATAAATTACCAAAGAGATTTATTATCTTTTTTCATGTTTTTTGGTTACAGTAAAGTATGGGAGTGAAAAGTAGATACAGTGATTCTCGGAATTTATATCGAATTTTAGAAAGCAAACTTTAATAATCATTTTTTTTTAAATTATGCATTCACTTTCTTATTTTTTGAATAAGTAATTCAAATAATACAGAATTGTATGAAAAGGACTGATGTTTTTTCTCTCCTCCTCTGGTCCTTCTTATCTTAGATAATCATTTTTTTTCACTTTTCAATTGATGTATAATAGTTATATATAGATTGGGGTTAATGTGATAATTTATTTTACCTTGTAAAGATCAAATCCATGTACTTGAGATATCAGATCAATTTGAGGGATTTGGTAATATATTCTGGAAATATTTAAAAAGTATTTTTACTATTCCTGTTTTGATCCTTAATATTTTTCCCATTTGTTCTTATTGCTTGTTAGTTTTCTTGTATGATATTTTTCATTTCTTCATAGTCCTCCTTAGCGCTATTAGCTAATCTCAATTTGTGTATCTTCTCCATTGATGTAAGAGTTCCTGGTGTATTTGTTAGATGTGGCATCTACCCTTAGCAGTCAAAATCAATAATACTAATATTTTACTTTTTATGTGTAGCATTGGCCAAGATGTTAGACAATAAACTACAGTAACTTTCACAATGATTTCTTTAATATAATTTATTTGACATACTGAATGTTTCCATCATAATTCCAGTTGCACCAAAAGAGTCTACTAACCTCTTATACTTTTAGAGAAATCAGTACATATTATCTTCAGGTTGCACTAAAAAAATTAGTACATTTTAAAAATTATTATTATAAGGATTCAATCCAGATCAGCTTTATGTATATGAGAATCTTGTAACTTAGAACCAGAATAAACAACAGGAGAGTCAGCATTTCGACTTTTACATGTTTAACAGAGGATTATGGAATTGTCCCGCCAGCATAAGCTAAATCATGAAAATTTACATTTTCCTTCTGTAGGACAGTTCCTTCTAACATTATCCTCTGAACAACAGCTCGTTTTCTTGTGCCAGTATTCTATTCCCTGAACTGCAGCTTGGCAGCAGCCAGGTCTCAAATTTCAACCACATGTATTTCAAAAAATCAAAAGATCCTTATTTGGCACTTCAGTCACATATCTTTAAAAGCAGCGTTTGTGCGTCAGATTTAGGAATAATTGAAACCAGGGGGTTCAAAAACCAAACTTTTCTTCCAAGATGTTTCAACTTCAACTGATTCCAAAAACATTGAAAGCAACAGAATGGAAACAAGAATAGAAACCTCATGCAGCCTTCAGCACAGTATACTGACAGCACCCACAGAAATGGGCTTAAAAAGTGCATCTTACACTCGACCCTGGTGATCTTTGTAGTATTTGACCCTGTTTTCTTAGTAGCCTACCTGAAGACAGTCCCAGGGTCCTATAAGTCTGAGGGTGAGTGTGTCAGTTCATGAGGTCATTTTCTGTAAGGCAGAATGCACACCCAAATATGGAAACATATCTAGAAATTTAGGGTTAGTTATTCAATATTAAAAATGACATTAAAAACTATAAGTATATATATTTCATGGTCACAACTGATTTTCCATTCCTCACATTTGCCTTTTGGGGGGAGGGACACTTAACCTTGAAAAATCCATTAAGGCTATGCTTATGTCCTGGGAGCATAGTTTTGGAGTTCTGGGAGTTTCAGTTTTGAGTATTTGTCAAGTTGACCTAATTAAGTGAAAATAGTACTATATAATTGCTTTAAGACATTTTCATTTGTATTTGTTGGCTTTAGAATGTTAAGTTGAAAAGAGCCCAGGTGCCTTTAAGAAAAAGGAGGACTTATTACGACCTACAGGAGTTGGCAAGAGATTCCTCACAGATTGATCCACAGCACAAGCTTCCCCAATTTTGTATAATAGGGTAGTGATGCAATAATTTTTCCTCCAAAAGAACAATCAGGATTCTCCTCCTGAAGAAAAGCCAGGAAGGAACTTTACTCTGTCTACAGATAAAAGAAAGCTATATAAAGAGAGTAAGTAAAAGATTACTCAGTTTTTATGTTTTTTTTTAAACTTTAATGTTACAGTGAAATTTCTTTGGTATAATTAAAGGCATATAGTTTATAAGACCATTCAACCTTTAGTTTAGTCTATACTACTAACTAATTTAATAGTTTGTGGGTCTCCCAGCTTCCATACTTTCTTCATCCCATGAATTGTTTGTACTGTATAGACTTGTCTTTACAGATAAATGATTTGATTGTTCCTCTGATTAGCTCAAAGCCTCTCATCAAATCACCAGTTTTTATTCCATCATATCCAAGCTCTTTAACCTGGAAGTAAGGTTCTTACAACTTTACAGGTATCCTCCAATCCCTTTCTGTCTTACAGCCTGACATCTTCTCACTACCTCCTTCTAATGTCCTACTTTAGAAAACTCTTGCTCTTTCCCATACAGAGTATAGCAGATAATACACTTTTTGGAATTCAGTAGATCAAAACTGAAATTTCAACTTTATTAGTTAATGCTCTGAAAACCAGGAATGACTTCACTTAATATTTATAAAATGGACTGTTTATCACTGCTGAATTTATAATCACCCAAATGTGGAAACAACCTAAATGCCTGCTCATCCAGGGATATATTAACAACCTGTGGTATATGTATAACAGGGAATATTATTCAGCCACTAAAATGATGGAGACTATACATCTATTGTATTAATCTGCATGGAGGTGGAACACATTATTCTTGGTAAAGCATCACAAGAATGGAGAAGCAAGAATCCAATGTACTCAATTTTGATATAAGGACAAATGATGACCTAGTACCAGTGTGTGTGTGGGGGGGATGGAAGAGTGATGAATGTTCCATATGAGCTTAAAAAGAATGTTTAATCTGGTGTTGTTCAATGTCAGTTGTATTCAATGGATTGATAGTGTTGTTGAGTTCAATTATATATGGTTTATCGAGGTGTTGTTGAGTCAATTATGTACCTACTGATTTTCTCACTAATGAATTGTTTCTTACAGAGGAATATTAAAGTTTCCAAATATAGTCATTGGTTCATTTATTTATTTTGTAGTTTTTTAATTTTTGCCTAATGTATTTTATGATCTTTTGTTGGGTACATACCCACAAAGGATTGTTATGTCTTCTTGGACTATTTCCCTCTTATCATGATTTTATGTCCTTCTTTATCCCTGATAAATTTCTTTGCTATGATGTCTACTCTGTCCAAAATTAACATAGGCACTGCCATTTTCTTTAAATTAGGGTTAACAATGTATATTTTTCTCCATCCCTTTATTTTTAATCTGTATGCGTCTTTTTATTTATGTGGGTTTCTTGTAGGTAACACGCATACAGTTGAGTCTAGTTTTTTGATCCACTCTGAAAATCTCTTTTAATTAATATATTTAGACTGTTGACATTTAAAGTGATTATTGATATAGTTAGATTAATACCTGCTTACATGCTGATTACTGTTTTCTAATTCTTGCCCTGGTTCTTTGTTCATATTTTTGTCCTTCATACATTTCTGCTGTTTTTAACTGTAACTGGGCATTTCATATGACTATTTCTTAGCATATCAAAATGCTACTTCTTTTTTTCTTACTTTTTTAGTGATTTCCTGAGGCCCATAGTATATAATATACATTTTCAATGACTCTAGGACCACTTTCAAATAACATTATACAGATTTATGGGTAGTATATGTACTTTGTAATCACAAAATATTTCTAATTCTTTCCTCCTACCCATTATATCATTGCTGACATTCATTGTCCTTATATATAAAAGTGTATATATATATATACATGCACACACATAAAAGTTATATACATATATATAAAAGTGTATATATATATATAAAGTTATATATATATAAGTTATAAAGTGTATATATGTATAAGTTATAAAGTGTTTATATATATATACAAAGTGTTTATATATAT
>NW_003852488.1:4999224-5015330 GCF_000181295.1 Otolemur garnettii | reverse complement strand
CTATAGTAATATATACTATATTATCAACATTATGATACTATAATATCAACATCTTGCTCAGATGTTGGCATCTCCTACACATGAAAAAGTATTTTTGTGAAGTATCTGTGTAGCAACAATCTATACAATCTTGGACTGGTATGATGCTATAGTATATATAGTATAGTATATATATACTATATACTATATATAGTATAGTATACATAGTATATATATACTTTACTTTATATATAAAGTATAAGTTATAAAGTGTATATATACACAAAGTGTTTGTATGTATATATACAAAGTGTTTGTGTATATATATATATATATAAAGTTTTTATATTTATATAAAGTGTATATGTACAAGTTATAAAGTGTATATATATAAAGTTTTATATATATGTTATAAAGTGTATATATGTGTAGAAGTTATAAAGTGTATATATATATACATACACACACATAAAAGTGTATATATATATATACAAGCACACACATAATCAAACTCATTGTTGCTATTTTTATTTTGAACAACCTGTTAAATGTTAGATGAATAAGGAATACAAGAAACATAAGCTTTTATTTTTACCTTCACTTATGCTTTCTTCGGCACTCTTTCTGTAGTTCTGTGTTTCTGAAGCACCTCTTTTAACATTTCTTATAGGAAACATCTACTGGTAACATATTCCCTCAATTTTCATTGTCTAAGATTCTATATTTATCCCTTACTTTTGAGGGATAACTTTATAGGGTATAAAATTCTAGATTGACAGTTTTTAAAAAATTTGTTTCTGATTTCTCATTACTTTAAATATTTTATTCAACTGTGGTTTTTTTTGCTCGCATTATTTCTGAAAAGTCATATATCATTTTTATCTTTGCTCTTTTATAGGTAAGGATATTCCCTCTGACTTGTTACTTGATTCCTTTTTATCCTCAGTTCCTTGAAGTTTGAATATGATATGGCTAGGTGCCAAGTCTTTTCTGGATTTTTTTGCATTTATACTATTTATGTTTTTATGTTCTTTAAGCCTCCGGAACCTGTATTATGGTTTTTGATATTAATTTTGAAAAATTATTATTTTTGATTGTGTAAAAGTTGTCAGAATAAAAATGGATTCAATTGTGTTAAACCTCCCCCCCCCAAAAAAAAAAAAACACTCTGACATGTAGAGCTAGGGAATCCTATCTATAAAGGGAGGATCTCATGCAAAAAATGTTTGAGATCAAGAACAATGACAAGAAACTATGTAGAAACAATAATATTGTACAAAGGCCATTGTAATCTTACATGAATGTCACGACCTGTCGGGCTCCTGTGGTCTCGGTTAGTGCAAGAAGGAACCAGGCGAGAAGCAGATTAGAAGTACAAGCTTGTGGAAGGTGGGCTAGCCCTTACTTTCCGGGTAGCCCCGAGCAACCTCCGCACCAGCCTTTATTGAGCCAGAACAACACAGATGAGGGGAGTAATTAACAATGTCTACTTGCTGAGGGCACGAGCTCCTCCCACAAGGAACTCCTGTGGAGGAATGGCCAGAGATCCACACCTCAGCTGCAGATCATCTTGCTCAGATGTTGGCCTCTCCTACACATGAAAAAGTATTTTTGTGAAGTATCTGTGTAGCAACAATCTATACAATCTTGGACTGGTATGATGCTTATTATTTATCCTTATAGCCAGGGATAATTACATCAAACTAATTATGTAATTATCTTCATTTTTTCCTTTAAAGACCTTTATCTTGGCTGAGCATGGTAGGATTATAGGCTGGACCCTAGAACTTTGTGAGGACAGGGCAGGAGTAATGCTTGAGGCGAGGAATTTGGGATCACTATGAGCATAAGTAAGACTGTTTCTACAAAAAATGGAAAAGTTAGCTGGGTGTGGTGATGGTCACCCATAGTCCCAGCTACTTGAGGCTGAGGCGGAACGATTGCTTGAACCCTGGAGTTTAAGGTTGTAGCGAACTATAATGATGCACTCCAGTCTAGGCAATAGAGCAAGACCCTATCTCAAAAAAATGCACATATTTTACTATGGCACACACTTTCCTTGGGATTACTCTATTCCTGAATAAATATCATTTTATTTCAGAGAAGCTCTCTCTGTTATTTGACATGATTGTGTCTAACAGCAAAATATGATCTAGTAGAAAGAACTAGAAATTTTCAGAACTATTTTACAATCTCTTGGACCTTTTAAGCTCACCATTTACATAATTTTCCTTTTTTTGCCTTGATACGTAGTCTTTCCTGAAAGCCTCTCTCATTTTGCTAGAAGATTTTTGATTTTATTCAGAATTTGTTTTGAAATAAGGCCACTTTAATATAGGAGCTTATATTCTTTGTTGATTCAAAAAAGGTTTTTTGTCTTTTCTGTCAAGTCCTTTCTGTGTAAACACAATTATGCTTCTGACTTGAGGACTCTAGTTGCTACAGAACTTACATGATGTTTCTGAGGCATGTCTTTTCTGATAAGTTTACTTTTTTCCAGAATATCGATCTAATATTTTGTTTGATCTGTGTACTTGGGTTAACATTTATGTGAGCACTCTGATTTTGGTTTCATTTTGGTTTGATTATACACATGTGTAAATGATTTGGCTGTGTGCTCTAACTTGTTTCTAAATATCTTACAAGGGTAAAAATAAACAGTCAAAATGATGATTGCAGGATGGCTAATTAAAAGCCATTAGTGTGGTTATCACCATCTAAAACACCAGTTCAAACTCCTAACTTTTTTTTTTTTTGGCTCTTGAGAGATTAATATGAAACAGAATGGGATTCTCACATGTCAGGTTTTCTAGGACAGTAGCCAGTTATATTATGGCCCATTCTTGTGCATATTTTTAAAGTGATGGCCAAATTAAGTTAAGGGTAATTCAGAGCTCAATTTGTCATTATTTAAACTCTCTAAAAATTCATGCAATTATAAAGTTAACATAAAGAGCCTTCTAAGTTCTCTCTCTGCATTATTTTCTCTACCTAATTTGAATCTGTTGACTCTTATGGTGTATTGTGGTAAAACTCACTGCTTATGGCATTTTAGTCAAGATTAAAAAAAATCTTTAAAGGATTTCAAATTAATGGTTTTATGAATTAGAACAACTTAGATGCCTTCAAAAAATATAAATTTAGGTTTGTCTACCTACAAATTGCTTAGGGGATAGGACAGTTTTTTTTCAAAGATTGATATTTGAAAAGAAGAGGAACTGGATAAATTTTTAGATAAGTAAATTTCTCAGATTGAACAGTTCAAAATCTTGAGCTCAGAGCAATAGTATATCTCTTGCTAGCATAAAAATTATTTTGTCTGCCACTCAGAGGAGCCAGAAAAAGCAAAGAGAAAGAAAATGAAATAAACAAAAATAAAAAAAAAAACCTGCAAGTAGCTTTTGAAAAGGGAATCCTCACCTGTAAGGAATAGATAATCCAGATTGACAAAGAAAAGAATTACTGCTAAAAATTCAAGGCCACTTGGAAATTTTATTTTTCTTATGCAATTCAACCAGTCTTCACTAAAATATAAATATTGAATATTTACCCTAAACTCTTTTAGAATGGATAAAAGGATAAAAAGAGTTTTTGGATTTTTTTTTTTAATCCAATAGCTATGGAAACTACAGTTGGTCCACAGCCTTCATTACCTTATCTATCAGGGAAAGTTACTTTAAACCATGTGAATAGATCTGAATTTTTCAAAAATATAATTTGGTATTATACTGAATGGAGTAAAACAAAACACTTTTCCACTTGGAACTGGAACCAGACAAGGATGTCCACTATTGCCACTATTGTTCAACATAGTTCTGGAAGTTCTAGCCATGTGATCAGGCAAGAGAAGGATAAAAAGGGCATCCAAATGGGAGCAGAGGAGGTCAAACTATCACTCTTTGCTGATGATATAATTGTATACTTACAGAACCACAGGAAGACTTCTGGATGTGATTAAGAATTACAGTAACTTTTCTGGGTGTAAAATCAGTATTCACAAATCAGTAGCATTTGTAAATGCCAATAACAGCCAAGTTGAGAAGCTAATTAAAGACACAATTCTCTTCACATTACCTTCAAAAAAATGAAATTCCTGGGAGTATACCTAACAAAAGAGGTGAAAGACCACTACAAAGAGAATTATGAAACCCTAAGAAAAGAAACATCAGAAGACATTAACAAATGGAAAAGCATACCATGCTCATAGCTGGGACGAATCAACATTTTTGTCTGTATGTTTATCTGTACTACCCAAAGCAATCTACAGATTCAATGCAATCTCCATAAAAATACCAACATAAATATTTGAAGAACTGGAAAAAATTGTTCTTCATCTCATATGGAATTAGGAAAACTGAGGATAGCCAAGGCACTTCTTAGTAATAAAAACAAAGCTGGAGGCATCACTCTACCAGAATTTAGGTTATATTACAAGTCTACAGTAATCAAAACAGCATGGTATTGGCACAAAAATAGAGCCATAGACATTTGGGACAGAGTAGTAAACAAAGAGATGAAACCAGTCTCTAGTCACCATCTGATCTTTGATAAACCAAATAAAAGTGTACAGTGGGGAAATGAATCACTATTCAACAAATGGTGCTGGGAGAACTGAATAATCACATTGAAAAGACTGAAACTGGACCCACACCTTTTACTACTCATAAAAATTGACTCAAGATGAATAAAAGACTTAAAAGTAAGACATAAACAAAACAAAAAAACTTATAAGAAAGTGTGGGAAAAATTCTTGAGGATGTTGGCCTGGGGAAGATTTTATGACGTCTTCCATAGTAATTGCAACAACAAAAATAAACAAATGGGACTTAAGCTGAAAAGCCTCTATACAGTTAAGGACAAAACAAGTAAAGCAAATAGGCAACTTGGGAATGAGTTGAGAATTAGGGAAAGAGAATGGGAAAAGATATTTGCATGTTAAAAATTTGACAAAGGGGGGCAGTGCCTGTGGCTCAAAGGAGTAGGGCACTGGCCCCATATACCAGAGGTGGTGCATTCAAACCCAGCCCTGGCCAAAAACTACAAAAAAAAAAAAAAAAAAAAAAGGAAATTGACAAAGGGTTGAAAAGGGTTGATAACTAGAATCTATAAGGAAATCAAATTAATCAATAAAAAGTGATCAAATGACATGGGCACTAATCTTCTCTGAGGAATACAGATGAATGGCTAACAAACATATGAAAAAATGCTCATCATTCATAATCATCAGAGAAATGCAAATTAAAACCACCCCAGGATATCACCTAACCCCAGTGAGAAGCGCCCATAGTACAAAGAACCAAAGTTGCAGATGTTGGAGTGGATGTAGAGAGAAGGAAATACTTTTACACTGTTGAAAGGACTGAAAACCAGTACAGCCTGCTGTACACTGTGATGCCATAGCACTCTACCAAGGGTGACAAAGTGAGACTCTGTCTTAAAAAAAAAAATAGTAACAGTAAAGGTACTTGAGGTAATCTCAAAAACTTTTATTTGTAAATCTTTGCATCATTTGTATATAATCTAGAAGATATCTTAAAGCATCTTCTCAACTTCATAGTTGGTGCTGATATCTGGCCCCCTGACTCTTTGAAATCTGTTACTCAAATTTTGGGGTTTTGAATGTTTCTTCATAGTATGTCATTTGACGTATAGGCTATGAAAAGATTTAAAAATATACCAGATTATTATTATTATTTTAATAGCAAATAAATGAAGTGATTTACTTTTTAACATTAGGACAGTTTCCATCTCATAAATAATACTCATTGAAAAATGAAAATGATCTAACTGAAAAGTTTTAACTAGGTTAATGAGTGATCAATTTTTAAAACCTTAAGACCTGCTTATTTCCACTTGATAAAATATCATAAAATACACCTAAGTCTCACATATTTTATCTGGAGGTGAAAAAGAAGAAAAAAGAGAAAAGAGATTGTGGAAGAATTTATCTCTGGGAAGAAACTGTCTTAGGATAAAAATGTACATATATGTATACATACATATGTACATATATTTTGTTACAGGGAGCCACTATACATAATTAGAAAAAGAGAAAATAAATTGATTTGCAATAGAAAGAATAGTGCTATTTGGGGAGCTGACAAAGGTGGTCACAACATAAGAAGGTGGTCCAAATTGGAGAGGTACATAACTCCTCAGTGGCTTACATTAAATAATGTTAAATTTTATATTGTTTATAGTCTTACATTATAACATGAAATCCTCTCCATTGCTTAGTCTTGGCTTAGAGTTGGTGGTAGTAAGGAAAAAGAATGGGAAGGATTTCATCCAGCAGATTGACATGGCATGAGAAAGGGACAACACTTTTAGGATGCCATGTGCACAAGAATTGAGGTGAATAAGCATCTGCTCCTGGCTATATGGTGGATTATATGCTGTCAGGTACTCTTGTCCTAGTTGTAGAACAACTAGATCCTACAACTCTTGTCTAGTTGTAGAACAACTAGATCCTACATACGTCATACTCTCCCTTCCCAGGCATGTCTTTACTACTACAGCCTCAAACAATAAACCAACCAAACAATCAAACTGCACAGGTCCTGAAATTAGAAGAATATGCATTGAGAAATGGAGACAGGTTGCTTACAGTTAGATGTTCAAAGAAACACTGGCATCCAAGTGTGTTCTTTGTACCAGCTACTAGTGTGGGTGATCTAAACCCAGAACTCCCTTGTCCAGTCTAGAGGGTGAGAGAGATTATGCCAAGTGTATGGCTCCTTCTTGCTATATGCAAATGCACAAAAAACATCTTCACTCTAGTTTTTCAGAAGTCCTGCAAAGTTTTAACATCAAAGAACTTGCAGAGACCATCAAGCTCTTGAGGAGACAAACCATTATTAATGACAATCAACAGAAACAATTAGCAATAGATTTAGAGCCCCTAAAACCAGATATTGGATATGTTAGGATCAGAATATCTATAAAGCTATGCCAAAATTTTTTAAATACATAAATATGGAATTCACAGATTTATATGCAGTAAAAATGGAATTTTTTAAAATAAAAATTATAGTGGTTATAAATAATTCAATAGAAGTATTAGCATATTAGATATAGAAATAATGAATGAATATAAAATAGGTTTGAAGAAAGTTTTAATTCTTCATTTGCTTATATTTCCCTAATTATTTTTAAATTTACTTCTAGATTTACTGAATCCAGACAATATTTATTGATTATTCTATTCTATAAAAGAGTAGAATTTATTAGAATAACATTAATCCTCATCTTTACAACTCATCATTTATCCTAGTTTGATACTCTGAAGATTATGATTTTGAACTATTTGCCATTGTAACCTTAAATAATGTACTATTTTTCATCCCATTGGCTTTCATCTGAACCTTAGATCTTTTCTATGTAGGATGAGGGAAAACTTTCCTGTTAGTTTTCTGTCCCCTTCACATTTTATCTCTATTAACTATACATGTATTTTTACATCAGCAATTTTTTCTTTTTTTGCAGGTTTTTGGCTGGGGCTGGGTTTGAACCCACCACCTCCAGCATATGGAGCGAGTGCCCTACTCCTTTGAGCCACAGGCACTGCCCCTATATCAGCAAAATTTTTAACATTCATTCTCTCTTCTATAACCAAAATCAGTTAATGTAATTATACATGATGTCCATAAAATTCATGTGCAATTTTAAACTGCACACTATTTTAATTGCACATGAACTTTATGGACATACTGTATATAATCATGTGTAGCATGTTTGGATTATGTATATTGTGGAATAACTAGATCCAGCTAATTAACATATAAATTACCATGTATAAGTTATATTTTTGAAATGAGAACACTTAAAATCTACTCTGTTCTCAATTTTCAAGAACACAATATATTGCTCTTAACTATAACCACCATATTGTACATTAGATCTCTTGAACATATTTCTCCTATCTAACTGAAATTTTGTGACACTCAGCCAATGTTTCTCCAAATCCCTTCCCCACCCCAAGCCCTGGTTATCACCATTTGATTCTCTGCTTCTATGAATTCAACTTTTTTAGGTTACTGTATAAGTGAGATTATGAGTTGTTTTTCTTTCTGTGTCTGGCTTATTTCACTTAATATAATATGGTATCCTCCATGTTCATCAGTACTCTCACAAATGACAGGATCCTTTCTTAAGATGCATAGTATTTCATTGTGTGTGTGTGTTTAGGTATATATGTGTGTGTGTGTGTCTTTATATATTTCTCTATTCATCCAGTTATGGACACTTAGGTTGTTTCCGTACCTTAGTTATTGTGAATAACATTACAAAGAGCATGGTTGTGTAAATTTGTCTTCCATATATTCATTTTATTTCCTTTCGATAGATACCCAATAAGTGAAATTGTTGGATCATATAGGAATTCTATTTTAAAACTTTTAAAGGATTTTTATACTGTTTACCATAATGACTATACAAATTTACATTCCAATCAACAGTATGCTAGGACTTCCTTTCCTTCACATACTCTCTAATACATATTTATTGTGTTTTTGGTAATAGATATTCTAACAATTATCCAGTGATATTTTATTGTTGTGGTTTCAATTTCCTTTTCTTGGAGAATTAGTGATGTTGAGTATTTTTTCACATACCTGTTAATCATTTTTATGTTTTCTTTTGAGAAAAGTCTATTGAGATTCTTCACTCATTTACAAAAATTCAGATTATTTATCTTTTTACTTGAGTTGTTAGAGTCCTGTCTATATTTTGGATATTAAAACCTTGTCAGATGTGTGGTTTGAAAAAATATTTTCTCTCATTCCGTAGGTTGCCTCTTCTACTCTTGAATATTTCCTTGACTGTGCAGGGGCTTTTTCGCTTGTTGTAAATCCACTTGTTCATTTTTGCTTTTGTTACCTATACTTTTGAGGCCACATTCAAAAGCTTTTTCTCTAATTTTCTTCTAGTAGTTTCATCTATTTGGGTAAGTCTTTAATCTATTTTGAGCCAATTTATGCACATGATAAGGATCTAATCCATTATTTTGCATGTGGATATTTAGTTCCTCCACCTCATTTATTGGAGAGATTGTCATTTTCCCCATTCTGTCTCTTTTCTTTAACATCACTATCTTGCTTACAAATGAAATATTTTCTTAGATCTCTGTGATAAATCCATTAAGGATTTTTAAATATTTTCTTTGTTCTCCAAATTGTTATATTTTCTTATGGTCAGTTATCTGTTTATTGCTGACTCTAGCCTTGAAATTATTCTCAGGTTTGACAACATTTGTTGTCCATTTATATTGAGGGTCAAAGAATGTAATTAATTTTTCTAGATGTTTCTGGGGTTTTTTGGCTTTCAATTTCCTGAGAAGAATACTTGAGTAGAAGAATGATTGGTGAGGATCCCTATATTCTTTGGAAAATTAAGTACATGATCAAGTTCTATTTCAGGTAAAAGGATGAGGTGACAGCCTAATATAAATGTGACCAAAATATAACTCTGAAGTAAAAAGTCTTAAAGCCTGGAGTTTTCCCCATGTTTAAAAAATAAATTTATATATCAGGGATTTTGCTTTTTTACCTTGGAATAAATACCACTTGGTTTGATGTTCTAAGCACAAAATCTGACTGAATCAATAATTCTTTACCAGTGGTTTTCAACCTTCTTAATGCCATGACCCTTTAATACAGTTCCTCATGTTGTTCTGACCCCCAACCATAAAATTATTTTCATTGCTACTTTATAACTTTAATTTTGCTACTGTTATGAATTGTAATGTAAGTATTTGATATTAGGCAACCCCTCTGAAAAGGTCATTCGACCCCCAAAGGGGTCGTGAACCACAGGTTGAGAACCGCTGTTTAGACAATCCCACCCTCTATCATATCAGCTAACTATGAGGTGTGATTTTCTAGGTTCTATGAATACATTTCCTCTTACCTCAGATGCAGCTCTCTGAAAGCATGTTCTGGGATTCATCTTCCTTCCCTTTATTATATCAGAGATCATACTTCAGTTTACTTTCTTCCAGAAGTATGGTGAGATTTTATATTTATAGGTAAATCTCTTTCATAGTTTCTAGTTTAATTTCACAGTTGTATACTATTACTCTATGAAGTTCTCGGAGGCTAACAAGTGTGTTCGGTGCAATAGAATTTGCTGTTCTTCATCCTTGTGCCAGACACTACTCAATGTCCAAGAGATAGAACTATCTATTTACTTCTAAAATATATTTTAACTTCCTGCTGCTTACGATGGGGAAAGGATATAGGCAATATTTTTTAAAAAACAAAAAATTACAAGATGAAGTAACAAGTGATCTGAAAGAGCGAATATGAGCACTTCAAAGTTACCCAACATAGTCAGAGAAGTCTATTAAGAAAAGAAAGATGAGTAAAAGATGAGTAGTTTGAAAAAGGACTCAATGGAAAAGAAAGTAGAGAACAACAAACACTATTACCAATAGAAGATGGGGAGATTAGAGAAATTATTGTATTTTGGGAATCCTTAGAAAAATTTTAGTTGGTAGGGCTACAAGTGCCACAAGACAAGACAGGCAAAGGATCCCATCAATTGTATCAATTATGTTAAAGGTTTTGTCTGTTATTCCAAGAGCAATAGAAAACCACTGAAATCTGTAGAGTAACAAGAAGCATTTTAGAAAGAATTGCTCTGCCAACATCATGAACAATCAGTTGGTGATAAAAAGACATTGTATATATGCAGCTTTGTTAAGGAAAATCTAAAAATTGGAAAAAATTGCTGAGGTATGGAAATCAGGTACAAGGACATTTGTGTTAAGATTCTTAGCTGGGCTGCCCTTGGTGTGGGGAGCAAAGGGGGGTGAAGCTTTTTTATGGTTCATTAAGGATCAAAAACTATTTTAGCAACTATGGTCATAATATGAATAAAACACATTTTAAAAAGTAGAGTGTTTTAATACAAGTAAACAAAAATCGGTGAATGAAATAAGAAATACTATTTTGAATTTGACAGAAGATGTAGGAAGATAAACAGGTAGATGAATACTAGGGCAAAGCTTCTAAAAGGGTGTATTTGAAGACTTTTAAGTGGTTAATGTCCTAGTTTCTTCAAAGTTTCTTAAATAATTGTTTCCAGCAAAGTGTGGGCCATTTATTTCTTCATTTATGTGTGAACATGTATGCACACAGATATGCTTAGTTCAAATATAAAATGATGAATTTTTCTTAAGACAACTGGGAGTGTTGGAAAATATAGGGAATAAAAATTAAGGACTGAAAAAGAATGATAATGCCTAAACAATTATTAAATATCAAATATCCACCAGAACCTGTTCTAGGTGCTTCCCTGTATAAATTACTCCAATCCTCATATTATGCAGTAGGTACTATTATTACCACGTTTCACTGAGGAGGAAACTGAAGAGCAAAGCAATTAAGTAACTTTCTTAATTTCATAGTTTTAGGAATTGGAAGATTCAAGAATTAAACCTTGGCAACTTGTTCTAGAATACACTCACTTAACCATCTAAGCATATAGGATTCATGTAAATATAAAAATCTGTGTGTTACATAGTCAGAAATGGGATATCTGCACTCCGAGGGTTTATTCCAGATCTGCACATGGTAGGAAAGTATAGAATAGTCCATTTCTTGACTTAATGTGTAGGTGTTTATACTAATGCACCACAAAATTCAATGTAATGAATATATATGACTGCATGCTAAATACTGTATATATTTAAAGAAGAATATGCTAATATATGTGACATAGACAGAATGGGAAACCCACAAATTTCTATATATACCAAGTATGTTTTTGATTAAAGAAGAAGGCAAAAAAAAAAAAAAAGTAAATCTTTGGAGAGAGAATTTGTAAAGCAGGCCAAGAAAGAGGCATCAGTGTGCTATAAGAGTCCCAAGCAGGACTGGAAGTAGAATGACCTTTGAGTGACTGAAGAAGTAAAAGGAATTTTGAAGTTATTATTTGTATATACACAATTCTCATGTGTGAGTTGCTTATAATATGTGCATTGCCAAGCACAGCTATGCTCATTTTTTATTTTAATCTCTTTAACATGATTTGATATGAATACAATCAAAACTTGTCTAAATAAATATACATGGTTTAATTTTGAAGTTTGTGAAGAACAACAAAAAATTTTAGATAAAAATAACCATGTGCATATTTCCAAGAAAAACTTGAAGTCATTTAATGCTGCCTGTGGCAGTTTTGAAAGTATGAAGATAAATAAGGATTTAATTTTCTCACTTGAATATTTTCATAATTCGATGAACAAGCTGAAAAAATAGAAATGACAGCCGTTTAAATTATCTTCCAGAGAAGCTTAAAGGAGACCTCACAATCTTATTTTTTCTTAAAGGCAGCTCTGGGTGTACATCCTGGCATCCATAACATTTTGTAATTGAAGATATGGTATCAGAGTGTTGCCTTAGATTCAGCTATCCCATATCTGTGAAGAAAAGGATGAACGGAATCAAAGGCTCTTGGGAAAATTTAAGCAGGGGATAATTTATAGCCTCTAGGAGGCTGATTGTACTTATGTAAAAGTGTAAGACTAGATGTGTCATGAGCATAAAAATGTTACAGATGAAAAAAAAATCCTAGACTCTATAAAAGAGAGGATTGACCTAAAATAAAAGAGTATACTGAAATATCTCTTGTGTTTCTGATAGACTTTGTCTGTTGTTTATTTTTGACTTAAAATCAGTGAGGAGGAAAAAGGTTTAAGTGGCATACCAAATCATCCATATGTGATTCATGGTGAATAACAAATGGGTCACTGACATTTGTTGGTGCTAAACAACTCCCTGATATTCATCATTTAGATAAGTATGCAGTTACTAAATTGATGATTTTCACAAAATTAAAATATTTAAAGTAATTTTAATATAACCAGTTAATAATTACCATAGAGAGGTAAAAGCCTTCTTGTTATCATTTGGGGAGGTTCTGTCAAGAAACTCTCTCTCACCTCCAAAATTGACACCTGTATCGGTAGATATGGACACAAGTTTGGGGAGGCAATATATTGATTCTCATGCACTGCGGCTGATGTCTATGTGTAGCTGGAGGGCTTATTTCTGGTCTATATATAACCTGTGGAACTGAGATAGAAGAGAGAGAATAGTCAAATACCTGACAGAATTTTGCAGTTGTTTTTAGCAATATATCACAAAACTCAAGTTGTTTGAAAACAATTTATGTAGTTATTTAATGTGGTATGAAAGGCAAAATTAGATGCAATGTTACGTTTACATTTATTGCCAAGAATTATTTTTCTACTTGTATTTGCAAAAAATAGCAAAGGGACCTAGTGAATTTATTTATACTAAAAGCATACTTGACAATCTGATTTAAAAACCTCATTCTAGATATTTTTATTTCATTTCTTTATTAAATCTTCTATTTCTAATATATATCCTTGGAACATTTCTTGAGAGAGTCAGGGTAAAAGTTGTTAAAGACATTTACTACTTTTAGTATTTTTATAATGATGTGAAATAAAATAAACAGTGTATCATGCTCTTTAGGCTATTTTCACACACTATGTTGAGATACGGTTTTCTCTTAAACTAAAAAAGTTATAATTTATAGTCCTTTTCTTGACATTAAATCATAAACATAAAATAATTGAAACTTTTATATTGAAAACTTTTATACTTTGGTGTCTTTCAGGCATAATTATATGCACACACTCAAAATTGCTCAACTTAAGCAATAAACAAACAAATAAGGAAAAGAGAGAGATTAGCTGAATGACTACTCAAGGACTGCTAGAAATCAAAGCTCTCAGAGAAGGGTCAGGTGGCTGAGGACACTCAGCCAGCAGGGCCTTGCAGAGCTTTCTTGAAATCTGTAGTCCACAAACAGCAGCTTGCATACCAAATGCTCAATACTACTTATTGCTTATTTTGTACAGCCTCAAGCTAAGAATGTTTGCATGGTTTTTAAAAACTTTCAGATGGTTAAGAAAGATGAAAAGATTTCTATTTTGTGGTATGCAAAAATTGTATGAAATTTAAGTTTTAAAGTTTATAAATAAAGTTTTATTGGCAGACAGTTCCATTTCTTCATTTATGTATTTTCTGTGGCTACTTTTGAGATACAACAGCAGAATTCTAGTGACAGACATTCTGTGACATAAAAAGTAAAAGTGTTTATTATATTAGCCTTTACAGAAAAATGTTTTGACCTATGAACTAAAGAACTGACTTACAGTAAATAATATCTATTAACCCTCAATGTTTGTGTTTCTATTCAAGTTCCAAATACCCATGAGAAAGAGTCTGATGAATTCAATTGACCTTGCTTAGATTTGCATCCCCAGGCCTGTCTGTGATCAAGGTATCTAGTGTATGCCCAAGGGAATAGAATCTGTTACAAACAGTAAAAAAAGACCAGCAAAGAAAGCCTCGGGGCAAACAAAAGCAATGACCCATTTCAACACTACAATCAAGTTATTATTTTTATTTCTTTATTTTCCTAATGTACCTTATATTTAAATAATCAATAAGCACTTATGAAATATCTAGTTTTATATGTTCCTTTCAACAACCTAGAGACTAGATAAATATATATAATAGTTTCTGCTTTGGAGAGTCTCTGTAGTTCCCTGAGGAAAGTGGTTATTCAAAAGGAGAACTAAAATACTATATAATAGGTACTGCAGGAGGGTTATAAACCAAAGGGTAAAGGAGCAAACAGAAAGGAAGAGAGAATCAAAATGACCTTTGAATTCCAAGATTGCATAAAGAATAGATGAATTTTGAGCTGCATCTTTAAGTATTAACTTCTAACTCTGTATTACTATAAAACAACCATGAACTTTAGTTATATAAAGCAACAATCATTTACTTTCCTCTGCGATCTCTATTTTGTGCAATGGTAGAGACAAATTGCTTTTGCTCTATCGAAGAAGCTCAAATAGTGATTGGAGGAGCTAATTTCAAGGTGATTCACTCACTGTCTGGCAAATTGATATTGGCTATTGATTGAGAGGTGTTTGGGTGTTCTGCAAAGAAGCCTCTCTACAGGTGGCTTGGGCTTCCTCACTGCATGGTGGCTGTGTTTCAAGAGCTAAAGTTCCAAGTAAATAGGATTGAGGTGTGTAGAGGATGCCGAGAGCCAGACGACCTCTGAGCAAGATGATTTGTGGCTTGGGTGCAGACCCTTGGGCAACTCATCCACAGGGGTTCCTTGTGGAGGAAGAGTCCAAGCCCATAGCAATCCTTAAGCACAGAGTCATTGTCTAATACACCCCTCACCTGTCATGTACCATCTCAATAAAACGCTACTGTGGAAGTTGCTGAGGGCTACCCTGCAATCAAGGTTAGCCTGTCTCCTGCAAGTTTGTACTTGCTATCCGCCTCACACCTGGTTTCTTTTTGCCTGGATCAAGATCAGCGCCTTAGGTATTGCCACAGAGGTGCATGGCATTTTTATTATTTAACCTTGGATTTCACATTGTATCATCTGTGTCATACTCTATTTGTTGAGACAGACACAAAACCCCTGTTAGGTTTAAGAGGACACACAGACATCAACTATTATTAGAGAAATTAGAGAAACTGCAAAGTTCTAGGAGGGCACTTGAGATTTAAGATATTGCTATAAAAGTCTTTGAAAAACACTGTATGCCTCAGATGGTAAGAAATATGTATAACTGAAGAGATAGGAACTATCAACCGAAGATGTAGAAATGTGTGAAAGCAAGGATTTATGATAAAGTTGGCATATTCAAAGAACACAGAGTTTGCAGTGCATTAGTATGTGTATGTGAAGCGGAGGAGGAGAAAGGAAAACTCACTAGAAAGATACTAGGAAAATATATTAGAAAATGCAAAGAATTTGAATTTTGTTTTGTTGTTTGACTTACAGCAATTAATACTTGGGACATACTCCTTAAAGATGCAGCTTGAAATTTAGTTGTTCTTTATAACATTCTTAGAGTTTTAAAGGTAAATCTAATTGTTTCTTCCTTTTTCTGTGCTATTTTGCCCCTTGGTTTACATCTCTCAGCAGCACTTACCAATTAGGATTTTGTTTCTCCTTTTGAATGATTGTCTTTGCCATGCAACTCCAAGAGCAAACCAACAGGTACATGATTACAGCAGAATTCAGTTCCTTGTGGTTGTTGGACTGAAGCTGCAGATTTT
>NW_003852488.1:4990550-4998869 GCF_000181295.1 Otolemur garnettii | reverse complement strand
TTTGCTAGCTGTTACTAGCTATAAGGGACTATTTTCTGACTGCCCTCCTCACCTCATGGCTTTCTCTGTCTTAAACAACCAGTGAAGTGTCTCCCTAGCATCTTATCCTTACCATGCTTCAAATGTTTGTCTTCAAAAAGAGAAGAAAGTCCCTTTTAATGGCTCACATGATTAAATCAGATCTGTTCAAATAGTCTCCCATTGTTAAAGCTAACAACTGTGCCATGTAACATAAGCATGGAAGTGAAATACACCATAGTCTTAGTCCTTAGGAGACAGAAATATTGAAGGACAAATATGTCCAAATTAGGCTTATTTTGAAAGTGAAAAGGGATAGTATTATATCATTTACAATTACACTGAGACAATAGGTGAAAACTGGAAATGTCTTGGGAAAAAGATCATATTTAAAATAATTATTTTCCTTTATTTTGTCTTTCATTATCTCTATGTCTACACATTTACTTTCCAACTCCTTTCTATTCTTTTTTAATTGCAAATTTGTTTATTATGTAATATTTGATCATATAAAAATTCATGCAACATAGAAGTTATACATACATAAAGTATAAAAAAGTTAAAACCGTGAACCCAACACAATTTAAGATTTTGAACATATTAACACAATAAGCATGCTCTCTTAGACTCCTTCTTTCTCCCTTGTCCTGACTTTCCTGTACATTCCACATTCACTATCTTCAGTTTCTGTTGGTTTGGTGGTTACCATAGGCCATTGCATTTGAAGTCACAGTTGAGAAAGTCACCAAATGCAGAGTGTGTTTCTTTTTGTTTCTCATAGTAGCATAAAGTTAGTGTGGTGCTGACCCTTTTAGAGTGGAAGAGTCACAATCATTTGCAGTCACTGACAACAGTGCCCTTTTACAAATTAACTGTACTTGTTGCACAATTCCCGATGGCACTGATCAGGGGCCTCAAATTTTTTTTCTAGTTGTAGCCCCATCTGACCCTTCCATAGTCATCTATCTCTCTGAGCGTCTGCCACTACAAAATTGTGCTAACTAAATTCCAAAGGGAGTCCTTCCTTTGATTGTTTTGCGTTATAAGCACATTAATACTTCCCAGAGGGAAATTTTATTTATACCATTCTTCACATGAAATTCTCTAGGTGTCTACCCCAATGACATTGCAATGTTTTTTTCAAAATTCTCATTTTTTGGTTTGCAAGATCAGGGAGGGAGGACTTACTATCTTGAAATGGAACTATTGCTTTGAATTTTAGGAGATACCACTAAAGACAATGTGAGGAATATGGAGGAAGGGAGGGAAAGGGTAGCAGGAAAATCAATTAGATGACTACTGCAATAGTCCTGTTGAGAAGTAATGAAGTGTAGTGTTATATACTGTGTCATCTTACCTATGGTGCAACTACATTTCCCAGAATTCTTCTCCCTGTCTGGCACTTCCTTAGGGTTCAGCAGAAAAGAATTTGTGAGATTCAGAGGTGCCATTGTGCTCTGAAAGTTGGTGTAGGGCTTCTAGTATCACTGTGGTCACATCGCTGACGATTTACTGGATAATCTTTTGGTGGAGGGCAGTAATCAGGCCTGCAGCTCCTCAGTTCCTACTGGACTTTATTCGAATTCTCCAAGTTTGGGGCTACTCACATGTTCATTCCACAGTAAAGGGAAATAGCTTCTTGAGCTGTTCACTTGAATCATCAAGTTTGGAGGAACTGAGAAAGAGACACAGGTTCCATTTTGTTTTTCATAGTTTGATCATAGTTCCAGTTTGGCCTAGTCTTTGTTGTGTTGCATCCAGCTTTTCTTAATGATCACCAGTCCTGGTGTCTGTAGTCACATATCAGGCTGTTCCCATAAAAGCAGAGCAAGAACTTTTCATTCTCTTTTTCTTCTGTTTACACTATTCAGTCAGGTGAATTCCCCTTTCCAAATCACTAACTACAACCTGCTTTACAAATCTAACCCTTACTGGTACCCAAGTCTGTGGTAACCAGCTAGAATCCAAAATGTTTTCAAAAGATGCTTCTGTGATTCTATCAACCACAGTTACTGACTGATTGATCTGAGATTTAGAGGCTTCAAAATTTCAGCTTCCCTAAAGACTGATGCTAAATTGTTCAGATTGTAACTATTCATTATTTTTTCATCCAACAGAGCTTGACAAATTCATTTTCTTAAAATCTACCAGGCCCCTGCTTTCTTCATTTCACGTAAACTTGATTAATAGCTCCTGAAATCTTTTGTTGTGGATAATTAGTGGTGCTTTTTTCTTGAGAACCATCTTTACCTCTTTTCATCCTAATAACCTATAAACAAACAAACAAATAAATAGATAAACCAAAAGTGTCCTCCTGACATCTCTGTTTTGTTTTGCTTCATTTCCTGAAGGGCTGTGTAACATTTTTATCTTTGAACCTATTAATTAAAAAATATTTCTTTCTTTTAGATATTATTAACTTCATATCATGATTCATATAACTGTGAAAGAAAATAAAACTGATCTGAATTTTGAATCTGAAATGTAGGAATTTAGTAATCTTGGAAAATTTTCTTAATTTCTGTATGACAGACTTTTTATTAGTAAAATAGTTTTTGCTGAGAATTTTAATTTAAAAATGTATATGCATCCTCAAGTTTATCCGTGTTACAAAGTCAGTGCTTAAGAAATACTAGTCTTTAACTGTATTTGCTATTTATTAGTTTTTATGTTTCTGGGATTGGGAATTGGAAGGTAGAATGAAGATATTTTCCACCAAATTATTTTCACAAGTTTCTTCTTCTGATCAACAAAATATAATTAGATTCTAACAGAATACTTTTTCCACTAGTCTTTCTGTATTAGCAAGTCAATTTCAAGACTAGTTTTCATTGGCCATCTTTGTCTACTCTCTTACCTCAAAATCTGCCCATCAACCCATGAATGGTTAACAAACTGTGATCTGTGTATACCAAAGAATACTATTCAGTTCATAAAGAAAGATGGAGGAATCAAATCTTTTGTATGTACCTTGAAATATTTGAAGAACATTCTTGTACATACAGCATAAGAATGGAAAAGCAATAAAAAACTCAATCTTGACTGCATTTGCTTTCATATAGTTTTCACAGCACAGTCTCTTTAACTGAGTCTTATTCCTAAAGGAAATAAATTCCTAATCTGAAATATGATTAATAAACTCATAATGTTCACAATATGACTTCGATGTTTTATCCTAATTTCACAATTAGGGTAATTTCTTCTTGCAGCTTAAAGTTCTCATCTGACATTTCTCTTTTCATATTTGTATTATAACAAATTATCAGTACTTGGCAAAATGCTAGGAGCTCGTGCATACATCAGCTGCTATTAATCTTGCATTTTCTTTGAATCACATGATATTAATGGCTTCCATCACATAAGGCTTGCTAAGCAGCTGCTCTCATTCCCTTTGAAGTGCAGCTTCCTAGATATGCTTCCCATGGTTTTCCTTCCCTTCCAGAGAAGTTCCCTAGACTTTCTTATTTTCACTCTTCTTACTTTTATTCTATGGCATAGTCCTGAAAATCAGATAGCCCTACAGACATGATTTCTTCCCCTTTTCACCTTTCTCTTCTCCCTTCTTTCAGCCCTCCCTTCCATCATCATGTCCCACTTCTTTATCTTTATTCTATAATTCCTTCCCTTGATGCTCCTGATTACAGATGATAGCTGAGACTTACCAGACCCTTGGCAGAAGCAAGGGTAATGCAGGGCAGGTTGTGTTTTTCCTGATTCCCACAGGCCTGTTCTTCCAGATGTTCTTGCTGCTTTGCCTGTCCCACAGGTTCTGCCTGCCTTGTGCCTCTAAGACACACTCACACGCTCAGCTCCTCCTTTGAGCTGCCTGCAGGAGTGATTGTAGCAGGCTCTGCAACCCGTCAGCGTCATGTTTCTTAGATGGGAAAGCCATTCTGCCTCCCTTTCAGCATTCATGGGTAAAAGACCATGAGATTATACAGTCACCCGTTGCACATACATTATTCTGCAAAAGATTTTGCTTGCAAAGATGAGGAAATTAGGGCCATAGGTAGATTAAAAGGCTTTGAAAAAGTCACAAAACTGTAAAATGATGGAAGTAAAACTTATAGCTAGTCTCTAGCCTTCTGGGCTAAAGCAATGTGGAACAAATTGGGGTGTTAGAAAAATCTGCCTCTATCCATATGTTCCATTTTACTCTCAGCCAAAACCACTAATTTGTTAATATGCCAATCTTCTATTAATAAATTTGCCTTAAAATCTTCTTTGAGAAGATCATTGAGGTTTTAAATACAAATATTTGTTTACTTTGTGTAGTTGATACAAATGTTCAAAATGTTAAAGTCTTGGGAATTTTATACATTTTTCAGCTTGAATTTTGATTTTTGAGAGAACATGAGCTTGGTTTGATAATCTTTGTCAGGGTGTGGTGATAAAAAGGGACAGTCACATACTTCTTCCTTTTTGTAAATTTTCATCCAGGAAAAGTGAATCTCTACCATCAACTGAAAATATTATTTCAGACATTCGAAACTAATTAGCACTGTTAAATAACCATTTACAAGCATATCTCAAAAGGGCTTTTAGAACTTTCTTTTAATATGATTTATAATGATAGAAAAAATAAAAGTTGCACAACTCCTATAAAATCTAAGGATTCAGAAACTATGCCTGGAGATCTTAATTCCCAGTAATAACTCAGAATGGAGTCTTTGGGCTATATTAACTTAAAGCCAGAATAGCAATCTGAATAAGTAAATGTTGAGTCAAACTGAAAATAAATGTTACAGTACCCTAAATAACTAAATGACTAAAATTCAATCTATTTACTTAAGCTATTTCTGAATGTTGTGTTTCATAATAATTTATCAAAATATACATGCAGATAAGTTTTACACAAATATCTATTCATTTAAATATTTTATGTAGTATCACAGGTAATGCAACTAACAGCTACTTTCAATATGAAAGACATTTATTGAGATCCTTGTATGCTCCTGATACTGTCTCACAGCTATATGCAATGGAGATTATGGCAGACCCTGGAGATAACTCTTCAAATTCATGAGGGATTTAAAGCTTTGTTTGGAAAATAAGATGGAAACAATAGAGAGGGGACTTTTTTTTTGGCCAGGGCCAGGTTTGAGCCCACCACCTCCAGCATGTGGGGCTGGTGCCCTTCTCCTTTGAGCCAAGGCACTGCCCCTAGAGAAGGGATTTTTAAACCAAAAATATTATTTTAATTCAGCTTCTCATAATATCATGCTTTTTAAGTGAAACATTTAAAGATTTGTAATATTAATACATTCATGATCCCAAAATGTTGTATGTTGTTTGTGACTGCTCTGCTTCGTTCATAAAGGGACAAATTCCTCAACTTTTAGGAGGGTTTGACTTTTTTCAGTAAAGTTCTATTTAGTAACTGAGAAATAGTATTGGAATTTAGAAAAGTCCTATAAAATGTACCACATGAATGGAAAGATTAACAAATTTTCAAAGAATGACTTCATTGGAATGAGTAAGTCCTATGTCATTTTTAATGAATTAATAATGTCAAATTCACTCCTTGATACTGTCAAATATATCTTTTTTTTAAACCAAAATTTTAAATTCATCAAGATTAAGGTCATTTAGTCTAAGACTTTGTTTTTTTTTCAGAGATGAATGCTCTTGTGTTTTTTTCCTTAATCTATTTGTATGTAGGAGATTCTCTATAATCTTTTAGTGTGAAAACATTTTCCCTAAAGTTTCTCACAAAGCTTCTCACCTTTCATTGTGAAGCTGTATTTATCCTAGAATTTATCTTGTTACCTTTTCATTTATAAAAGATCGCTAAGAAATGTAGTGTGTAATTTAATTGGCCTTAGCATAAATGGACAAACGTGGAGGATGAATTGCTAAGATATGAGCAGAAAGTAATAATAAAAGGAGTTGCTAAAAAAGAGTATAATGATACATAAAAAGGGATAGATTTCATTATAGAATTGCATTGTTTTGTATGTGCTTTGTTTTAGAATCCAGAGATAATCTTCTTTAAAACATTTTTATTCAATTTCAGAGATAGTTTTACTTTAATCATACCAATTAAATTTGTTGCTGTATATTTCTATCAGTTCTATCTAAAAACAATGTCAATAAAACACAACAGTTTGTAATTCATTTTCACATAGGTTTGAAGATGTGATACTCTGCATAGGGGAACAGTAACAAATTAAAATTGGAAAATATTTTGTTCAAAATAATGTTCAAAATATTTTGTTCAAAAAACTGTTCATTTTTTTCTCTTTCAAGCAAATAGGAGACTAACTTATTGATTTTATTTACAGTTTATAACAAATTATCCTGTATTCAAAATCAACAGTGTGACAGCTGAGAGTCTACCATTAATTATTAACCAATCAAATTCATGTTATTGAAAAGTTTAGAAACTGTGAGCCTTTGTAAGTTGACTTTTCTGAGAATTAATATTTAAAAGATCACTAATAAAGTATATAAAAGTAATAGTTTTATATGCTATAAATGTGTTTATAGTTTGAAATGTGTAATATTTTAATTACTTAATAATTGCTTTGTTTATGATGTTTATGATGTGTTTATTTTGTTTGAATGAGATGACAACTTAAGGTGGAGGAAAGTGAAGTTATATACCCCCTTCTTCCTCCATAGCAGTCACTGCTAGCCATTGAATACCAAGTGTTGCTTTTAAGTCTCTAGTGTTATGAATATTTGGGCCATTAACATTATATCAAAGGTGTAAGTTATTACATGCGGTCTAGTCAAAATAATCCTTGCTGATAATGAAACATGTTAATTTTGTGAATTACATTCTCTCTTACCCAGCTGGCTTATCTCTTGCTTCACTTCTAGGTTTATGATTTAGATCCAAAGGTATCTCCTCCATGAAGACTTTCCTAGTTCCCAAAGTATAGAACCCTTTGAATGTTATATATTTTATTTTATTATACATGTATCTTATTATACACTTTATTATACATGTATTTTATTATTATAAAGCTCACCAATTTTTACTTAAAGTACGTGCCTATGAGTCTAATTCTCTCCCGTGTTAGATTATAAGTTCTTGCAGTAGTTATGGGGTAAGTGAGAGAAAGAGAAGGCCGAGACCATGTAATTAATATCTTACTCATCTTTTTTTTCAAGACCTAAGAAAGAAGTGACTTATAGATATGTTTGTTGTAAAAGACAGAATTTTAAACAAGAAGGGATGAAGAGGTTTTATGATTATCAACTGGTCATATTCAATTTTAAACCTTGTCTTTTAATAGTCTGTGATAACTGTATTTTATCTAATACAGAAATATTCTTATTGTCATCTTTCATCTGTTGAATTTATTATCAATTATTAATTATTATTATTGTAATGTCATTCATTATATGGTCATTGAGATACCATTGTGAAGAGCAGTGAGTTCAAAAAGCGCTTTCATTCTATCTATCTATCTATCTATCTATCTATCCACACACACACATATATATATTTAGCTATTCAGGGACTTTTGTGGTTTCACGCAAATTTTAGATATTTTTTCTATTTTTGTAAAGACTATCATTGGCAATCTTCAGCAAAAAAGAACAAAGCTGGAGGCATCACACTACATGACCACAAAACATACTACAAAACTATAGTAAACAAAATAGGGTGATACTGGCATAAAAAAGAGACACATAAACCAGTGGAACAGAATAGACAACCCTGAATTTAATCTACATTGCTACTGCCAATTGATTTTTGACAAAGCTTCCAAGAACAATCATTGGGGAAAGAACAATCTCTTCAATAAATGGTCCTGAGAAAACTGGATATCCATATGGAAAAGAATGAAACAAAATCCCTATATTTCATTAATACAAAAAATCAGCTCAAAATGGATAAGAGACATAAATGTAAAATCCCCAAATGATAAAAATACTAGAAGAAATCATATGAGAAATGCTTCATGACATTTATCTGGAAAAAAATTTTATAAGACTTCAAAAGCATAAGAAACAAAAGTAAAAATAAACAGATGGGATATTACATTAAGATTATTATGCATAACAAAATAAACAACATGATGAAAAAGACAACCTATAGAATAAGAAAGAAATATTTGGAAAACTACTAGAGGATTGATATTCAGAATATCAAAAATATTCAACAACAAGAACAATTAAAAAACTTTCAATCTGATTAAAAAATGAACAATCGATCTGAATATGTATTTTTCAAAAGAAGACATATAAATAATAAACAAACATTAATATACAAAAAACATTCTAAGCATCACTAATCAGGGAAATGCAAGTGAAAACCACCATGAGGTATCATCCCACCCTCACTGG
>NW_003852488.1:4962416-4990292 GCF_000181295.1 Otolemur garnettii | reverse complement strand
TATATATACATAATGGAATATTATTCACTCATGAAAAGAATGAAATCTTGTTGTTTGTGGCAAGATGGATGGAATTGGAGGACATTATGTTAAATGAAATATGAAAGGAACAGAGTTAAACACTCCTGGAGAAATTAAAAAAAGTTGATCTCATAGAAGTAAAAAGTAGTACAAGGGTATTAGAAGCAGGGAAGGGTAGGGAAAAGAGAGGGATAGGGAGAGATTTGTTAATGGATACAAAATTATAGATTTATAGGAGAAACAAGTTATAGTGTTCTATACCACTGTAGGATGACTAGAAATTACAATAATGTATCATATAATTTCAAATGGCTGGAAGGAGGGTATTGAATCTTCCCAATACAAAGAAATGTGACATGTTGAAATGATGGATATGCTAATTGCCCTGATCTGATCACTATATATTATATGCAGGAAACATCACTGAGAGTTCCATGTACTCTAGGAACATGTATAAATGTTATTTTCAATTTAAAAAAATCTAAAGTAAAAACAAAAAGAAAAGAAAAAATTCACCTTTATAGTAACAATCTCTTTGCTAATGTTGATAAGCTATTTAACAAATGAAGGACTGAGAAAGGACAAAGACGGGAGCTTCAAGGGAGATGGGAGGAAAACCTGTCCTGCTGAATAAGGGAGTCAGGAGGGACCAAGAAACATTCAGCAGTTAGATCACCACTTAACAACTTTTGCCAAAAAAGGGAAAAGAATATGGTTATGAGACAACCTAAGTAATCAATGACCAATAAAGAAAGAACAAAGGTGCCTAGAATCACAGAGAGATCAATGAAAGAGTTACAATTTTCACATTGAGAAAGAGAGGATATTGCACTTCTCCACACTCTTTCTGTTTTTGTCTCTCTCTTCTCACTTGTGAGAGGCTTCCAACTTTCTTTAGAAGTGCTCTAATCTTTCTCTTGTTCTCAATAAAATTTATCCTGTATGAAATTACTTTTTGTTTCTATTCACATGGTCTGTGCTGCTTCAATTTTACTTTTTGTTTCCACATACTTTCATTTTCAATTTGTTCATGTCTTGGTTGAACTTCCTAATTCTAAGAGGTACTTGACCCAGGCCAACTGAGTTCAGGGATCTCCCCAGCCCCAACTCTCAATAGATGCCTTTTTGATTATATTACTCAGAGTTCTCTAGAGAAACAGACTAATAGGAGATATACATGTTTGTGTGTGTGTGTGTGTGTGTGTGTGTGTGTATGTACATTTATTATGGGAATTGGATCACATGATTTTTAGGAACAAGAAGTCCCATCATCTGTTTTCTTTATCTGCAAACTGGAGAACCAGAAAATCTGGTGATATAATTTATCTTGAGGCCAAAAGGTCTGAGAAATATGAGAGGTAGTTGTGTAACCTCTACTCTGAGTCTGAAGGTCTGAGACCTGAGTTGGGCTGGGGATGAGACCTGCTGGTATAAGCCATAGAGTCTGGAAGCAGGAAAAGATGATGTCTCACATCAAGAAATGAGATAGGATTCACCCTTCTTCTATATTTTTGTTTTATTGTGGCCCTTAAGGGATTCCATCATGTCCACCCACACTGGTGAGCACCGATCTTTGCTCAGTCTATTGAGTTAATTGCTAGTCTCTTCCAGAAACACCCTCATAGACACACCCTGAAATAGTGTTTTATGGGCTATCTGGGTATCCTGTAGTACAGTTATCACATAAAATTAGCCATCACAAAGATTAAGGGGATTTGCCAAAGGACTCTTCTATAACCTTATAATTACTCTTAATTCCCTTAAAAAAAAAAAAAAAAACTCAACATCCATTTCTTAGAATTACCTGGGAATGTGGAAGATAGTGCTTCATATAGTATTCATTTATTCTAAGGTCTCCAATAACTCTGTTAACAGTTTTAGAGTTTAAATTCCTAAAACTGGAGCAACATTTGCATACCTTTTTTTAATACCCTCCAGCCTAGCAAGTTTCTAATAATGGTTTGGGAAGTTGATGAGAATGAGAAAATTGACAATCTTTTTTTTTTTTTTTTCATGCCTCTCAGCTTGGGAGTGTGAGGGTGGGTGATAGTATGGTGGGCTGTGTCAGGGAGAAGTGTATGTGTTATGTTTCAGCTAAGGTTCCACAAAGAGAGGGTGTATTTGGAGTCTACCCTCATAAAGTCTGGAAATGGAGTAATTGCAGTCTGACACTGGATGATGTAAATGTTTTCTCTAATATCTGAAGAAAGCTCCTTTACTTGGGAGAACCAGCTGCTTGCTAATGAAAAAGTCTAGATCCTCCTGACTGGGGGTGATAGGCATTCTTCTCTTTTCTTGTTGTGTTTGTTAGCAAGATCTTACGATTGCCCATATGAGAATATAATCAGTCCCTGAAATTTTTACCATCCTAACACTTAGTTGATCATAGATAAATTGATTACTGTATCTCAGTAACTCTGTGAACAAAGTATTCTGTCTGTTTTGATTCTCTATCTTCACTGTTCATCTGTCATGTGTCGTATATTGTTTTTTTTCCACACCATTACCCACAGCAACAGACTATACAAGGCTATGTCATTGACTGCAGACTTCATTGCAACCCCTCCAGAATCGAAAACATATTGCCAATTATTATGTTTAAGGTACCTAACCTGTCTGCAATCTGTTTAGAGTAAGAATATATTTTATGTTAGTTTTTTAGTTTCATGAACCATGACAAAACTTAATTCTCTCAGGCTACTTGCAAGAAAAACCACATCTTGACCATGTATAGCTAAGGAAAATAGAAAGAAAAAGAAATATAAAATTAAAGAACTGGGGGCAGTCTCTTTAGCCTAGGAATTAATTCACAGAATTGCTTTTAAAAGGGTAAAATTTAGTATCTTATCTTCTTTCAAAAATGATTTGCATCAGAAAACAAAATTTTTCTGCTTTAAAAATACAAGGTAGAAACACCACGTAAAGTGAATATTTTGTTATAAACTATCATACTAGAACTTACTTATTCAAATGTGTTTTCACCTTCAAAGTATATGCTTTTTTTTTTTTGAGACAAGAGTCTCATTATGTCACCCTCAGCAGAGGGCTGTGGCATCACAACTCACAGCAACCTCAAACTCATGGGCTTAAGTGATTCTCTTGCCTCAGCCTCTGAGCAGCTGGGACTATAGGCACCTACTACAACACCTGGCTATTTTCTTTTTTTTGTTACTGTTGTCATAGTGGTTTAGCTGGCATGGGCTGGATTCAAACCTGCCACCCTCGGTGTATGTGGCTGGCCCATAACCCCTGTGATACAGGCACCGAGCCCTAAGTATATGCTTTATCGTGCCATATACTTGATCTGTACTGTATAGCTTTTGTTCCTTTGTATTGTGAAGAAGTAGATCACTGGCTATCATTATATTAACTTAAACTGCTATTTGATGAGAAATAACTATATGTATAAAAGCAACAACACTTTCATCTTTATAGCTATTTGGTCATGAGATTTTCCCTTTTCCTTGGTATCTGTACCCTAAATCCCTCAGCCTGGAACTGACAAACTGTTCCAAGCTTCTTTTCCTCCCTTTCCCTGTTTGTCTTCATTTTCCAGTCTTTTTTTGTTTGAACAGGCTCACTTAAAGGCATGGAAATTGGAGTGATGGACTTGATTTGATAATTTGAAGGTAGTAATTCAGAGGTGGTTCCTTGCAGTGATGCAATTTGATTCTGTTTACACATTACATGCTTAATGGTACTTGATTATACAGAAATGAATGAATAATTCACTTCCTTCTAACTTTATAATTGACTAGTAACTTCATTACTGGCATCATATTTATTCCTTTCAAATGTAAATCTTTATTTTTTGGTTGCTTTTGTTAGTTTTAATAGAGGTAATATTTGAAAATTTTTTTCTGAGCATGGCTGCCAAGGTGCACACCAAGGGACACCATTCACATTGTCCTCTATGTTATATGAGAATGGCAAACTCTATAGCACAATTTCATTTACATAGAATAAAATTTGACTGTTTTATTTGGACTTGAGCCAGTAGACACTGGTACCAAGTATCATGTGTGAGAAAACAGAAGCATACTATTCTAATATTAGTTTCTTTCATAATGCTCCTTTTCTCCACATGGTAATGAAATTTAGGGAAAACATCTCTTATTTGCAACTTGATGGAAATATAGCAGAACCTCTTTTACCTGACTACCCAAGGAACTGTAAAAAAGTGGTCAACAAACAGAAGTGGTCAGCATAAGGAACTAGGTCTACTGTCCTAACACATACAGCTGATGCATGTCTCATCTGTAAAAACTAGGTCAATTTAAGGAGGTGGTCAACTATGGAAGTTCTACTGCAATTAAAGTGCCTTTTCCATGATTAGGACATTATCTAATAATTTTATATGTCCTAATATTTCAATGAATAATATTACTAACTATAAAACATAAACATGGAATTTTGATTTTAGGGCTTTATTTTAGTTCATAGAAATCATGGCCAAATAGTGTGTATGTTCAAATAAATCATTGGGTCCAATTTTACTTTTAAATAATGCTAGATATGTATAAAGATTAAAGAGATTTTAGTGACTTCAGTAAGTTAAAATCATTGAGGAGAAGCTATTCAATTTTTTTAAATGAAATTTATTTTATGAGAGCCAATGACCTTCAGTTCAAACCTTCTGTCATATTTTAGGTTTTAAAATAATCTAGGATTTTAGTTAAAAGATCAAAAGTTTATATGACGTTTACTTGGAAGGGGTGGAGAACTGAAGGCCTCAGGGTTTATGGAACAAATTCAAACTTTGCACAACAAATCCCTTTATTAAAAGAGATAGAGTGGAGAAATGTTGGGGTTTTCTTGCTTCCTTTGGTGTTTAAAAAGAACAATCTTGAAATCAGGAAATCAATCCTGATCCTAGGGGATAAATCTCAGATTTTTAGGACTGAGTATGGTATCATCTGTGGGTTTTTGACCATGGTATTAGGTGTGGGGTTTCCACAGATGACTTTTATCATGTTGACAAAGTTCTTTTCTATTCATAGTTTTATAGTGTTTCTTTTTTAATTATGAAAAATGAAAAGGTGTTGGATTTTGTCAAATACCTTTTACTGAGTTAATTGAGATGGTCATGTGCCTCCCCCATCCTACTTTATTATATTAATTTGGTATATGGCATTTATTTACTTTTTTATGTTAAATCAACTTTGTGTTCCTGGCATAAATCCTACTTGGTTATGAAATATTACACTTTGAATATGCTGAATCTTTTTTTGTTGAGAATTTTCACATCAATATTTGGAATACTGGTCTGTAGTTTTACCTTTTTTTGAGATATTTTTGTGGTTTTGATATCAGAGTAGTACATGTAGAAGGAATTAGAAAATATTCTTTCTTCTTCTATTCTTTTTGAATGGTTTGAGAAGTATCTTTTTTAAATGTTTGATGCAATTTACCAGGGAAGCCATCTGATCCATGGCTTTCTCTGTGACCTTTTGATAACTGATTTAATTTCTTTATTGTTATAGATCTCTAAGTTTGATAGTAATGCTTTCACTTTCATTTCTGATTTTAGTTATTTTGATTCCTGCCGTTTTCTATTTGTCAGTCTAGTCAAAGATTTGTCAATTTTATTAATCTTTTAAATAAAACAATGTTTGGCTTTACTGATATCTAATTTTTTAGTCTATATTTCTTTTTTCATGTTTTGATATTTACTATTTTCCTCTTACAATCTTTGAGTTTTATTTCCTGTTCTTATTCCTTAAGGTTTAAGGTCAGATAAGTGATCTGAATCTTTCTTCTTTTTTGATGTGTTTTATTGCTATAAATTTCCTTCTGAATGCTGCCTTTGCTATATCTCATACATTTGATAATGTTGTGTGTTTTATTGTCATTTTTCTCTAAATATTTTCTAAATTTTGTTTCTCTTCTCTGGCTTGTTGATTAAGAGTAGGTTGTTTAATTTCTGTATATGGGAACTATCCATTTCCTTCTTTTTTGATTTCTATCTTCATTCGGTAGTATTTGGATAAGATAACTTGTATTACTTCAATTTTTTTAAATCTATGCATTGAAACTTGTTTTATGGCCTAAGTTGTTTTATGGCTCTACCTTGAAGAATGTTTGAATTGATACCAACTCAGTCTTAATACATCAAATACACCATTCTTATACAGCTAACCCCCACGTTGTCATAAATTGAATCTCTATGCACTGTGTGCCTACTAGCAGAGACTTATAAATATCATTTTATGCCTTTGGATTTTAAATCATACAGAACATAAAAAGAGAAATTAAAACCCCCAAATACAATAATACCAACTTTCATATTTACCTTTATAGTTACCTTTACTGGAGTTATTTATTTATTTATTTTGGTATGGCTTCTATTTAGTGTCTAGCATTCTATCATTCTTGACAGAAAACTCCCCTTGGTATTTCTTTTGGGACAGGTCTACTGGTGATAAACTCAGTCAGCTTTTGTTTATCTGGGGATGCCTTAATTTCTCTTTCATTTTGGAAGAGCAGTTTTGCTGGTTAAGGAATGCTCATTTGACTATGTTTTTCTCTCTGTACTCTAAAAATAATAGATTCCCTTCTGGGCTTTATGATAAGAAATGGTCTATTCATCTAATTGATGATCTTTTATATGACCTGCTCCTCTCTTGCTGCTTTCAGGATTCTTCTTTATCTTTGGCTTCTAATGATTTAATTATAACATATTTTGGTGTGGACATCTTTGTGTTTCTTTTACTTTGAATTCATTGGACTTTTTGAATGTGTACATTTTTGTCTTTTATCATATTTTAGAAGTTTTCAGCCTTTATTTTTTAAAATATTTTTTACCCCTTTCTCTTTCTCCTCTCCTTTTGGGGCTTCTCCTAGGCATGAAGGTGACCTTTCATGGTGTCCCACAGGTCTTTTATACTCTGTGCTTTTTTCTTCATGCTTTTCTTTTTCTGCATTCAGACTAGATAATTTCAGTTTATCTACCTTCAAGTTTACTGGTAGTTTCTCCAGCATATATAAATCCACTGTTGAAACCTTCTAATGAGGTTATATCATAGTATATTGGCTAGAGGAGCATGTACAATAACTGAGAAAATAACACTGTTTACATTTAATATTACTGAATGTGTACTGAGCAAATGATAAGTAATGGAAATTACAGCTGCCATATACAATGTAGTAACTCAAAAGTTACTACTTAGCTATAAACATAAAGACCATATTTTAATAACTTATTTGCAAAATTATACTTTTGCCAATAAAATGGAGAAATCTATAGGCATAAATGGACTTGCTATATTTGTCTAATATTATTCCCAATTGTTTATGAAATTTGGGGATATTCCAGGTGTTTTCTTTTATACAAGTGTCTGGAAATAAACACTAGTGGTACTCAAGTATTCAAATCTTTTGAAGAACATTTTAAACTCTGGTGAGTACTCCTGGAGCAACTCGTACTGATAGTGCAAAATTAATAGTTAAAATCTATTAATCTATTAATAGGAAAAATCTAGTAATGCTTTAGTATAAATATAGATGGTGGCACCAAATTGCACTAGTTGGCATTTTATTCTCCACAGCCACACATTCAGTAAAAACAAATGTTATTTTCATTTAAGAAACATTTCTGATAATAAAGTGAAAAGGTATCAGTTTTATTAAAGTTTTACTTTTATGTCTACTTTTTATATATTCTGTAGGATAAAATGAAAAGCATGCAAACATGGCTTTTGCTGTGTATCAAATTTAATATTTTGCGGAAAAACATTTGTGAGATTGTTTAGGGTCACCATCTACTTATTTTAAGAAATAAGATTTTTACTGAAAGAATAACTAGATAGGCAAGATATAGTTTTTTCAGAATAGGATAGTTAGCTTATATTTCCTTAGGAATGAGAAAAAATGAGCCTACAAGGAATACAAATGACATTATTTGTCATAATTGATAAAATTTGATCTTTAAATACAAATTTCAATTTTGGAAAACTTGCTTCTGCCCCCATAACCTTGAAAGATTACTAATACTTAAAAAAAGAATTTTCTGATAAGATTGATTATGGTATTAAATAATATTATTTCTTGAATATCAACATTTAGAACATCTGGATATCTCTGTAAATTAGTGTTGTTTAAATGACCAATGCATACTGCTACTAAATCACGCATAGATAAAAAATCCATTCAAAGGGAAAAATAGACCAATAGAATTTTTTCAGGATTTGAAAAGTATGATTATCTGTAATGATTCCAGATCTTCCTTTTACTAGTTTTTAAGCAACTTATTCTTTCATTGTGGGGGAAAAGAAATCCTTAACATAAAATTTACCATTTTAATTATTTTTAAGTGTACAACTCAGTAGTTTTTAGTGTGTTTACATTGTGGCAAACAGATGTCCAGAATGTTTTCATCTCATAGATCTGAAACTCTGTACCTATTAAACAAGTCTTTTCTCTCTCATTCTAGCCCCTAATAACTACTATTATACTTTATGTTTTCTATGAATTTTATAATTTTAGATACTTCACATAAGTAAGATTATACTGTATTTATATTTTTTATGTCCTCAATGTTTATATTGTAGCATGAGACAGAATTTCTTTCTTTTTGAGACTGAATAATATTCCCTGGTATCTATGTATGTATCACATTTTATTTATGCATTCATCAGTCAGGGGAACATGTAGATTGATTTCACTTTGGGCTATTTTGAATAATATTGCTATAAATATGGATGTATAAATATCTTTTCAAGACCCTGCTTTCAATTCTTTTGGAAATATACCCAAAATGTGAACACCGGTTCATATGGTAGTTCCATATTTTGATTTTTTGAGAAACCAAGTTTCCAAAGGGTTGTATCATTTTACCCTCATAGCAATGCACAAAGTTTCCAATTCTTTTACCTTCATCAACTATTTTTTTATATAGTAACCATTCTAATGGGTGGGAGATAATATTGTGCTTTTGACTTCCACTTCTATGATAATTCTGTGTTGAACATATTTTCAAATGTTGGGCATTTGCATAAAATCTTTGGAGAAATATCTATTCAAGCTGTTTGCCCATTTTTTAAATTAGGTTATTAGATTTTTATTGTTGATTTATAGAAGTCTTCATACATATTGATATTAACTCCTTATCAGAATATGATTTGCAAATATTTTCTCTGATTCCAAAGATTACGTTTTCATTCTGTTTATTATAGTCTTTGATGCAAAACATTTTTTAAGTTTAGTGTAGTCCCATTTTTAAAACTTATTTTTACTATTGTTGCTTTATTTTTACTTTTGTTGCCTGTGCTTTTTGTGTCAGATCCAAGAAAATCATTGCCAAGACCAAGATCATGAAGCTTTTTCATTTTATTTTCTCCCAGATATTTTATAGTTTTAAGTCTTATGTTTAGGTCTTTAATGCATTTTGAATTAATTTTTGCATATAGTTTAAAAGTATAATCTCTTCTGCATGTGAGTATTGTTTTCCCAGGATCATTTATTGAAGAGAACATACTTTCCACAAGCAATCAATTTTTAAGTGTAAACCAATTCTAAAGTTTTATTGTAATCACAGAAAAAACAACAACATTACTTCCTAAAAGGCTACTAAAATATTGTTCCCTTTTCCAGCTATATTTTTGTCTGAGGATGATTTTCTGTAAATTCTTCAAGCAAAGTAACATACTTGATTTAGAAGCAGAAATGAGAACCCAGCTGCTTTATATTAAGACAGACTTAAGAGAACCTTTCAAAATATAAGAAGGTCACTTTCCCACTTTTTGTTTTGCTTAATTTATATAAAAAGTATTAAATATATGTTAACATGTTATAGACTTATTATTTATTTCAAATAATAAATAAATGTTTAGTATTTTAGTTTTTCTTTTCAATGTGCTTATCTGGAGAAATAAACATGAACAAAACTAATACCTTCTGGGGTCTTTACTCATTTTTAAATAAACTTTTAATTTTAGAATAATTTTAGATTTATAGAAGAGTTGCAAAAATAGTACGAAGAATTTCTGTATATCCCTCACTCAGTTTTCCTTTGTATTTACAACTATGGTATATTCATCAAGATAAGAGATGAACTGTAATGTGTACTGTTAACTAAATTTCAGATTTTATTCAGTTTCTCCAGTTTTACCATTATAGTCTTTGTATGACCTAAGACTCAGTCTGGGATACTACACTGAATTTAGCTGTATTTTTAGGAACAGTTTTTCAGTCTCCTCTTGTTTGTGTGACCTCAACAGCTTTAAAGAAAATTGTCGGGTATTTTGTAGATTGTTTCTCCCATTTGGATTTTCTTATGGTTAGGCTGACATTATGGATTTGGGGAGGAATAGCATAGAGATGAAGTAGCATTCTCATTACATTTAATCAGAAAATAAACCTAACTTATGGCTTATTACATTAACCTTGAATACTTCTTAAATGAATGAAAAAAAAAAGGAATTATTCTAATTAAAAAAGTTTATTCAATCAGACTCTCTTTGAGTATGACACCATAATCTAAATCTTAAATACTAATGATAGACAATTCTTTTTCCTCCTGAAATGTATCGTCACTACACTAACAGAAAGGACTAAATAGCTCTTTGTTTAGGGAACTTATGTTGATCTTGTAGAATGATTTCACTGCCTTTGTGTGCTCACCAATAACAGTCTGTGCTCTGGTCTAACAGAGCCTGGGTAGGGCCATATAACTTGTTCTAGGATCAAACAAAAGGAATTCTTAAAGAGTATATAAAGAGTACTGTACATTCTTGACAATACACACTCTTGAAGGCATTTGAGCAAAGGTAAGTTTGCCTTTCATTCAGAGGAATTACTGAGGACAATTGTATACTCAATGAGCTGAGGAAACTATGTCTATCTGTGTTCCTCTATTAATCTTAAATGTGCAGCCTTATGAAACATTTATCTGGTGGATAACTCCATAATTATAGAGAAAAAAAAGTTCCTTGTGGAATTTAAGGAATATTTGAAGGAATCATAGGAATGCTAAGGAGGATGACATAAAGATGAATTTCAGAAATGACTACACAAAAGATATTTTCTGCTGTTGTTAAATGCTATTTCTCAATATCATTTGTAGTCAGTATTTTTGCCTGACATGTGAAATGAAAAGTGTATTTATACATCATGGAGCTGGAACATATCTTAGATTAAATTCAGCTCTTGCATGTTTCCATTGCAAATCACCAAAGGATTTTGAATTAAATCATTAACGTGCCTCCCTCTTTTTGGTGCTGAATGTTCTAATATCTTCTAGGGACCTGGGATGGAGGGCATGCATGAAAAGGTTTTTGTAGTAACTTTTCTCTGGGTTTAATTTGCACTGCATACAATGAGTATACTTATGCTTTCCCTGGGAGAGCTGAAACTGAGTTATAGCAGTGTGTTTAGAGGGAAACACATTTAAGCTATTTTAGTGAAGATAAATAATGATTTTGGGGCCAACCTAAAAAGTGTGCTGTGTTAAAATGGCACAGGTATTCTTATTTATTTGTGGATAACTGAAATAACTTTTAGTTTTGAAAGATTTTGTCCTCATCATTGGTTTCTGATGGAAGTTTGATGTATCTCTGATGATAGCATTTTTTAAAAGTTCTTCTGTAGAAGGTATAGGATTATCAACTGCATTACTACCAGGAAGTGATGACTTTTTTGATAACTTTGTATTCGGCTTTTGATTATCAGCAGGCATTAGACCTGTGTTGGGTCAGCAGTCTGCTGTTGGCGAAAGAATGACCAGACACACCAAATCCAAGGCAATTATAAGATAAAGTTTATTGAGCAAAGTAAGAAATGTTTGCCACACACAGTAAATGGGCCCCTTGTCATAATAGGAGGGCCCTGGTTATGGTCTAGGGTTCTATTTTATACTGTCTGAATTAGACCTTCTTCATGGTTCAGACATTGCCATCAAACCATTTTGATGGACAGTTGGGAGTTATAGAACCTGAGGCTTACTATGCCTGTGGATCTCTCATCCTCTCTGAAAGCCCATAGGGGAAAAGGATAAAACTGCAAGGCAGATTTAAACTAATGACATGATAATTACTCATAGGTTGCTCTAGGTCACCATCCAGGCCCTATTGTGCCTACATTGCTAGGTCCAGAGGGCTGAGGAATCCTCTGCATTCTTTTGCAGTTGGTGTGCTAAGTTCTGATTGGCAGATTGATAGGGTGTTTCTTTCTCCCTCTCTGTGGCCTAGCAATTTAGAAGGGCACTTGCTTTAGTCCCCAGGATAGCTGGAGGTCCCTCATTATCTACATAACAGTGGCAAGAAATCCATTTAGTTTCTAAATGATATTCAACCTTAAATGTAATAATGTTAAAAAATTACACATGATATAGAAAGTTGAGTAAGATAAATTTCTATCAGTTCAAGGAGTTTTGATTCAACTGGCTGTATCACCCATGTACTTGAATAAATGTGAGGCAGTTAGGTCTATGAAAATTTGTCCTAAGAAGAGTAGGGAAGTGATAACAGTGGCTGTTTAAAGAGGACAGAGTAGAGATGGCTCTAAGGAAAGTAGTAGTGTATCTTTCTGTGATTAAATCCCAATGACATTAAACCCTGGGGGTCCTTTTCTTCTGACTTTTTCAAAGTTTACAATTTAAACAAATGCTTGAGTAAAAGTGCTGAAAATATAGAAGGAGGAAGAGGGGAAATGACATTTTCACACAGGCTATGCACACAGGTTATGGTAGAAATTATTTAATTACAAAGGTCTTGCTCTTCACCATGTAGAACTAACCTTCTATTTAACATTTGAAAAACAAACATAGTGTTTACTTGGTGCATACAATAATTCAGTCTTGATTTAGGGTTTTTAATCCAGAACTTTCTGAATCTGCATCTTCATTGCTTTTGTACTCAACCATGGAGAAACTAAGGAATTAAAACAGAAAACATTTCCATCATCTTGGTTAAAAGTTATCTTTTTTTTCTTCTCAAACCTAGTTATTATTCATTTGTGTTAAATATAAAACTAGTTTAGATATTTGGGTCCCAATATTATGAAGGAAGCATTATTTGAGCAAAAATTACAGATATAATAAAGAATTTACTTGTGCATAAAGACAATGAACTATAATACTATTATAATTTTTTCAGTTATTTAAAAAGAAAGCGTAGTAATGAACATTATAAAAATGCATGTATCTGTTATTAATGCAGATAACTTCTAATCCCCACTCTGAGGAGACTACAACCAACAGGAATGTATCCAAGGATTCTTTCATTTATCAGTGACAAAAAGTATTTTGGAACAGGGGAAGGGAGTGAAGTTATGGTCCTCTTTAGCCAAGACTTCCCTTAATGCAAAAAAAAAAAAAAAAAAAAAAAAAAATAGATCCCAGAACTCTTTTGGTTAGAAGGGTCAGGATCAATTCCAGAAAGTTTTAAAGTCTGTATTAAAATGGTTTGTGTCACAATTCAATTACGCTAGCTTGTGTTAGAAGTCCTTCCCATGGTGTGGTAGTAAATCTTATTAAGTGGTGTTCTTATTTCTCATTACAACAAAGCCAATATTTTTCTTCATCAAGCTACACCTCCAAATACAGCTGTAGAAACCATAAGAAGTCAAGAAAAATTTGCATTTAATGACTAGAAATTTCATCATAAGTATTATAAAACTACATATTAATAAATGCCAGAATAGTATATGTGTATAAATAGAAAAAAGATGAGTAATATATATTGAGTTAAAAATAAAATACCTGATTTTGATATGTGGTTTGGCACTCTAATAATTATTTCTGGCACATGCATCAAGATAATTACTCAACATAGCGAATCATTCAAACTTGAAAAATATATTTCCTTTCAAGATCACTTATATAAATTATGGTTATTTACTAACAGCCTTTAAGTACTTGAAAAAATGTTTGTTGTATTTTTGAGAAAGGGAAACTAGATTATATATTCTCTTCTTGAAGTTAGATTTGAATATTCAAAGCTGTATAAATGCCTTTTTTAACTTTTTATTCTTTTTCCTGACATTGGTCTATGAACCATAGAGGTCTTGAAGAGTAATATAGTCATTGACCCCCTCATGAAATTCTTACTTATAAGTACATTTAGTTCACTTGGATTTTTATTTCAAATGAGGTATAAATACTATTTCATTACCTACTGAACATATCTGTTTATTGTAAGCAGCTGTCAGAAGGTAATGACTCCTAACTATAGTCTTCAGCCAGAGTCTAACCAATGGCCTTTCATGAATCTCCCCAAGTATTCAACTGGGAGTATGCTATGCTTTTAAATTTTGAACTTTATGTTAATTATGTCTAAGTAGTAGAGATATGGACTTTAAAAGCATCAAAGTATGTCTGTTACTGAAATTCCTTCCTTTTCACTTTGATCACAGAAAACTATAGGTGAAACAGGAGAGATTGGGAAGGGCAGAGTAATAATTTTCTAAGAACTGAAAATGTGGAAATTATGTTATCAATTCAACTTTTTGGGGTGACATTTTCTTTTGTTTTTCTCTCAAACTTAAGCACTGTTTGGGAATTATATATGGTGTGAACAGGGTTAGATGTTAACACTTTTCTAAATATTATTAACTATGCTGCAAAGAAATATATTTATGCAGTTTGAGTAATGAATGGTTAAATTTAATGATTCTGTCTCATGTGAGGTAAAAATTTGTGTTTACACACACATGACATTTAATCTTGATAAATATATATATACACCCTGTTCAAATTAAAACATTATATGTGTTTTTAACTTTGTAAGGGCACAACATAAACAGTTAAAAACTTTTGGGAATGAATGACTGCATTTTGTTATAATTAAGGAATATAATGGAAAAAGAAAATGGATGGTCAGTTCTCTGGTTGATCAGTGGCCAGCCAGGTTCTGACTTCATTCACACGTTTCATGGAAAGGGTGTTTTAATGAAGGATGGAATTGTAGATAATTCATTCCATGCTGGAGGTTAACCACAAGGCTCTTAGAAATCACAAAACTTATTACTCTTGCAGATGTGCTGGAACTGTAAGGAGGGATTGAAATTCTGAAAGCACCCTGGTTTTCTCTGACTTGATTTTATTGTGAAGCATGTGCTGGTTAAGTGGCCAGATTTTTTTTTTTTTAAGTATGCATAGAAATCCTTCTGCCTTTTTGAGAAATGTTCTTTTTATTGGTTTCTCAAATACAATTCAACTAATTTCAAATTTGGATATACCCTCTGTGCTGCTTCCTTTCATAATTTTTTTTTTTTTTTTTTTTACCAAAAGTCATTGTTTTGTTAGTATTTCTATTTGTACTGTACTTGAGTACAAATAGAATAACATTGTGATGTTCAGGTAGTAACAAACTATCTGAATCTCACCTCCTAGCTGAACAAATGTGGAGCCACCATCAATCATCATATTGGGGAGGCAGGAAAATGGTTTTGAAATATTAAATGTTCTCTCTTTATTTTCTGTGACACAGAGGCCCTCTGCTCTTTAAAACTGGGTGACAGTAATGGTTGATGGTTGTGTGGATAGCAGTTTGGTAGTTCTGGACCAGGCCTGAGAAAGGAGATATGCAGGTATCAATAATATAGAAAACAGAGGCTACAAAATTCTAGGCTGGCAGTTGCTCTGTTTAAGTTAATTGAGATGGGCTCCCAATCCCTTCTGGCTTATAAGGCTTCTGCTGAGAAGTTTAAAGTTTATCTGATGGGTTTTCCTTTGTAGGCTATTTGATGTTTTCATCTTACTGCTTATAGAATTTTCCTCTTCATTTTGACTTTGGCCAAATTTATTAGTCTGTGTCTTGGAGATGACCTATTGGAGTGACATCTTCCCAGTTTTCAATGTTCATCTTATACCTATATATTTGGATTTCTGGTGATACTAGGGAATTTTTATTCAATAAGGTCCTCAAATAGGTTTCCCATGTTTTAGTTCTTTCCTCTTCTCCCTCAAGGATACCCCAAAATCAAATGTTAGTTTGTATTACATGGGCAGATAACTCTCTCAGTAATTCCTTGGACTTTTTTACATTCTTCTCTCCCTGGGTTACTTCCAGTGTCTCATCTTCAGGCTCTGAGATTCTTTCTTCTCATTCATTTAGGCTATTTTTAAAGCTTTCTGCAACCTATGATTTTAAAGCTTTCTGCAGGTGTATGCTGCACCTGCTTTCCAGTGTAATGTCTTTGCATGGACTCTGAGCAGTTCTCTTATTAGCCTGGATGTCTGTAGTGAAGTGGGAATGTGGGGAGAGAGCTAAATGACTGAGCTGCTTGTAATTCTTGTTTCTATTCTAAAAATCAGTGTGCCCTCGGTTGTGTATGTCCTACTATCTTCTCTTCAAAGAAGTGTGACTTGTATTAGGACCCACAGTTTAATGTCTAAGATGATGGGTGGTGCTTGTGATTAAAAATCAGCTTTATATTTTTGACTGAGTTGCTGATGGAGAAATTGATTCTTTTCCAGACAAGCAAACTGAGGGAATTTGCCATAATCTGCCATGCCTTGCATGAAATACTCAGAACAGCACTATACACAAATCAGCATAATAAATACCCAGCTGTATAAATTCACCTTAAAAAAAACAAAACTTATGAATATTATGAAACAATAGAACAAGAGATAAAACAAAGCAGTAGGGGACCACTCAGCAGGATGAACAGACCAGCATCCCTTATAACAATGCTATCAATCAATGTTATTGAGCTACATGCACCTCTCAAAAGACATGGGCTGGCTGAAAAGATAAAAAAGCACTAATTGAGTATATGCTATCTCCAGGAAACACATCTAAGTCACAAGAATGCACAGAGTCATCAAGAAAAGATGGAAAAAAATATTCCATACAGATGGAAATAAAAAGAGAGCAAGAGTAGATATTCTTATATACATCAAATTGACTTTAAGCCATCAAAGGTAAGGAAAAATGAAGAGGGCCATTATATATTGTGGTAAAAGGAGCTATCCAACAAGAAGACATAACAATCCTACATATAAATGCATTCAACACAGGAGCTCCCAGACACATAAAGCAAATATTAGTATAGCTAAGGAAAGAAATAAACAGCACTGTTATGATTGCTGGGAACCTCAAAAATCCACTGTCAGAATTGTAAAAAACATCAAAAAAGAAAGATTGGATGGAAGAAAAGAAAGGAAGGAAGGAAGGAGAGAGAGAAAGAAAGAAATGAAGGAAAGATGGAAGGAAGGAGAGAGAGAGAGAAGAAGAAGAGAAGAGAAGAGAAGAGAAGAAAAGAGAAGAGAAGAGAAGAGAAGAGAAGAGAAGAGAAGAATGAAAGAAAAGGATTTAATCCAAACTCTAAATCAAATGGACCAAGCAGACATTTATAAAACATTCTACTCCTAAACTACACAATATACATTCTTCTTAGAAGCAGATGGGACATTCTCCAAGATTGATCATATCTTAGACCATGAAAGAAGTCTCAACAAATTCAAAACAATCCAAATCATTCCATGCACCTTTTCAGATCACAGGATAATAAAACTGGAAGTCCATTATAAGAGAAATCAGTTACACTCAAATTACACAAATCATGGAAATTAAACAGCCTGTTGCTGAATGGTTACTGGGTCAAGAATGAAATTAAGATGGAAATCAAAAGATTCTTTGAACCAAATAGAAAAGATGACACAGCTATAAAAATTTATGGGATAGAACAAAAATATTCCTCAGGGGGAAATTCATAACCTTAAATGGCTACATCAAAAAGATAGAAAGATCCCAAATTAGTAACCTATTGTTACACCTCAAAGAACCATAAAAGGGAGAACAAATCACATCCAAAGCCAGCAGAAGAAAAGAAATATTAAGAACAGAGAAGAACTAAATGAAATGAATGAACTAAATGAAAACAAAGAAAACAAAAATCCAAAGAATTAACAAAACTGAAAGTTGGTTTTTTGAAAAGATAAACAAACTGATAGATCTAATTAAGAACATAAGAAAAAGGATCCATCCATATAAGCTTGATCAGAAAAGGAAATGGTGATATTACAATGGATACTGCAAGAATACAGAACATCATCCATGAATACTCATAAATCTTTATACACACAAACTAAAGAATCTAGAGGAAATGGACAAGTTCTTGGAAACACACTATCTCCCAAGTCTCAACAAGGAAGAAATAGAACTTCTGAACAAACCAATAATGAACAGTGAGATTAAAACAGTAATAAAACTCTCCCAACAAAAGCAAGCCCTGGACCAAAGGAATTAACTGCTGAATTCTACCAGACCTACAAAGAAGACATGGTACCCATAACACAGAAATTATTCTGTAACATTGAGTAGAAGCAAATCTTCTCTAACTCATTCTGTGGAGTCAGTATCACCTTGATACCAAGCAATAAAAAGAAATGACACAACAACAAAAAAAGAAAACTACAGACCAATAACTCTCATGAAAATAAATACAAAAGTCCTCTATAAAATACTAGAAATCCAAATTCAACAAAACATCAAAAAAATAATCTATCAGTACTAGGCTTCATCCCAAGTATGCAAAGATGGTTCAACATCTGTAAATCAATAAATGATATTCACCACATAAATAAAAGCAAAAACAAAGACCACATGATTTTCTAAATAGATATAGAAAATGCATTTGACAAAATCTAGTACCCTTTCATGATAAAACTCCCAACAAACCAGGCATGAAAAGAACATATCTCAGAATAATAAAAACCATATATGATAAACCCAGGGTGAATTAATAATGAGCAATATCATTTGTGACTAAGTTGAAAACTATAATTTCAAAATGGAGGAGAAAGAAAACAGAAAATTAAAATAGATATGCTAATTCATTGATGTATAAGCATTAGGTGGGAGTCAAGGATCCCATTAAAAACTGACAAACTGGAGAGTAAAAGAAAAAATAAGAAAACAGTGGACTAAGGACATTCAAATTTGTAAGTACAAATGTGTCCACTAGAACAAAAGTTAAACCTTTCTAATTAAAATATACATATGTTTATAAATTAAAGAGTAAAGTATAAACATATTATAGAGAAAGAAATATAGAAAGCATAATAAATATATGATAGATTAAGGCAAATATACCGTCACAACAATTAATATAAATGGCTTATTTATTAATAATAAGAATTTGGCTCATTAAACCAGATTCAAGTATCTGCCTTATGCAAAGTGCATTTAACAATGCAGTGATTCAGAAGGCTGATAACAAAAGCATCAACTCAATTATACCACAGCAAAGGAAATAATAAGATATCAGAAGTAGAAATCTATCAGGCAACAGAGAATATACCCCAAAAGGCATTAAGGTGAAAAGAAGGGCACTTAGTTAAATTCTGCAAGTTGAAATGATATTAAAACCCTTACGAATATTTATGCACAAAATAGCAAAGTAAGCATTTCTGTGAAACAAAGTACATACATAGAAACACACAGATAATAGACTTGAACATTCCATTTTCAGTACTAGACATGTCAAGCTCTCTCGTCAAAGACCACCAGTGACATTAGTAGCTTAACAAGTTGAGTTTAATGTTCATAGTAATGAAGAAAACTGCACACTATGGAGAAACTAGGTTTGTCAATACAAAGGGATTTAGAAAAGATTAGCTAAAGATTTGGGCTTATCTGGGGAGAGTTTATAGGAAAGTGCTGTCAGGACGTGGGGGCAATTCTATTTGTACCTTAATAAAGCTTATCTATAAGGAGATAACTAGAATAGCCAGGCCAAAGCTGTAGAGATGCAGATTAGCTGGATGAGGAAATATTTGATATTTCATGGTTTATATAGTGACTTTGCGTTTATGTATGTGATAGGAAATGATCTTGTGTTTTGTCTCACTTCATTAAAGTCATAGAGCAATATTTTCTGATGTCAAGTTGTTATTCCAAAAGGAGAAAACCTTCACTTAGATGTGAATCCTCAGCCAATATCACAACACAGAAGCCTCAATGTCAGGGACTTCATTCATCTGTCTCAGTCAGATGAAGAATATACGTAAGTAATAAGATAGGAGAACTAAATACATAATCAATAAGACAAATTATGTGGAGGTATATTAGATTTTATACCTTTAGAAAAAGCAATATATCTTCCTTTCATATGCCCATTGGAGCCATAGGACGTTCAGTACCTTGGTGACATTTTATATAGACAACATGTAACTTAATAATTAGAATCAATTAGAACATGGGCAGAACCCCAAAAAGAATAAAATTAGAAACAAAAATAACTACATTACAGATAATTGACATAACTGCCCTAAAGGGTAGAGAAGAAAAAAAAATTAACTTTGGAAAATAGCCTTTTGGCTTGAAACTGTTAAGCCAAAACCAAAAATAAATGTACAAAAATATAGTGCTACAGCTAGCAAATTTTCCTTTGCAATGTTATGGGTTAGCAATTATAAAGCCAATTTATGTGTAAATAAATTGTGGCTAATGAGAACCAGGTTTCTCATTATTAGAGAAAATAGTTACAAATGTGAAAAGAGGGAAAACTAGAATGAACTCGTGGGCTTAGGTCTGATTCAGCTAATCAGATATATACAGACAAATATATATGAATGATATATACATATATAATATGTTTATATATACACATTTGAAATAATAAGATTGAAAAATAAATAAATTTATAATGGATGTAATAAAAATTTGTGAGTTCATAGTGATATAATGAGTAAATACCTGAAGCAGGAAGATGTGGGTGAACATTAGGGAAGTTAGGATTATGAGAATAGAGTTAGGTTGATATAATAATGAAATGATTGTACAAAAGTTTTGTGATTAGGGTCAGGTATACAGGATAATGGGTGAAGACATGAGCCTCCACAAGAACCTGCTCTACTGAGGGCTTCAGGAGACAGCTCCATAGGAACATCAAAGGACTTTAGGACAAAGGCCTGCAAAGGCCTGGCTGAAGCCAGAAATGACTCCAAGAAAAAGGTCTGTAAGGGTCTGGCTGGGGCCTGAAACTAGGACAGCACATGCAGCTGATTCATTCAGCAAGAAAAACTAGTTTTTGTGAGTGTGACATAAGAGGATTCAGCTTCCCCACCCGCCTCCTGATGTGAGTAGGGTGTCAACTAATCTGCCCCACAGAAACACAGAGGATTAACTGGGTGGCATCTAGCTCCAAAGTGCATGTTCCCTTTTCTGGTTGTTTTTTTGTAATCTTATTAGTGACTGATAATCTTTTAAAGAAGTAAAGTAATGAAAATAGCTAAAGGGTAATTGAGTGGGTAATGGAGAATTAGGGCATGAGAAACCCTGAGGATGACATATGTTGCTGTTCTTGCAAGCACTCAATTGCTGATCAAGAGAAGTGATAAAAACCGAGTGCATCTGGAATTTGGGGTCATTGCTGTCTCTCACATAAAGGCCCCTCATGCTTACTCTGTAAATTCTACTCTATTTTTCCTGTTGTTGTTGTTGTTGTTTGAGACAGAGTCTCTCTATGTCACCCTCAGTAGAGTGTGTGGCATCACAGCTCACAGCAACCTCAAACTCTTGGGCTTAAGCAATTCTCTGGCCTCAGCCTCCCAAGTAGCTGGGACTACAAGTACCAGCCACATGGCTATTTTGTTGTTGTCGTCATTGTTTAGCAGGCCCAGGCTGGGTTCAAACCTGCCAGCCCCAGTGTATGTGGCTAGCACCCAAACCACTGAACTAGGGGTACCAAACCTCTATTCTATTTTTATTGTTTATATTTTCTTCATTCCTTTGTCATCACTGGGCATTAGGACCCTCACGGGTTGTGTGGGGGCTAGCTCCTTACAGGAAGACTCTTTTTTAAAGTAGAATCCCAAGAGAAGAAAGGATGGAAATAGAAATCATTCTATGTCAGAGCATAATAACTGTTACATCAACAAATGGTAGAATTAGTGGGCAAAAGTATGAGACATAGGATATTCTCATAGTGTCAAAATATCTATTTAAAAGATACTTATTCATTACACAGGAAAAAAAGTACTGATTTTGCTGTGAAGTAACCTGGTAGACACTGTCTAAACCAAGTCTTCAAAGTTAAATCCCCAGTAGCAAACCCATTGTTATTGTCTGTCTCCTGATTTGAGGCACTGAGAACAAAATATCCCTTTTGTGGAATTCTTGCTAAAAATGAAAAACCTGAATTTATTCGTGAGGAGACACATGCATTTAAGTGGAGGGCTGGCCTATAGAATAACTGGCAGTTCTCTTGAAAAGTGTCAAAGTTTTGAAACATAAACAGTAAAAGAAGCACTGTACTAGATTAGAAAAAAGTAAGGAGACATGACATCTAAATGTAATGTGAAATCCTTTGTTGAATCTTAGATCATAAAATGCTGTTAGTGGGACACAGGGTTCTATAGATTATTTAATAGTATAGTATCCTTACTACCTTCCGATTCTGACACTTTGATCTGGTTATGTTATATGTAACCTTTCAGAAAAGCTCAGTGAAAGTTTATCTAAGAACTCTTTGTACTATTTTTGCAGCCTTCTATGAGATTGAAATTATTTCACCTGAAAAGCTAAAATTATAAAAAATTCATTGAGGTTTGTGCAATAATAATAGATTATGTATATTAAAAGTTAGCACATTTACATGTGAGAATAATTTGGTTAACAGGTTAGCAGTGAAAGACATGAAGGCAGACAAGAGTTATTGGTTTTAGAAAACATAAAGAAAGGATTTTCTAGATGAGCAAAGGTCTTTAATATTTTAACTTAAAGATTTCAGAAGGAAAATACATGAGGCCGTCCAGTCATATGTGGCTTTTTCTCCTAGAACAGCTTTTGACATAAATTTCAAGGGATGGCAAAGAGTGGGTAGCCAAGGGGTAGATGTGACAAGAGTCCAGTCATCTCCCAAAACATAAATGTGCACATGATGATGTCAGTTTGTGTTCAAGCCTTTGGCTCAAGTATATCTGGGCATATAATCAGCTAGTAGGACAAGGTCCAAAGACGCTTGTATGTACTGGATTGAAGAGCCTTCTGGAAAAGACTGCATGCTTTGGCCTTATCTGGCTAAACAAAGAAGTGGCAGGAGGATGGTTTTGAGGCCTCTATCAATAAAACAACAATGTAATGACAATGATGACAAAGTAGTTGTTGACAGAATAATTTTCCAGGCACAATGGGCTAGAACTAGGCAGAGGGCCTTAAATTTGGATAGACAGAGGAACAATGATGAATAGACTCTCACCTTGGCTGGGGTCTGTGTATAGATCTCAGTGAGAGAGAGGTTTGAAGTAAAACCTAAAAGATGCATTTTACTAACCTAAGTAATAAATGTAGAACACCCCTCCATTCTGCTACCAACCATTGTCACAGAAGTCTACAGTGTGGCCCTCATGAATAAATTCTTCAGAACTCCCAGCAAAGCACAGTAGTATCATAGCACATCTGTCATAAACCCAAGTAACCCCAATAGCAAATAATGGTTGTTGACATTGAGACAACTTGGATTCTAGCCATTTTCTAAAGTGGTTTGAATATTTGTCTTGGTGCTAGGAGACTAGGAAAGAAGAGGCTAAAGTCTATACTCTTCTTCACTTTCACCTTTATAGATACATAGAAATTGGGTATGCCTGTTCGTTGGGCTCTAGGCTAACTTGGTCTGCCTAGTAGAGTTTCAATAAACAGTAACTGATATTACACTCTTAAATAAAATGTGAGAAATCAATGAAGTCATCCAATGCATTGATTGCAAATAAATGTACAAAACAACTTGTACAGCTAAACAAAACAAAACTTGCTTTTGAATGTGCTTTCCAATATGTCACCACCACATTGTAATCTTACTCAGAGTAAAGTTATAATCTTACTCAGAGTAAAGTTAATGACCCCTGCACCTCTAATTGCCTGTGTGGCCACAGATGTGGTATGTGGGATGAGGGTTGGAAACATAGGAGTGAGATGATTGCATCTGATTTTTTGACTTATCTTTTTAATTTGTTTGGTTATATTTTGCTAGTGCTCCATCATTTGAACTTTCTTTGCCAATTAATGATAGATTTCTTAATATATTTTCCTTATCAGAAATGGTGTGTCTTTTACTCCAGTGTAATTATTAGAGATATATACAGGAGTCATAAAATGCCTTTTTAGTTCCTTTGGATAGTTGCCTTTTATAACATCCTTTTTTCTTCTAAATATATTCCAGGCTACTACTCCTAGTCATTCTAAATACAGCGAATTAGGATACACGTATACTTTCCAGCATATGTCCTTTCATATTTCCCCTTTTTCCTGGATAAATATATATATTTTTATTTCTCAGCTACAGTGCTATATGCACTCTCAAACATCGAGTCTTAATGAATTTTTCTGATATTCATGTTTCATGAAAGTCCAACCAAATAAAACACATTATTCATTTTGCTGCTGAATAGGAAACAGTCCTGGATAGAGAATGCTCAGGCTCCATTCTGGTTTGCCAATAGGGTCTTATTAATGTCATTTCAGTCAATTAAGCTCCTTTGCTAAGAATTCTTCCAAATGCCTAAAGTTTTCCTTCAAGAAGACTATGAGCAACTTTGGAGCAGAGCTTCAACCTCTTAAACCATCTGTGCCCAATCTTCTCACTGCTAAGGGAGTTCCCTTCCAACTCAAGAATTTATTGCATGAAAATCTCAGGGTGTTAGCAAATATGGACATGAGCAAAATCCTTGAGATAGTTGATGCCACCTATTACTCCAAGGACTATTGGAGATTTGGCAAGAATAGTGGAATGAGAAACTGAACACTGTAATTTCACTCAAACCCAGGTTGTATGAAATAATCAATATGCATAAAAACAGTCTTAGATTTAAAAAAAATGTTTTTGCTTTTTTCCTATACACAGCTCTCCAAATTCTGTCTTCTATCCTTATAGTTAGTCTAAGCTCTTGGAATATATTTCTGCTTCTATAATGTGTGTGTGAATCTATAGACACACATACATATATAGCCATTCTTTAACCTCCACATAAAATAATGCTAAACAGAAAAATAGGAATGTTTATGTAAAACTTTTAAAAGAACTCTTTCAGATAAAATATTTTGTTTGATCTTCAAAATAACTATTAAAAATAAATAGTTGTTTTATTGTTATTACTGACTTTCAGGTCAGGATATGAGAGAATTTAAATGATTTGGTCAAAGTCATGCAAACAACTTAATGGGCTCTAAGAAAAATGAAACTAAGATCCATGTCTCACAATTGCAAATACCAAGATTATGCCAACCATACTCTGCTGCGTTTTCATTCCTTATTAACTTTTCCCTCATTTATTCTGCTAGTGTCCCATATTTCTATAACAGTCACATATTCAGTTGCTCTTTGGATGGTAATTTCTTAATCACCAATTCTTTTAAATTCTTCATGCATCACTTATTTATTATTCCTTCACAGAATTATAAAAGGTTATTACTCTTAGCAGACGTATACTTTAGTCCAAATCCCAATGACTATTTTGCTTTCTTCCTGCAAATGTTGCACATAGGTTGTACTTTTCCTTGAAGATTCCATTCAAAGTTTTAATCCAGTTCTGCTCTCCAGAACTATCTAATGCTTCTTCTACTGCTCAGAGATGGGTTTCATATTTCTAATAAAGCCTTTATTTTCTAGGTGCAACAATCTTACTTCTATTATTTCTTCTAGGGTTTGAATCAATTAGAGATGTTTTTAGATTCAATGAACAATGGCAGAATTACTCTTAAACTTTAAAAAGGAATTTATTTTCTGAAAAAACTGAAATATTTAGAAAAAGCACCAACTGGGAAGAGTGGGATGCCATAGGGATTCAAAAAAACTGTCAGGTTGACCACAAAAAGGAGGCATGAAGAAATTGTAGAATAATGGAAAAGTCCTATATTATGACCTTAGTGGTGGATACCCAATTTCATGCATCTGTTGAAGACAAATTTTCAGTGTTCATTGTTCATTGTTCAATGAACATTGTTCAAAAATTATTAACAAAGTCTATTTTTTGAGTCAGAGGAGAATAAACTAAGTGATTTCACAAGGTTCTTACATTAGGTTACATTGACTCACTTTATCCAATTTCCCTTTTAGTATTTACATTTGCTTTTTCCTGTCAAAGGAAATAAAATGCCAGACACAAAGTAGTATTTATTGACAAGAGGAGGACAGTATTCTATTCATAAAAACCATAAGCAATCTATGTGAAAAGTACCACTACGCTATAGTCAGATCAAAAGGAAAGCTTTTAGTGTGCTTTATATTAAACCTTTTTTAGAAACAGTAACTTTATACATAGGTGTTTGCAGGAGAATTCTCTCATCAAAAGGATAGTTCATTTTAAATACTTTAAAGGGCATTCGGTCTCTAAAATACTTTACCACTCTTAAGAAGATTTCAAGATCAAAGTTGTGTTTAATTTTACTTCATCTACTGAGCCATGCAAATCTTTAAGACACTTTATTTGCAATCACACTTTAAATGATGTCAGTATACTGGATTTCAGGATAGTTGGGATACTTTAAAATCATTGAGGGTATAATTTCTTTTCATTAAGGCAAAGAGATTCTTCTTTTACATAAATGTAGGAGTTACACATGTATCCAAAAAGCCTATTTGACTTGATTTTGTTTTTCTCATCTTCATTTTTTGCTGCAAAAATGTCTGCAAAAATAAGTTGCTTGTCAAACATTCTGGTAGAGTTCAGCATTTATGTTTTAAGTAACTTTTTCCATATGCTTGTTTTTGCCTCCATGAGGTTTTTTTGTCTCAACTTTCTTCATTCCCCACTCCTATATTACAGAAAAAAAAAATCTTTAGCTTCCCTTGTTGTGTTTGGCTATAATGTATAGAATCAGTCATGCCCAGCTCTCTCTTATAAGTTTATAATTTTAATTAGCTTCCTATAAAATTTCCCTCCTGACTCCATTGCCCAGTTAAAATAAGTTTCAACTTCCTCAATTCCCATGAAGTGGGATGTGCAGGAAGACAGTTATTAAAGGATTAAAAAAGAAACCTCTAGAAATCCTACTTCTTCTTTGAAGAAAATTAGGTCAGGTTTTGCCATGCTTTCTGCTTGACTTTGTAGTTCATGGCCATCAATATTTGATGATTTAAAATGTTTTGGCTCTCCTTCTTTTTTACAAACAAGATTAGTTATGTATGTTATATAAACTCCTGCATTTGTGGTAGCACAAACTAGAATTAACGTTATTGCTCTTTTTTTCCATTACCATATGCTGTCTTTACTCAGAACATTCTCAGGATCTATCTTCTTGGATTGGAGGTTTAAATGTTTGGTCTCAGATGTCCAATTACTTGTCAACTGAACATTTTTAAATCTTCAAAGACAGAATCAAAATACATATTGGAGCATAGGGAAGACAAGGACGTTAATCCCTTTTAAAGAAAAATAAACTAGGCAACATCTGTATAATCAATGCAGAATAGGTATAACTAAAAGATAAATAGTCATTTCAATTTTCCAAAGCCTTTTACCAATGTCTTGTTAGAAGCAGGGATTAGGAAAAATATGTGAACAGGGTAGCAGGTGATATTTGGAAATGTAATTTACCTATTCTTGTTATAGAAACAAAAAAAGTCAATAATTCATATTACTTAGACATGCATTTTATTTGAATGCATGATTACTTAAATCTTTTCTCATTCATTTTCCTATTCTCTCTTCTGTTCTCCATGCTCTCTGGAAGATCACAGATGGTGGCTCACAGGTGTCACATTCAGTACCTCTAGTATTACTGGACAATCTGTAGTACTAGATGGAGCCATTTCATTCTGGATCATAGAGTTGATTGTTAAATTTTCAGATGTTTGTGAGCAGTTGTTAAGCACAGCTATTATGTAAGAAATAACTACAGCAAACCCACAGCCAAGACTGTATTGAATGGAGTTACATTGAAATCACTTCCACTCAGATCAGGAACCAGGCAA
>NW_003852488.1:4943863-4961620 GCF_000181295.1 Otolemur garnettii | reverse complement strand
ACTAAGATAGACTCTCACTGGATTAAAGATTTAAACTTAAGACATGAAACTATAAAAAGACTAGAAGAAAGTGCAGGGAACATTCTTGAAGAAATCGGCGTGGGTGAATATTTTATGAGGAGAAACCCCCGGGCAATTGAAGCAGCATCAAGATACACTACTGGGACCTGATCAAACTAAAAAGCTTCCGCACAGCCAGGAACATAGTAAGTAAAGCAAGCAGACAGCCCTTAGCATGGGAGAAGTTATTTGCAGGTTATGTTTCCAACAAAGTTTTAATAACCAGAATCCACAGAAAACTCAAATGTATTAGCAAGAAAAGAACAAGTGATCCCATCTCAGGGTGGGCAAGGGATTTGAAGAGAAACCTCTATGAAAAAGATAGGCACATGGCCTACAGACATATGAAAAATGCTCATAATCCTTAATCATCAGAGAAATGCAAATCAAAACTACTTTGAGATATCATCTAACTCCAGTAAGATTAGCCCATATCGCAAAATCCCAAAACCCAGAGATGTTGGAGTGGATGGGGAGAAAAGGGAACACATCTACATTGCTGGTGGGAATACAAAGTAATACGTTCCTTTTGGAAAGATGTTTGGAGAACACTTAGAGATCTAAAAATAGACCTTTCATTGGATCCTACAATTCCTCTACTATGTATATATGCAGAAGACCAAAAATCATATTATAACAAAGATATATATATCAGAATGTTTATTGCAGCCCAATTCATAATTGCTAGGTCATGGAAGAAGCCCAAGTGCCCATTGACCCACGAATGGATCAATAAATTGTCGTATATGTACACCATGGAATATTATGCAGCCTTAAAGAAAGAGGGAGACTTTACCTCTTGCATGTTTACATGGATGGAGCTGGAGCATATTTTTCTTAGAAAAGTATCTCAAGAATGGAAGAAAAAGTATCTAATGTACTCAGTCTTACTATGAAACCAATTCATAGCTTTCATATAAAAGCTATAACCCAATTGCAAGCCAAGAAGAAGGGGAAAGGGGAGAGGGAGGGGAAGGAGGGAGAAGGATGGGGGGAGAGTAATTGGTAGGACCACATCTACAGTGCATCTAACAAGGGTACATGTGAAATTTACTAGGTGCAGAATATAAATGTCTTAACACAATAACTAAGAAAATGCTATGAAGGCTGTGTTGACCAGTTTGACGAAAGCATTTCCAATTGTATATAAAACTAGCACATTGTACCCCCATGATTACATTAATATACACAGCTATGATTTAATTAAAAAAAGAAAGAAATTATAATAAAATAAAATGCATTGCTTCCTAATTATTTTATTTTATGAACCTGAGGTTATTTCCATCTATTGTATATGCTAGGAGGGCTTCCTGCATAATGATATATGCTATTATCTCTTTCTAACTCTGTGTTCAGTATATGATATTGGTAGCTTGACATTGGCCATCATGGGAGTAATTATAGTATGTAAATCTGTAAACTTTACAAATTAGAGCTTCCTCTCTCACACTTTCTTCCAGAAAACCAACCAACCAACCAACTTAGAACACATTGAGAAACTTAGAGTTTCTTTATCCATCTTCTCATTTATCTTGATATTTGATTATTATTTTTTCTAGCTTTTCCAGGAATAAAATGGGAAAGAAAATAGACATTGAATAAGTTTGTATTTCTGTAGCTTCTATCACCATTGTAATAACTGCCTTCAAATCTATGTAGAAGATCCTAAGAATCAAGTGATGTACTACATAAGCCACTAAAAATTGTTCAGCGAGAAATTTAGTATATGATCATATTGACTTTTCAACTCAATAGGAAAAGGCTAGGAAGTAATAATTTTTAGCACAATTGATATTTATTTGGAAAAAATATAAAGATTCCAAACTTTCAAAAATTGTGAAGGGTCAGTGATTTTACCTTACTTGTAAATTAGCATGTTAGCCACTACAGTTTGATGAATTATGGTAGCAGGCAGAAGATTCTTGGGTTAGGGATGAAGCATTTTAGTATTCACTGAAACAGCAGTGGGCATAGTGTCATAATTTTTTATTCAGTTTCCCATTGCTCAGTTCACACAGGTTTTCAGAAGGAGTTCTGGAGACATTTTGCCAAAGTTTGTTGCATTACAGAGAGGAATCCTTCCCTTGATGGATTTAATTCTTTTGCAATGAACAATAAATTTGCTAGTCCTTTGCTTTAGAGAAAAACATATTCCAAAACTCTTTACTATACTCACTTTCTTAAGGATCATCTGAAACAAATAAAAAATTCGGTTATTGCTTTTCTTTCAAGATAGGCAGATAGAAAAGACCCATGGAGGATTGTCTCCTAATAATACCCCATTGCTTGCACACATACAAAAGTAAACATCAGATGAAGTAAAGATAAAAATTTAAAAATAGGCTTGGCGCCTGTGGATCAAGTGGCTAAGGCATCAGCCACATACACCTAAGGTGGTGGGTTCGAATCCCCAGCCCGGGCCTGCCAAACAACAATGACAGCTGCAACCAAAAAATGGCCGGGCATTGTGGCGGGTGCCTGTGGTCCCAGCTACTTGGGAGGCTGAGGCAGGAGACTCTCTTGAGCCCAGGAGTTGGAGGTTGCTGTGAGCTGTGATGCCATGGCACTCTACCCAGGGGGATAGCTTGAGGCTCCATCTCAAAAAAAAAAAAAAATTAAAAAAAAACAAATCAGTATAATAATGAGCGATGCTATAAATGTTTTTGAAGAAATAAATCAAAAAAAGTTTTGACCTTGAGAAAGTTCTTTTTAAAGAAAGAAAATATTGGTAATGTAATTAAATAACCATTTTAGAATTTTAATGAGCTAATGGGAATTTACCTACCTTTTACTGGAATAGCAATGCTAAATGGTTACTATTGACCAAGTGGTTACTTTTGATCTGGTCTTTGCACAGCAGTGATCACTTATGAAGAGTGCCGAGGGTAATTGGCCAAGATGCCAAATTTCAAAATCTTCAGTGGCAGCTCCCACCAGGATTTCTCCCAGAAAATGGCTGACTGCCTGTGCCTGGAGAAAGGGAAATTCTGCAACCAAGAGACTCAGGTTTTAATTAGCAAAAATGTACATGGAGAGGATGTCTACATAGTTCAGAGTGGTTGTGGTGAAATCAATGATGGCTTACTGGAACTTTGGATCATGATTACTACTTGCAAGACTGCTTCAGCCAGATGTGCTACTGCAATCATCTCTTGCTTTCCTTATGTCCAGCAAGATAAGAGAAATAAAGGCCAAGTGCCAATCTCATCTGTGCTTGTTGCAAATATGCTATCCTTAGCAGGTGCAGATCATGTTATCACCATGGACCTACTTTTTTTTTTTTTTCCAAGTTCAGGTCTTTTTTGATATCCCAGTGGACAAAGTATAGGCAGAGCTCGTTGTCCTGAAGTGGATAAGAGAGACTACCTATTTCTGAGTGGAGGAACTGCACTATTGCCTCACCCGATGCTGCCAGAGCTAAGAATGTGACCTCCATTGCAAACCAGTTGATTGTGGACTTTGCCTCAAAGAACTCAAAATGAGGAATCTGTTTTATACCTGTTCAGCCATATCCCTTTATAATATAATAAGTCCTGAAGGTTTTAAAAAATAAAATCTATTGTCACTCCTTCTTTGCCCTTGGTATTTGATAGCAAATTAAGCAGAAGACCCAGCTTTCACCAGTGTAGCTTTTTAACCTTCACTTCAGGTTAACATGAACCTTCAGTTCATATTAGTGATTATCCCAACTGGGGAAAGATGTATTAGGATTAACTATTAGGGAAACCTATATGTGCTGTTTCATTCAGGTTTTCTTGTTGATTTTGTGAGCTTTTGCAGCTGTAACTGGAGTTCAGCTGTTGCAAAATTACAGAGTATTGAGGATGTTGTGCAGAAGTGGTTAACAATTATTGGGAAAATTCAGACTACTTTGCATGTGACTACTTTGGGGTTTTCTTTGTTCAAACAGCTAAAACTGACCTGTGTGAGACAAGTTTTCCAAGGTCTATGATAAATTACAGCAAGAGTAAAGTGACCAGATTTTAACATTGGTGAAACGGGACACCATTGATGGATTAGAATTATATGTACTTTTATTTATATTGGACTTTGTACATGGTATATTATAGAGCAACTTTAACCTGTAGTCTTCATTTAAAGGGTATTGGATTCATTAAAATTATGGGTAAATTTAGAAATATTTACACTTTGTAGTTTTATGTGTGTATATTTTTTTAAATGTGGCATGCCTGCTTTATATTGTCATTGCTCTCTTTCCTTCTTTAGATTACTTGTTTATTTTTCTATTTTTTTTGTTTTTAGTAATTTGAAGATTATATATTTTTTCTATTCTTTAGCAGTCACTCCTAAATTTTAACATCAGTATTAATTTGCCAGTGTTTAAAGTGACTGGCTATTTTACCGTTTTCATTAAAAAAATCAAGGACTAAATATAGTCATGTATTAATTCTGATCTTCCCCTTCTAATGTTATGTTAACTGGTGTTTTAGCTCTTTACTCTTTTTATACTCATAAAGTATTATTTTATACTATCAACATTTAGAGTTTAGAAACCTTTTAATGCTTTGTTTGAACTCTTCTAATTCGTACATTTTAACCCTTTATTCCATGACCACTTTTCTTTTTCTGTTATCAATCTGCTAAAATTACATTAACTTATTATGCAGCAATAAATAACTCAAATACCTCCTTTTTAGTGTAATGTTCTAGTCATTGATTTTTATACAACTGACATTTATTATATTTGAATTCTGCTGTCATCTTAGTTTCTTGTCTTGATTGTCCTATTTTTATCTGCCCTTTTTTCCTTTTCTTGCACTCTACTGGATTTATAATTTTTTTCTGAATTATTATTCCCTTGACTATTCCAGAATTATAATTACCATTCCTATTCCAATAAAGGTTATTTTTGTATATGTGAATGTGGGTTTTTTTGATGTAATCGTCTTAATCAATACCACTACTGGCATCCAAATAATAATGAAACTTCATATGAATTTCAAAGCCAGTGTCTATTATCTCAACCTACATATTATTTTTATTTTGTGTTTTATTTATTTCTTGATAGTTACTGTCATTACTGTTAAGCCAGTCAAATTTTATAGATATATCCTATTTTTATCATTTTTCTCATTTACCATTTATTCTTAAATATCTTTTCTTCCTTAGGGGTTCAAATCCTTCTGCCTAATTTTGCATCCTTGGGTAGTATAAGCAGTCAACTTTATTTTTATTTACTTACTTATTTATTGTTTATTTTTTTTGAGACAGAGTCTCACTTTGTTGCCTTCAGTAGAGTGCTGTGGAATCACAGCTCACAGCAACTTCAAACTCTTGGGCTAAGCAATTCTCCTGCCTCAGCCTCCCAAGTAGCTTGCACTACAGGAACCCACGACAATGACCAGCTATTTTTTGTTGTAGTTGTCGTCATTTGGCAGGCCAGGGTTGGATTCAAACTCACCAGCTCTGTTGTATGTAGCTGGCACCCTAGCTGCTGAGCTACAGGCATGGAGCCAGCTGTCAAATTTATTTTATAACAAATCCTCAATTATTATTTACATATAATATCTATATTCTACTCTGAGTAGTTATATCCGTTTGACAGAATATATCATTTGTATATATTTTTCTGTCTTTTAGTAAACTTTTACACGTACAATGTTTTGATGAGTTTATTTCTAGGTAATTCACGCTCTTTTTTTGTCATTGCAAATGATTTCTGTAGCTGATGCTGCCAGTGTTCTATCCAATACCTTCAGCACTCATCATTTTCTCCCATCTTCCTGACTCTTCACAACCAGCATATGAGTCTCAGCCTTAAGGGCTATGTTGGCCACTGGAGCTAGCTGGTTCTGTCCAAGAGTGTGAGGCAGGCCTGAAGTTCTGGGAAGTTGACATTTCATCCTAAACCAGACCTTAGACAACAACAAACAGCAACTGATGATAAAAACTCATGCTGCCAATGCCACTGAAGAGAGGAGTAACTCTGCTGTGTGCTTTCTAGTATGTGTTTCCTATAGTTGCCCTGGTGGGAATAAGCTCCACTTGTCCATGATCCGTGTTTTTATCCTCTGTTGCTGTTGTAGCAAATTAACACAAATGTTATGACTTAAAGTAGAAAAAATATATTAGCAGTTTTTAAAGTGAGAAGTCCTTTTGGGTTTCACTGTTCTGAAATCAATTCACTCTATCAGTAGGGCTACATTTTCCTGGGGAAGCTCTAGGGAAGACTTTTGTGTTTTTGCCTTTGCAAGCTTTTTTTAAAAAGCCCCTACTTCTTGGTATATGGTTCACTCCTCTATTTTCAAAGTCAGCAATGATAGGCTGATTCCTTGTCACATTGCATAACTCTAGCTCTCATTTTGTCATCAAATCTCTTTTCCTAATTCTGATTCCCTTTTGCACTCTTAAAAGTGCTGTGATTATATTTGACCCATCCCTATAATCCAGGATAATGTAACTTGTTAGATGATCAGCAGTGTTCGCTTCATTTGCAACCTTAATTCTCCTTTGCCATGTAATTTAACATATTCGCAGATTCTGGGGATTAGGACAGAGACATCATTGTGGGTCCACTATTCTGGCTACTACGCTCAGTAATTTACTTTTACTGGTTTTTCTCTCTTTGTTTCAATTTTCATTCCTCAAATATTTATTTCCTGGGATCAATTTCACTAAGTATTTTTTTCAACATGATTATGCTTTTTATTTGTTTGATGAGTCATAAGATGGTTCACATTGTATGTTGATCATAGATCAGTTCTCTTTTATTAGATCATTAGCTAATCTCTCATATTTGAGGGACTACATTTAATAAATTATTTGAGTTTATGTATTTGGAGAATCTTTAGTTTCTATATCTAGAATCTTAAGTACAATGTCCAGTAGAAATGGTCAGTGTACAAATCCTTTTGTCCTAATTTAAACAAGTAGATTCTGATTTTTTCTTACTTTGAATAATGTTATTATTATAAGTTAACCCAGTTTATTAATGTGTTCTTTGTATTATTAATTAAAAATTATTATTATCAATGAATGCTTAATTTTACTAAGATCTTTTAACTATGTTTAAAAAGATAATTGTATTTCCTTTCTTTAATCAGACAATGTGGTAGAGGCCATTTAAGAGACTTTCAAATTAAGACCAATCTTTGTATTCCTAGGATTAGAAATGATTTAGCCATTTTGAGGTGGTAACTTTTTACATATTATGAAATTTGAATTGCTACTTTTGGATTTTTGCCTTTATTTCAGTAAATAATATGATTTTATTATTTTTTTTGTTTTTCACTTGATTTTAGCCAAAAAACTAAGCAACGATTAGTTTTCCTCTTATAATACCACTCTTTCCTTGTTCCTTATTCTTAAGCATATCCTATAGTATCTTGTTTGAGTGACAGTATGTAAGTTAAAAATTCTTCTTAATTTTTATTTGCCTAAAAATACATTAACTTCATTTGCATCTTGATCATGTTTTAGTTATATGTTAATTGCTGAGAATGATTATTTCAAAATTTTGAACATATTATTCCATTTATTCCAACATCTACTGTTCCTTTAAAATATGTTGTCAGAGTCTTTTTATGTTTTATAATTCTTTCCTAGTGCATCTTATTTTATCTCTAGCTGCTTTTTAAGTTTTCCTTTCTCTTGGGGCTCAGTAATTTTTATCAGTATAAATTTAAGTGTAGATTCATTGTCATTTATTTCATTCAGTTCTTGTTGTGTCATGAAATAAAGATTCAAGAAGGGTCTTACATGTATAAATACCTCAAGCATGATCTTTTCAAATGTTGCCACTCTGCACTTCATTTTTTCATTTTGGAAATCTCATTAGTCAAAAATTGGATTTCTTCATTCTATGCTTGATGATATTCAACTATTATTTTATGTGTTCAATTTGTCTCCCTGTGCTCTAATCTATACTTTTATGTTATCCCAAAATCTCTCCAGTCTTTTATTTTGAGGGTATTTTTAAATATTTTTAACTGCTTGTATTTTTATTAACTTTTTCAAATATACTTACTTTAGAACTTCATCCCATATTATTACTTGTTGAAGTTCTTAATACTCTAATTCCATTGGTATTATGCCTTTAGAATTATGCTTATAGTGTTTTATAATTTTGGAATTGTGAACTTCTTTTCCATATATCTTTAACTGTGGGAAACCTGTGAAGTTTGAGGGAGGACTTGATTTACTTTCATCAGGGACCCATTTTATTGTAAATTTCTTAGCTCACATTGGTCTGTATCCAAAAGTAATACAAATTTTAAAGTCTATCATATGTTAGGATAGATCAATGACTAAACATTTTCTCAATAGTACTCAATAGTTGACAGTAAATTGGCCTATGGGGTGGGGTGGCATGAAGGGATTATCCTGATAAACTGTAAAAATTGCTTACTGCTCTTTCTCTCTTTTCTAATAAACTAGGTTAATTATATAAGAATACCGGATGATAACATCAGAAAAAAGATTTGCAAAACATTAGGGTACTATAAGTTCTCATTTATCATGCTGAATTGTTTGTTAAAATATTTATTTGAAATGATGTGTTGTACAATTTTGAGAGGAAGTATTACTAAAACAATTACACAGTTAGAATGATATTTTAAATGCTCTGTGGCTCCAGGCACTGAAAAGTTGTAAAAATAAATTATCATTTGATATGTGTGAATGCCAGAGTTTATATTAACATAAAGTTTTATAATATTATTAGTGTATGTGATAGTAAAATAATAACTTATATTTATTATTTGGTGGTTTACACAGTGCTTCCACAGAAGTAATTTATTTAATTCTTAGTAAGATCCTAAAGAAGATACAGTAGATATTATTATAGTAATTTTACACATTGATAAACCAAGCTTCAGCCTCATTCTGCTTTCTCTAATGTTGGGAGGTGAAAACCGATCCCAGATTTTCTAAACGTAAATCTACTACTGTTGCAATCATACCTCCATGCTAAAATTACCAGAAATAATCATTAAAGAAAACAAACTAAAAAAAAATTCTCAACTTGCTTTTCACACTGTGAGTTTTAACTCTTTTGATCTAACCCTTTGATAAGGTTTAAGAGTTTGCATAAAGATTTTTTAAAATTACAAGCAACAGAAATGTTGTCACTCAGATTTTTTAATGAATTCTTTTCTCCTCTGTGTGGAAATTATGCAGTTGTAATTGTAGCTTTTGAAGGATCACAGTGTGTCAAAAGGTGGGTCTCTGACCATCAGATTTATCATGTAATAAATAATCAAATGAGATGTTCCTTTAATCAGTTAATTCAACAAAGACAACTATGTAAGATGGTCTTGAATAAACCTTTCAGAGTGAAGATTCTTTTTTGTTAAATCTATTAATAATCAACTATTGGATGGAGCTGGAGGATTTTTATTTTGGTGTTTTTCTGCCTAGTTGAATATAGCACAATTTTAGCATCTGAGATTATTAAGGAAGCATGTTAAGCAAACACTGGTTAAATGCTATAATGAGGAATTCTTTGTCATTTGCCACCTTTTTCTTCCATATATATGGGATATATGTATATCTTTTGCTCTTTTAACTCATAAAACAACAATGTTTAAAGAAGAGATTGTAGACGATGGTATAATTTTTCATCAGAAACTATTTTGATCTGAACTTTGATTTTGTATATTTTACTGTTACCCTATGAGTTTCTGTCACACTGAGGCTCTGAGCTCATATTATTTTACTTTGGATATAATTTACAAATTGTAGTTGAAGGATAAATGTTTGTCAGTAAATGTAAATTATTGTGTAATATTTATTTAGCATATTGTTTAAATATACATATCCTTGGTAATGATATCCATATGTTTCTAACTATGATAATCTCTGAAAAATTTACATTTGCATCAGGCTAAGGTTAGTGTATGCTGCTTATTCATTTATGTGAGATTATTCATTGTAAGTTATTCAAGTCCATGAATTCTAGCATTTATATTTTCATCTTTTAATGAATACTGAAAATATTTAACTGATTTTAAAGGATGACTATCATCTTGTACAGAGCTTTTAAATTCACAGTTGATTGGAAACACAAGCGTTTAATATTTTTTAGTGTTTTTAAGGGTTTTATATGAGTTAACAACAAAGATTTATATGATTACCTAGAAGCTATATAAGAACTATGTATCATCTTGGATTTAGAGTTGTTGCTCATTTAGTATTGTTTGTTTTCAGTCAAAATTTACCCTTCTATGTTCGATTTTCATTTTCTTAATTTCCAAGACCCCCATCTTTCTTCACTAAGGTTTTTTATTTGGTCTTTCAAACTATTTGGATATCAAAGAGTTTATTAAAATATGTACAATATATAGAAAAAAGTGATGGCCTAGAAAATATATAAAATGTCCTATTTATTGAGGAGAATACTTAATTTTAATCTGATTCAGTGGTAGTGATTTATTTGCTATGAAAATCAAAATTAATTATAAATTAAACACAATCTTTTATTAGTAGAAACAATTTGTATATGAATCAAGTATTATACCATTTTTAACTTAGTGCAATAATTAGATATTGCAACAAGAATCATATGTATTAAACCTAGAGCAGCTTTAAGAGTTACTTATTAACATAAACATGTTAGCACTTATAAAATAATCACTCATATTTAAACATATTATAATGATAAGGAATTATAAACTTTGATAAAATAATAAAGTATACCTCAAAGACACAATTATCCTCTGCTCCAAAAATAATATCATAGTTCAGACTTCTCCAAATATAATTGTGAATCTAATTCCTGCTGAATGCCACCAAGAAAAGCCTATCATTATAATAGGGAATTGTCAAGAAACACATCATGCTTGACAGGTCTTTTTTCCCCCCATAATATAACTTTTCCTTTAAGAGAAAGATCATTTGAAAACATTCAACATTATCTCACAACAAAAGTATATGATAGGTTTTGAAACCTGTTGACTTGCTGGTAAAGTCTGAGATTTACAGAGATCAAATTAATCAATCCAAAGTGGAACATGGTGTGAGAATCTCAGTATAGTCCTGATATATGATCATCTCCTGAAGCTGTGTGTTACAGCTAATGGAATCCTGTTGATCATTTCTTTCACCAATTACTTAACACTGTTTTATGCAGCAGTGCCTCAGGGCACATTGAAGGACTTGGAACTCCTTAGATGTTGAACAAATTTTCCCACTGAGCATCTGTCTCTGAGACTTTTGTGAGCATATGTTGACTATTCTATTAGCAAATCTTCAGGAATGCAAAAAGGCAGGGATCATGGAATCAGAGTCACTTGCTATCATTTCATGAGTCTGAAACAAATCACACTATATAGCATCCATGAAACTGACTTGTTAAAATTTCCAAATGAAATACAGTTTTCAACAAAGGCACTACTCAGTGGCACAATATCTAATGATGAACAAAACTAATGAGGAAAAAGTCAAAATCCGATTTAAGGAATCCAGTAGTTATTATTTTGCAAGGGTACATGTCAAATCTATTAAGTATAAAGTATAAATGTCTTAACACAATAATTAAATAAGGTGAGCTATGTTAACCAATTTGATGTAAGCATTCCAAATTGTATATAAAATCAGCACATTGTACCTCATAAATTCATTAATGTATACAGCTATGATTTAATTTAAAAAATTACCAAAAAATTAAAAATTAAAAATATTAAAAGCACACTTCTCCATATACAACTATCCCTGTCCCCTTCCTCCCACTGCAATTCCTTTCATGTTCTTTCTCTTTGCCTGTTTTTTCTGTTTCTCCCTTGTTAGTATAGAGGAATATTGGATTCAGTACATTTTCATTAAAGGAATTTGAAGTCCTTTAAAGGTATTCACAGAGGAAAGAAGTAGTACTTTAAATGATTCCTGAAGCACTGTGTCTAAACAAAGAAAAGCATTCCTGTATAATGTAATTATCTGAGAAGCTGAACATCAGTAGTATTTTTATTTGGGAAAGGCACTATTACTTCAGCTTTAATAATTATATTTTCCTGCCTCTTTTATAAATTTTACATTTAATGATTACTAAGTTCTAAAAATTTCTGTTATTGTTTTTTTTTTCATTAAAAATTATTTTGGGGAGTCAGCACCTGTAGCTTAGTGGCTAGAGCACCAGCCACATATACTGGAGCTGGTGGGTTTGAATCCAGCCCAGGCCTGCCAAAAAATAATGACAACTACAACCAAAAATAGCCAGGTGTTGTGGCAAGTGCCTGCAGTCCCAGCTACTTGGGAGGCTGAGGCAAAAGAATTGCTTAAGCCCAAGAGTTTGAGTTTGCTGTGAGCTGTGATGCCACAGCACTTTGCTGAGGGCAACAAAGTGAGACTCTGTCTCAAAGAAAAAAATGTGTTTTTCAAATGTTGAGGCTCTACATTATTCAATGGTAAATCCTGTTCTGGAAATAAACAACAAATAGAATTAGCACAAATGATTTTCAGGCCTAGTGTACTCCAAGTGAGTCAGTGCCTACTCATTATGTTACCTGATACAGAACACATGATTAAAACATTCAAACATCTAACACTCAAACAATATACAGATATTTGGAAATGCTGGGAAGATTGCATGACTTTTTTAGTCTATTTTTTATTCCTGATTAGTTCCATGTGTGCAAAGCCAAAAAATATAAAAATTTGTTTTCTTCATTAAGTTAAGTAGTTAAAGTAGTTATTAAGTTTTGTTTGAGTTTATGTCATGCGAATTTGGGAGAAAATGTGGCTTTTTTTTTTAAATATACAGAAGCTAACTCCATAATATAAATATTACAGTGTTTTTAAAAAATACAATTATAGTAGAAATGCCCTATGAATTTGAATTTTTTTTAAGTCAGATCAGATTTCAGTATGGTTAGAGATACTAAAAATAATATCTTGTCAGCAGGATTCCAACAGAACAATGGAAATTGCTGCTAAATGCTAAGTTTCACCAAATTTTATTTTATAAAAATATCTTATATGTTCTCCATATACATATCTTACATCTGAAATATTTTAGAATTTTATATAATTCATGAGACATTTTATAAGAATTAAATATTTTTCACTAAGAAAATTTCATTAAGGAGAAATTTTATTATCATCTAAAGTTTCTTATTAGTGATAATAAAAGATTATTTGAATTAAATAATAACCAAATAATACTTTGTAGTATGTTACTTACAATTAAATTCATTACATGATGAATTGTATAAAAATACAAAAAATAAAATTAAAAATGTCATAGAGATGTATAATGTTAAATAACAGTTCAAAGAATTAGATAAGTAACTTCCAAAATTAATGGAGCAGATGTAACTTACAGGAGGTTGGAGTAGCATGTCATGTAGGCTGGAGTAGTCAGAGAAGGATTCTTGCTGCAGACAGGTCTGAATTATCATGTTGCACTTGAACATGTATCTTCAGAGCACAGGGAGAAGGTCAACTAACTAAAATAAAGAGTAAGTTAGTATGATGAGGTATGAAAATTAAGTTCAAGAACTTATCCTACAAAAATTGCTACATACCTCATTGCTGAATATCACTGTGGTCACCTTCAAAGTACTCCCCTTGGGAACCTATAAACCAATGCCAGTGGCTAGTTATCCTTCAAAGCAATTTTGGAATTCTTTCTCTGGAATGGAAGCTATTCTGAAAGCTATTGTTGCATTACCCTTATGTCATGAATGTCACCAAAATGTCTGCCTTTCAATATTTGCTTTCTCTTTGGGTAAAGAAAAAAAAGTCTTTGGTAGCTAGATCAGGTGAGTAGGGAGGTTGTTCCAAGACAGTTGTTTGTTTACTGCTAAAAACTCTCTCACAGACAGTGTTGTGTGAGATGGTACATTATTGTGATGTAAAAGCCATGAATTGTTGGCAAAACGTTTAGGTGGTTTCAGTTTAACTTTTTCATGTAGCCTTTGGACTTCTTACGTGAGAAATGAATTTGTATATACTGTGAAAAAAAATTAAAGTCTATTTTGTGTGGAAGAAAAAATTTTTTTACATATACATTAGGTTTCCATTTTTTGCTTTCACAAAATTAAAAAGACTTAAAATTTAATAACAATAAAAATGTTTAAGATAAGGACTAGAAACAAAACCTCATAAAGAATCAACAAAGATAAATACATTCAGAAAAGAAATCAGATGATTGCTGCATCAAAATATTAAGCAATAATAATAATAATTCAAAGAAAGTAACATTCACATTATCAAATAAGAGTATGTCTGTGATAGAATGCTTAGACTCTGAGGGTCAGTATGGCGTCATCATTTAATTTCTTATTTTTTTTCCCAAACTCTCAAAAATTAGACAACTAATATGGTTGTGGTTGCAGTCTATGTTTTTCATGCAGCCTTTGGATTACTTATGTGAGAAATATTCATATATAGTGTATAATACAATTTGTATATACTGTGAAAAAAATTACTGTCTATTTTGTGTGGAAATTTTTTTTTTTTTAAATTTAAGAATGGAACTTATCAATAACCTTTCAAATAAAATCTAATTTAAAATGCACACGCAAATTCATCAATCCAAATGGTTTCGTAGGTTAGTTTTAACAACCTTTCAAAGAAAAGATGATATTTATCTTAAAGATATTTCTATAAATAGGGTATCAGGAAAAGCTGTAGAATATTTTAAAAAGGCTAATACAATCTTTATTCTAAGCCTAAATAAAGACAGTATAAAAGTTATGAAAATTTTTAGAGTAATCATAAATATATATTAGCCAGGTATATTTAACATGCTTTTTTAAAAGTGAATCATTAAATGACTTGGTTCAGGAATGCAAGGATAGTTTAACATTATAACATGTAGAATACAAATTATCACATTAATGACTAACAGAAATCAAAAAACTTTCAGAGATGATCCTGAACTTGATTAAGTCTAATATTAGAAAACTATAACATAATTCACTATACCTAAAGAAGCTATAGATGAATTCCATTTAACATTAGGAAATAAAAAAATATTTGGTATGGTGACTGTTCAAAGTATGATAAAGTTTCAGGTCAGAGTAATTTCTTTATTCATTTGTTTAGCAAACATTTATTGAGCCTGTACAATGTTCTATGTCTTATTCTAGGGTCTGAGTACTGAAACTGAAATTGATAAATTATGTAGTATATCAGGATATACAGATACCATAAAACAACATGGCAGAGAAGGGGGTGATAAGAAGTGCAAGCAGTAGGGTATCTGGGTTCCAATTTAAAAATGGGGCAGTCAGAAAAAGCCTTCTTGCAAGGACAGGAGAAGGTGAATCATATCAATACATGGAGAGGAGAATGCCATACACAGAAAGTGGCAAATACAAAGGCCACAGGGTGTGCATTTGACAAACAATAAAGGAGTTCATCAATGTGACTGGACTCAGAATAAATGTAGGAGAGGGTAGCAGAACTTGAGGTTAGAGAGGAATCAGGAGGCCTAGTTCTGAGTAACAGGGGGAAAAGTGGGGGGGGGAACCTTTTATTCTTTCTAACAGGACTTTTTAGGGCCTGAATTGAACATAGACTGGATAAGTAAAGAGTATAAACATGGAGGAAATTAGAGGGCTAATGCAGTAGTTGACGAATGAGATAATATTGGCTTATACGAAGCTGGTAGGTGTGAGGCATGTAGGAGGTAATCCTGTCCTGAAAATATTTTGAATATATCATAAAGACATTTGCTGATGGATTGACTATCAGATTTGACAAAAAGAAGAATCAGGAAAAATGTCAGATATTTTTGTCTTAGTAATTGAAGTAGTGGTTTTATATTCAATGAGGGACTGGAATTTTAGAAGGAGAAGGTATGGAGAAAAACAGAAGTTTGATTTTGGAGTTTAAGTTTGATATAGCAATTGGACATTTAAGCAAATGTTAGGCAGTCAGTTGTACATAAGGATCTGAAGTTTTAATAGAAGGCTTTTATTGGAGGTCAGTTTTGGGAAGTAATTAGCACATGGAACTTAAAAGCATACTAGGTAAGTTCACCATGAAGTCAATGTTGATAGAAAAAGTAGGTAGTGATCCCTAAGGGGGATCTATTTATTAGGGCAAGGGGATGAGGAAGAACAAAGAAAAGGGATCAGAAATGAATGGCCACTACAGGAGAAAAAACAAAAAACAGAAATATGGTATGCCAAAGAATGACTTTAAAGAAAATCTTTTCTGCTAGATTTAGGTGATTAACCATAGAACTTCCTGATTATGGGTAAAATATGATGATAACTTAAGACTGATCATTGGATTTAGCAAAGTAGAAGTCTTTGATGACCTTAACAAGAACAGGTTCTGTTCTCTTAGCCAAAATTAAGGGCCAACTAAATGGCCTTAACAGAAAAATAGATGGAGATAAAGAAAGAAGGCAAAATTGCAAAATAAGAAATGTAGAAATGTTCAGTAAAACTATAGAGAAACATAAGATCAGAAAATAGAGAATATGAGATGAAAAAAGAGAGAACAATGAAGATGTGTGTAATTATGATCTTAGAAGTAAATGATCTATGGGAGGAAGCTGAAGCAACATTTGAAAAGCAAATGTGTGAAATTTTTCAGAAACAGGCAAAAGCCATACAACTCCAAAGTCAAAAGCAAAATACGTACATTTCTGACACGATTATAGAGAAAATGACATCTTAACATTATAGTATAATGGTTGAAAACAAAAATCAATAAAACGATTTTTTAAAAGCAATTATTTTAAAAGGAGCAAAAATGAGACAGAAATAATAGATTGTAGAAAATTACATATATATATATATGTATGTATTTTTAAAGCAATAGAAGGAACTGTCACCACAGTCACTTTAGATAGCCTTCAAAAATGAACATGAGTGAAGGATATTATTCTTTTACTTTCCTCCAGAAATAATGATTCTTTATTATTGCCATGGGAATAAGAGGAATTGCTGTCCTCCTTAAGGAGTTTAGAATTTTTGCAACTCGTGAGTAGTGAGCACCAGTAAGAGCAAGTGATGTTTTGTGCCTCCTCCCATAGAAGTGATCAGTTTTTTCCTGCATACTTGTACCATAGATGGAATATTTCTTGGTGACCATGGAAAATGTGACTGTGACCTATGACCTACCCTGTGTCTGAGGTGCTGAGGGTTTCTACATGTGTGACTAACAAAAAATGTAAGCTTTTTTCCCCTTGTCCATTTGGATAACAGCCTCAGCTCTTCTTCCTATGTTTGCCACAGTTGAGCCAATCTATCCTGTCTGTTCTTGAAGGGATCTGTCTGCCTTTCTTGAGCTTATTAGTTTCTGTGTGACTCATTTTCTGATGAAATCAAGAAAAGTTATTATATAGTAGTTCATCTGGGTTTTTAGAGTGGATTGATGCTCTTCCAGTTTTCTCTAAAGACATTTTTCTTTGTAAGCAAACAGAAATATGAGGATTCATCATTATTAAATCTGAAATAAAGAAAATAATAGAATTTGGTCTTCCAATCAGAAAACAAATAATCCTAGATGGAATCTCAAAAATTAGGACATAATGATGAACAACAGAAAAAACAAATATATGAATGAATCTAAATGAATTTTGACTATTCTAAAAACAATAATAATGACTTACAGATTTAAAATGTTTATGCAATTAAAGTGCATGGCAACAATACTACTTAAGTCAGTAAGACAATAATAGGGTTGAGGTTTTCTACAATCCTTCCATTTTCCTGGAGAAAATAAGATACTATTTTTAGTAGTTTTGGATATTTATGAATGCATGTGGAGGCATATTATAAT
>NW_003852488.1:4932054-4941957 GCF_000181295.1 Otolemur garnettii | reverse complement strand
AAATATAACCACATACAGAAACTGAGGTGATGTTGAAAATTGATTTTAAGTAAAAATTTAAACACCAGCAGTATGATGTAGCAAAATATTGTATGTGTACATTAAAATACACATTGTACTCATAAGAAATCTACATTTTAAGAAAATTAGAATATACAAGAAAATAGATAGAGAACATTAAAGTTTATATATGAATAGAAGGAGATAAAAGTTGTGGTAATAAATGAAGGAGAAATGAAGGAGAAAATAACACAAAACAGAAGAGAGCTCTTACTAGAACTGATCATGGCACTGTTCCATGTGGATAGAAATTGTGACAAATCAGTCATCACCAACTAGGGTAAAAACATCATCTATCTGCAAGAGGAAAAATTGTATCGAGAGAGATTAAATACCACTGTTTTTACATTGTGTGGTATGTTAGTCTTATTTTTGGATAGTTTCCCTACCACACTTTATTCTTTTATTTTTTGACTAATTTTTTTAAATTGACAGATGATACTGTCTTTTTATCTTGTCCAATACGATGCTCTGAGGTATATAAGTTGTGAAAATATCAAACATAGCTAATTAACAAATGTATTACCTCATAGAATTATCATTTTTGTGATGAGAGTGCTTAATGACCCCTCTCTTTACATTTGTTTGTTTTTGTTTTTCTTTATCTCTTTGCATTTTTAAAGAATGCAATTATTGTTATTAACTTTAGTCACCGTGCTGCACAATAAGTGAAACAGCTGAGTGAAATAGTAGAAATCCATGGTTTGGGTTTCTTGCCACAGTGAACTATTAAAGTCATGTCAAAATTCTATTGAAATACAATATTTAAAGAGAGAAACATGTTGACTTTAAATGCTGGATGATAAAGAATTTATCATACATTATGTTCAATGGCAGAGTTTGCAGGGCCAATTTCTACTACCCAGTGCCTCACAGGTGATTATAAGGTTTATTAGAGAGAGATTGACTTTTCAAAATTTTCTTCTACAAATTGCTTGTTTTCAACCACACTTAAAATTGAAGGCCAGTCATAATATCCAATTTTAAGAGAATTAGAATATGCAAGAAAATAGATAAAGAACATTAAAGTTTATATATGAATAGAAGGAGATAAAAGTTGTAATAAATGAAGGAGAAATGGAGAAAATAACAAACCAGAAGAGAGCTCTTACCAGAACTGATCATGGCACTGTTCCATGTGGATAGAAATTGTGACAAATCAATCATCACCAACTAGGGTAATGCCTTTCCTTGAATAATATAAATTAAGAAAGTTATGTGAATTCTCTTTTAGAAACAATTTTAGCATCAATATGATAATGATTGTATTTTTTTTTCTATGAAATTCTTGTACAAAGACTGGTATTATCATACTGTTTGTCTTATTATGCCAACTGTGTAAGTGGAAGGTGCAACATTGTGTCAGGAAAATGAAAGATGAAAATGTTCCCAAATACATAAATTGCACCAAAATAACCTCATAGCACAACTGCCATCTGTTTCTGTGCTCAGCTAATGAGAGAACTTGTTCAATCGCACGTAGGCTCAATCTGAAAATAATGAAATCATGATTTCTAGGAGTAAAAAACCAGCCCCTATAGATTCCCTTTCTCAACCTCTAGTTTCACATGTTGAAAAACAAGGAAAACAAATAGACATGTGGCCACCCACATGGTTGTATAAATTGGAATTTTAAAAAAAAGGTGAAAATAACGTGAGACAGAGTGCCTGAAGCTTTCATTTAGTCCTTCACACATGGACTTAATCACTTTGTCAAATTCTCCCTCCCTCCCATATGAACTTTATAGACCATTTTTCAAATTAAAAGTACCTTCTCTTCTTTCATGTTGAAGAACAAGTGGCTGTGGGACAGGCTGTGAAGCAATTTGTAAGAAACTGTATCATCAAGTAGGAATTTTGCTTCTTTTGTTAATTCACTGGAAATGTGCCAGCAATGTAGGATGCCAAAAATTTCTGAAGATCTTCTTGGTATATGTAATGATGTGCATGCGTGTATTGGGAGTCGGGGGAATATGTGTACATGCAGACTCACTAACTGAGCTGAAGCCCTCTCTTGAGCTAGAAATGTTTAAATTCCATTACTACACATACTACATGCGTATTATGGCAAATCACATTCCAATGGCCTTTCATCCTTAGAGTTACTTCTAGAAGACAACTTCTGTGAAAATTAATGTCTACAGATATCCAAAGCACCTAGTTAAACTAACAATAGAGGGCAACATAATTCCAGACTTACTCCAATATTTTTTAGACAAGTTTATTTTATCATTTAAAATTGGAAAATAATCAACACCCTAGCAAGATGGGACATCTCTTTTCCTAATGTCCTCTACCATTGAAGTCTACATGGAAAGTATGAATCACTCTGGAGAGTAACAATTGTAGGGTCTTAAAGAAGACTTAATTTCCTTGCTCATCCCTATACGTTCTATGGATACCATTCTTCCTGTCATACTTTCTACTTATAAGTTGGTACATGACAAAAGACTCCCTCCCGCTCTCCATCAAAACACTTTTGTAACACCACTTCCCTATATTTGCCAGTCAGACAATTTAGAAGTGGGCAAATATTTTCAGCAAAGAGGCAGACAGTATTTTAGGCTTTGTGAACCACTGTCTGTTGCTACTACATAATTTTGCTTTCACAAAATAAAAGCAGTCATTGGCCTTATGTGAAAAATTGTAGTGCATTACAAAAAAGTTTACAAAACAGATGCCTGGCTGGATTTGGTCTTTGGCCTATAGGTTGCCAATCCTTGAACTGCAATAAAGGGGATTCCTCAGGAGAAAAAAAAGTTATTTTATCAAAAATTCTTTGGTACTCAAATGTTTCTTGCAGCACAACTCACAATTGCAAAGATGTAGAATCAACCTAAGTGGATTAACAAAATGTGATATGTTGCATACACTCACACACACACACACACCATCAACTACTCCTCAGCCACAAAAACAAATGAATAAATGCCTTTTGCAGTAATTTGGATGAAACAAGAGACCATTATCCTAAGGGAAATAGCTCATGAATGGAAAACAAGCTCCACATGTACTTTCTAATTATTTGTAAATAATTTTGATGGATTTGGGAGGTCAGCAGTCCCAATTCTTCAAAGCCAGTTGACCTGGTTCAATATTCAGCTGAGTTAGAAATTTCCATCAAAGTAAGGTGGTAACCAAAAGCAAAAGTAAGCGGAAACTGAAAATAGAACTGGAGCTGGCCCAGGCAGTGTGGATAGAAAGTAAAAGTAACTTACAGAAGTTTATTTAGGAAGAACAAAGAGAAAGTTTAGAGCACTTCCAAAGAGAGTTGGAAGCAAGTCCCTCTCATGAGAGAAAAGGTGAGAAAGAAAAGATGGGAAGATTTTCAGCAGTAGAAATATTCTTTGTTTAAAATTGGCTGCAAGTCTTTCATTGGCCTCTCTGTGCCTCCAGGCAGTATTGCCCTTTTCTATTGGCCACTGATTGTCTCTTTCTATTGGTCATTGGTTACCTAGGTTACCTCATATCCATATTCTTTTTTTTTTTTTTTTTTTTTTTGCCAGGGCTGGATTTGAACCCACCACCCTCAGCATATGGGGCCTGCATCCTACTCCTTGAGCCACAGGCACCACCCACACATCCATATTCTTATGGGCCCTCCAGGCTTCCTGGTGCAGCAGGGCAGATTTTCCTCCCACTCTCCTTGAAGCTCCTTTGTTAGTGTCCCTTCTCTTTGGGTACACAGGGCTCAGAAAGAAGCAAAAATTGTTGGAAATCAACAACATTATTCTGATGATTGGCACACTTACACTGCTGACCAAAGCATTGTAAAAGCTATGCACATAACAAAAAATATTTATACACCCTTAATATTTTTAAATTAAACAAAAAAGACAGAAAAAAAATTAGGAGGACTAGATAACACAACCTTTGCATTGACTTCAACACAGGCGCATTTTGTTTTGCTGTCTGACATAATGGTGAAGAGTACCTACTTGGTAACAGTCATATTACAAGCTCTGTGGTCCTGAGAAAGTGAGAAGCTTTCAAATATTTATTTTCTTTATGTACAAAATTATATACATTTGTATACATTTTCTTTATGTATGTATAAAAGGGCATAATACTAATATACATGCCAAGGAGTTGTTATGAGATAAAATGAGAAAATTTGTGTCAGGGCCTGTGACTGGCCAGGTCTTGGCCTGGGTTGGGTAAGGTTCCGGACACAAACCACTAAGCTACCTTGCTCAGGAACAGCATCTGTTAGGCGCCTAAGGGCTATCTACCTTAGAGAGAGAGAGAGAGTCTTGGAGAGAGTAAAGCAGTCTTCTTAGCATAGATAGATCTTAGTCTTTAGTAGAGGTTGGTAAATCTTCAACAGAGAGACACCATGCTGGCGTTCTGCAGGCAGATGAGGAGACAGAGTTAGAGTAAGTGAGTCTGTGATAGAAAGTGCATGCTCCCTGACTGCCCTCTCCTCTAGCCTAATATAAGGCTGATTTTCGTGCTTCTCAACACCACAGGTGTAGAGTCTGCCAATTCACCACTGCTCTCATCTCACAAGCTCTCATGCTTGTTAGGAGAGCTAAATCTCTCTCCATGCCCTGTCCACCAAGGTGTTCCATTACAGGTATTTCTTATAACTCTCACTCCTCTTAGCCATAAGTTATATGGGCTGCTACAATGTGTACAAGAGGTACAGTAGAGTTATGTTATATTTTAAGGTTTCTTCCTTTCTTTCTTTTCTTCTTTCCAGGAAGTGAGCTCTGGATACAGTAAATAAATCATTAATGTTAATTTCTTATAAAATCTTTTGTAACAAAAGACCGGGCATTAGGACACACCTGCTTGAACTTATACTAACATTTTATATTATATTAAATGTCTGTTTACCCTAAATAACACTTTTTTACCTCCATATAGTCTCAAATCCTGAAATATGCTTCTCCATGTCTCTTTGGTTTGTTTACTTGATCCATCTTTCAAAGCTGTTTAAAGAATTGGCTTTTTTGTGAAGTCTTTTGTAATTTTGCAACCACCTTGGCACTCACATGTCAAGCTGTGTAAATCTCTCCAGCAACACTTAACAAATTTCATGATTTTTCTTTGTTAATTTTACTTTGTAAATGCCTTGTAAAGATGTAAATCCAGTTATTTTTTCCTAAAGTAGTGATAAATATAGGCAAAGAAACTGTGCTTCCTGGAATGGCTATTTAAATTTTAATTTGATGCTATCACTTGTAAATTAAGTTATCTCTAGCAAATTGCTTACTTTCCTGATGCCTCAGGTCCTTCACTTATAAAGAGAAGATTAAAGAATTAACTCCAAGAGCTAAATTGAAAAGTGTACACTATAATGTGGGTAAATGACTCGAAGCAGTACATGACAGATAATAATCCCTGAATAATTGTCATATACTGATGATGTTCTTATTATTATCATATATATTTTGTCATGTATAATGTAGACTTTTCTGCCAAAATTATAGAAGGAAAAATAAGGATGCACATTATATGTGGGTAGCATAGCTTGGGAGTGGGGAAACCCAGCAGGTCTCACAGGGCCACCACCAGACCCACAGGGTTCCAGTCCAGGAGGATCCAGGACCTGGTGGGAGCAGACTGGAGTGGCCTCTACCAGGCACTGCCATAAGGGGATGGGATGCGATGGTAGTGGGGCTGGCTCTTGTGCTAGGCTAGGGCCAAGAGACTTGCTGTCCACAAGCTGAGCAGCCTTGGTAGCTCATCCTGCCGGGCATGCATGTGGTAGGGGAGGAAATGGCTCCCACTGATACAGGATGGGTGGCGCCCCAGCCAGCTTGCTGGAGATGCTGGGAGGATCTGATGTCTACACTTTGGGGGTGTTGGTGTGGTAGCAGCAGACAGAGGAACCAACGGGTTGCTGGGCTGGGGTGAGGGGGATGCTGCAGGAGGCTTCAGGGGCCAGAGGAGCTGGGCAAATGCTGGGGGGACACGCTAGGTTGCCCTAGGGGAGCTCGATTATGTCTCTGCTCAGGCCTTTGTCTCTCTGCCTTTGCACTTCCCACTGAACCTGGAACTCCAATTTCCCAGGCCTGGTCAATTTCATGTAAGTTTCCTAGGCCTGGGAGCTGAAGGGATTGTATACATTCATTTGTTGGGCTAGGTATATGCCCCTAGATAAAGGACAAAGAGGAAAGATTTTTTCTGACTTGTGTTTTTCCCTCAGCTGGAAGCTCTGGTGCTTTTTCTGTATTCTTTCCTGGACAATAAATCCTGTCTTACCACTGGAGGGAGAAAAAAAATAAAACTATCATATGATTCAGCAATCCCTCTTCTAAGTATATGCACATCAAAAAGATATCTTCATTTCCATGATCATTGCAGCATTATTTACAATACCCGAGATATGGAAATTCCTAGGTGTCCATCAATGAATGGATGAATAAAGAAATTATAGTATATCTGTATTTATTTATGTGTCCATGTATCTATCTATCTATCTGAATGAATAATTCAGCCTTAAAACATAGGGAGGTCCTGTTATTTGGCACAATATGGATGAACCTGGAGGACCTTCAGGCACAGAGATAAGTTTACAAATATTGCATGATCTTATCTAATATGTGGAATCTATAAAAGTCAAATACTTAGAAATAGAGAGTGGAATGGAAGTTAATAGCAGCACGGAGGAAGAGGAAAGGGGGAAATATTGGTTAAGAAGTGCAAAGTTAGGGTTTCTAGGAGATCTTGAGGTCTAATGTATAGCATGATGACTGTTGTTAGTAACATTGCATTGTATATTGAAAATATGCTAAGAGAGTGAACTTCAGGTGCTCTCACCACACACACACACAAAGGGTACATATGAGATGAATAAGTTAATTTTCTGGATTGTGTGTACATATATGTATATACCTATATATTGTACATCTCAAATACATGCAATAATGTATACAGTAAGAAAGGAAACAATAAGACTGGTAGAACACAGCAATATTAGAACATGTGAAATTATATGAACTTATCATGGTCCTTGTTTTAGCATTTATTCAACTGGAATGATGCAGATAAATATACAAATGAATGTTATTATTCCTCATAATAATATTTCAACATTAAAATAAAAGCAACAGAAGTGAAATGGTAGCTCTAAGCAACAAACCAGGTTCTCTAAGCCCAAATGATCCCATGGACATTGTCTGCCCTGTATATATAATTTCCTGCCTTATTACCTAGAAAAATGTTTTAAGTTACTAATGAAAGCTATGAATACTTGATTTTTTAAGGGCTTCATTTTTAAAGAGCCATTATAGGTTCACAGCAAAATTGAGTGGAAGGTACAGAGTTTTCCTAAATATCCCATAGCCCTACACTAACATAGCCTCCTCCATTATCTACATTCTCCACTCCAGATTGGGGAATTAGTTAAAATTCCAGAATCTACATTACACATTGTCACTGAAAGTCTATAATTTACATTAGGTTCACTCTTGGTGTTGAAAATCCTGTGGATTTGACAAATGTATAACAATATATATCCACCATTCTAGTATTGCATGGAGTAGTTTTACTGTTTTAAAAATCCTCTATTCTCCACATATTCTTTCTTCTCTCCTTCCTGACAACAACTGATATTTTTACTATGTCCATAGTTTTGCCTTTTCAAGAATTCAAATAGTTGGACTCATACAGTGTATAGCCTTTGAGATTGATTTTATTCACATATAAATACGCATTAAATTTCCTTATATATTTTTATGTTCATGGCTTCATAGCTTATTTTTTGTTTTCCCTTTTCTTTTTCTTTCTTTCTTTTTTTTTCATTTTGAGACAGTTTCATTGTGTCACCAAAGCTGCAGACCAGTGGTGGCATCAAAGTTCACTGCAATCTCAAATTCCTGAGTTCAAGCCATCTTCCTACCTCAGCTTCCAGAGTAGCAGGTACACAGTGGTCTACCACCAGGCCTCACTGAATTTTGTATTTTTTTTTATAGATGTGGGATCTCACTGTGTTGATCCGTCTTGCCTCCAACTCATTTCCCCATACAGTCCTCCCACCTCAGCTTCCCAAAGTGCTGGGATTATAGGCATGAGCCACTATACCCAGCCAATAGCTTATTTCATTTTAGCACTGAATTATATTTCATTTTCTAGTTTACACAGTTTATTTATACACTTATCCACTGAGGGGCTTCTCAGTTACTTCTAGGGTTAGTCAAGTATTTATAAAGCTTCCATAAGCATTCATGTGTAAGTTTTTACATAAACATAAGTTTTATATTCCTTTGGACAAATGCAAGGCATACAATTGCTGGATTGTGTGGTTAAGTATATGTTTAGTTTTGTTAAAAGCTGATGATGACTTTGACTTTTCATATATGCTCATGCTAGAAGTAAAAGATATCTATCAGGAAGGGGGCATTTGAAGTACCTTTCAATCATACTCTAGAGTTTGAGTAAACTAAAAGACTTAGTTTGAATAATACTTATCTAAAGCATGGTATTCTGCAGTTGATCTGAGAAATTGTCCATGTACCCTCACCCTTGCCTTAATCCCAGCACAACTGGCAAATGTATTTTCCAGCCTCTAAACTCAAAGGTAATATATTTGTCTCATAAATTCAATGGAATATTTTCACATTCACGGGAAGAAATAAATTAATAACAAATTTTATTATTGCAGTAGTGAACCCAAATCAAAAATGGTATAAATGAGTCTATTTAATAAATATTTGTGTTTAAGCCTGCTTGAATTAATAATATGCATTGAGTTGAAACTATTTATTGACTGATGCATTAGGAAATGTATAATGTGCTAAATTCAGAATGTATTTTAAAAATTCTCTCCCCATGATGTAATTTGTTTTCTGATAAGCCTTAATATCAAGTTTGACTGTAGTGCCAGAATGAATACCTGGAATGATTCGATTGGACCACTAGACCCTAGCTAGTGCCAGACAAATCCCATAGAAGCAGAGGGTCCACAATCTGCTTTGCACATATGGAAGACTCCATTAATATTTGTCAATTTAAATCTATTCCTATAATATTCCTATACTTACATTTTTGTAAAGTTAGAATGGTATGCTGTGTGTTCATAGACCTTCTTATTTTTTTCTGGCCGTTGGTAAAAAACAAAATTTATAATGATATGAAAACACATGGTGATACTATCTAAGAAGAATTTGGAGAGTATACAGAAAATGTCCAAAACAATTAAAACTCTTGAGGTTTTCAAGAAGTCCATGCGTTTCTCTTAAAAGAATAGTTTCTGGACTAGAGAGTTTCCCTATTTGTAATTTAATGTAACTCAAATGCCTTAATAGAGTCTTTGGGTTTCATTATGAGCGTGTTTTCAAAAGTATCCTCTCTTGATAAATTTGATATAATAACCTATGCCCCAAGAATCAAAGTTCCTAGTCTTCTTTAAGTTGGGAATAGTGTAGTAATAAGCAAAACTTGAAAACAGCTTTTAATACATATTTCAACATAAAAAAAGATGTATTCTTGATTCATAAATACCACGCAGTAATACATTTTGGACAAAATTCAGCATTTGAAACTACTCTTTAAATTAGTGTTCAGAATTTATTCTAGCTGTCAGCTTAAAACAATTTGAGATAGTTGATGTATACATAGAGTCACATACTCTGATAAAGTGTGGAAAGAGCAGGTGATTGTTTAGCTGTTGCTAAATTTATGAAAAAGAAAAAAATGGATTCAAGTGGGTTATATTGTAATAGTTTTATTTTTCAGTGGAGAAATGAAGCCATGAGGGCAATATAATTTTTAGAAGATTTTCCCTTAGACCTACCATCTGTTTATATTTTTATATTTAGCTTTATAAAATTTCTTTCAGTAAAATGGAACAATATGAAAAATTTTAATTGTAAGTAGTAGAATTTTTTTTTTTTT
>NW_003852488.1:4921950-4931685 GCF_000181295.1 Otolemur garnettii | reverse complement strand
ACCATAAAACAATGGCTGTGTGTTTTGCTCATTATTGTAAAGCCCTTGACAGTAGGACTTGAATTCTTGCTATGTAGTGATTTTGTATTAAAAATAACAGGTTTTGGCCAACTTGTGCCTCACAATTCTGGGTTCAATTATTATCTGGAAATCAGGTTAATTTTTCTGATAAGAAACATCATGATGGAAGAAGTTATTATATTGTCACATTGTTTTAGAAACTCGGTTCCAGGCAGCATTTGCTCATCTCTGGCTGACTCAGCTCTATCAGGATGGCTGGGAGATCAACTTCTGATTCTTGCCATAAACCCTGCATCATTATCTGGGAAGTTGCAACTGCAAAGTGATATTTCACATTTTTTAAGAGTTTATGATAAATTTAGCTGGCACACGATTCAAAAATAAAGTATAATTTATGTTTCTAAAAAGAAGGGTTTTCAGCACATCAGCAGCACAGTTCCACAGTGTTTATAAGGAGACTTCAATATTTGTTCTAAATATTGAAGCATTGACCCCATGACTAAAAGCCTTTGGTTTGAAAATTCTTCCTTCTGGCCAATATGATTGACCCTGTACTGAAGGGCTTGTCTTTTCCTTAGGTCTTCTATGAGAAAAATGATGTTTAGAGAAAAATCAGTTTTTTAAACATAAATAAGTTTACATCAATCCCCTGGGCTTTATTTAACATAAAGGCTAAATGGCCTTAGTTATTCTCTCACTCTAGCAAATAAGATCTTAAGGTGAGGAATTTCTTATATTATTTTCAGGTCTTCACCTTAGAGTAAATGTTAAATCTTACCTCATGAGAAAATTTGAAAGAGAGAGAATGTCTTTCCCAATTATCCCTCTCAAAACACTTATCTCTAATTCAAAACATCCAAAATATATAGAGTGTTTTTTATAAGATTTTTATAGTTTATATATGTTGTTCTTAAATTAATATGTCTGCATAACTATTAGAGACATAACAGTAGCATTTACAGCAATTGCAAATAGGTAACTATAGACTTATAGTTACCTATAGTTCATTTGAGACAAGAATTGGATCTTCTACTTTTTTTTTCCAAAGGAATTTATTTCTTTGTCTATTTTGGTCAATAAAAAATAATTTTGTCTTAATTCATACCAAATGTAAGTTCAGTTCTAATTAATTTAAGACTAATACTGAGTTAGCATTAGCGAAGCTTTCTTAAGCACTCCATTAGATATGTTAGATCAATTATTTTTATTACAATTATTTTTATTTTTATTAACTTCTTGAGGTAGGAACTGTTGTTAGCTCATCTTTACAGAATCTAACACTGACATAGGGTAGGATTAAAGACTTACCCGGGGTTGCACAGCTACTCAGAGATGATATTCCTCATCACTAGACTGTGCTACTTCCACACAGATATTGGAAACCTATTCATTGTGTGTCTTGGTCTGCAATGCCCAGAGAATAGAAGCAGAGATACTACATCATCCCATTCTCTTGGAGTTCATAGTGCATTGGTGTAGATAAGATAGTAATTAAAACAAGTTGACAATTAAAATTCAGTGAGACATATATTGCTATCATTGCACATACCAATGTCAAGAGGAGCCCAGAGGGAGTGCATTTGCCTGGTGAAGCAAGAGATGGCATTCCAGAGCTAATGCTATCTGTGCTGGGTCTTAAAGATACAGAAGAACATTTCCAGACAGAGATGTAGGCAGATGAAAGATGAGAGAACAGAGGAGAGAACACAACTAGGAAGACTTGCAGATGCAAACTTCAGAAAAACATTTTACCTGACCTGGAGGCTGAGTTGCTTCACAGTTTCACTTCTATTCTTGGCAATTTAAGGTTAACCACCTGCCTACTTATATCATTCTTATCCCCTTTTTTACCTAAAACATAGTGGCACTGCCAGAAATTAGTGAACACAACATTTAGTGTCTGCTATTCAGAGGTCACTGATTTAGAATTTCTGATCTATCAGATTAAGGTTATTGAACAAATGAGTTTAATAATCAGATTTTCTTATAAATATTTTAAAAATCTTATAAATTGGAATGAATAGCAAATGTTGCAGTCAAGGAGGAGGAGAAACAGCAGAAATAGAAACCGTGACGATGCTATGAAATTACTGGACCTAAGCTTCATGAGGAAAGGAACTTTGTTTTGTTTCCTGCTGTGTCCTCATAACTAGAATATTCCTGGGAAACTGTAGGCACACCACAAATGTTTTTGAATGAGATGACAAGTAGCTGTAAACAATGCATACAAAAGTCAAAATGTAAAAACATTGGGGGAGATTTAGAGCAACTGGTAGTAAATTACATATCTATAGCTAGAAATGGTTTCATGTATGAAACAGTGTATAATATGGGATACTCTGGAGATCCTGAATAGACAAGAAAAGATCAAAGTATGCAAAGTAATTTTCTTAATAAAATTTAGAACATTTTATCCTTTTAGGAAAGAATTCTAAAATGGTTAGAATAAAAAGAACCGGTAATCAAAGCAATAAACTTAACTCTCCGGAAAATTTACTTTTGTTAAAGGTATTCTAACAACACTGATACATCAATTGTTACCGCATTTTTATGTGTCAATTGTCAAAAGGCAATAATTACTATAACTTTTTTCTTAAATATTTAGGCAAATTTGAACTACCCTGTTTTACTGAAAAGAACTTATAATGTAATATAATTAGAACCACAATATAATTGAGGATTTGTTTTCCCATGGTTTGCCTGAGCAGTTTTTATTCCTGTGGTATTTAATTATTTAAGGAGAGTGAAAGTATTAACTGCTCTGATTCATTTTGATACACATTTGATGCACTCAATATTGCACACTGTCACGACCCGTCAGGCTCCTGTGGCCCTGGTCTCGGTTAGCGCAGGAAGGAACCAGGCGAGAAGCAGATTAGAAGTACAAGTTTGTGGAAGGTGGACTAGCCCTTACTTTCTGGGTAGCCCCGAGCAACCTTCACACCAGCCTTTTATTGAAAGGGAATGATACAGGTGAGGGGAGTAATTAACAATGACTATAGGCTGAGGGCACGGGCTCTTCTTCCACAAGGAACTCCTGTGGAGGAATGGCCCGAGGTCCATGCCTCAGCTGCAGATCATCTTGCTCAGATGTCATCTGGCTCTTGGCGTCTCCTACATTTCCCCCCTCTAGTGTATTAAAGACATTTCTGAAGAGGCAAGGGAGAAGGTCTGTTGTTTCTGCCGTTCTCCTCACCTAGAAGCTTTCTGTTGAGTAAAAGAAACAAAAGGGCACATAAGCATAACAAAAATACACCATCAGAACTAATTCGGACATAAAGGAAACTCATTTTAGTCAAACTAGGCAAGGGGGAAATCTTGTCCCCTATGTGCTAATCACCACTCAACTATGTGCTATGGGCTGACCCATAGGGCTCATGACGCTTCCATGGGAAGTATTAAGCATCACCCAAAGCTTAGGTAGAGAAAGGGCTGCAAACTCAGACCCTCTCCAAAAAGCAGTATAGCTTTAAGAAAGATCAGGTGCCCAATTGAAATAGAAACGAACCCAACAAGTGAAATTCTCTTACCTTGCCGATACCAGAATAACCTTTACTTTTTTAGCCTGTTGTTTGAGGTCTTTGTTGTCCTAATTTTCCAAGGGTTAGACGATGCCTCCTAAGCTTGGCTGGGGCTTAATATACAGCCCCAAATAATGAAATCCTATATCAATCCTCCCACTCTGCATAGAAGCTCCTGCTGCCTCTTCAGGGAAAAGGGGTGCTGACGGCTCCTAACTGCTTCCTGCTGAAGCTGGGCTGAGACATGGGAGAGGCAGCTCGAGTTTCCGCAGAGGAGACTGATCCAGGATTTCTCCACTATGAAATGGCCTAAGCTAAGGTCCTGTAGAAGAAAGGTTAGTGAAAACAAACTTGTTTAAGGTGCTGGTAAACTTTCCTGCTCCTGTCGGCTTAATCCAGCAGGCTGGTAGCCACTGCTTTTCTTGATGTTCTGTAATAATATGGGCAAAGCCTCGACCCCATTGCAGCACATAACCAGGCTTCTACTCTGTCATATCAGGTTTTTTATAAAAGATAGGTTGTTGTACTGGAGAGGATGGTGCATGAATGAGAGATGTCCAATGGCGTTCTGCAGCTGTCTTTTCATCATTGCTGAGATTGAGAAAATTAAGAGTGAAAAGAGATTTAGTGAGCAGAAACCTAGGACTATTATTTAAGGGGAGGATATCTTCTCCCCCTCTCTGTTTATCTAACATATCTTTCAGTGTTTTATGATGGTGGTCAATAATGGCTTGCCCTTGAGAATTGTAAGGAATACCGTGAAATAATTGAATATTCCAAAAAGACAGAAAAGTGTTTAATTTATGAGTACAATAAGAAGGTGCATTATCAGTTTTTATAGATTTAGGGAGACCCATAATATTAAAGCACTCTGTTGAATGTTGAACATGGTGAGTCCTTTCTCCTGGTAAAGCAGTAGCACAGGAGAAGTGAGAAAAAGTATCTATAGAGTGATGTGTATATTTAAGTCTACCAAAGGATGGGACAGTGGTCACATCCATCTGCCATATCTGATTAGCTGCTTCTCCTCTAGGGTTGATTCCTTCTGAAAAGGGAGGTAGATGTATCTTTGAACAAGGACAGAAAGAATCTGCTAAGACTGAGTTTTCGTAAGTTGAAACTTCTTACAGAGCATTTTCACATTTGCGTGTATGTAAGAGTAAAAGGTAGAAGCTTTTTGAACAGTACTAATAAGTGCTTGGTCTATTTTTGCATTTAAAGAAGTCATTGGACCTGGTACATGGTGTGTGAACGAATGTGAGTTATGTAAATATAATGAGTACGATGCCTTATAAGTGTCTGAAGAGATAGAAAGAGAGAAGAAATCTCATCAGTGGAAGTGATGGTTGCTGTTTCTATATTTCTAATGGCTGTGCAGGCAAACTGAGAATCTGTAACTGTATTTATTGCACAAGGAAAGTCTTGAAGTAAAATAAAAATAGCATATATTTCATTTCTTGGAACTGAAGCATAAGGACTTTGAACAACTTTAAAAGTATTACAGTCTGTATATTCCACTTTGCTGTGCTTGCTAGCATCTGTATAAAAGATAGCAGCATCTGGAATTGGAGAGTCTTTAGTAATATGAGGGAGAATCCAAGAAGTAAGCTTTAAAAACTGAAATCTTTTGTCATTAGGATATTCATTAGTAATTAAACCTATAGAGGATGCAAAAGCGATTTGCCATGATATTGACAATTGAAAATTGAGTTGGACTTGCTTTTCTGAGAAAGGAACAATGATAGAATGAGGATCATAACCTGTAAGTTGGCGGATTCTATTTCTACCCTTAGCAACCAATTCACAAATTTTATCTAAATATTGTTGTAGTTTTTGTGTAGTTCTGTTAGAAAGAAACAACCATTCTAATAGAGTATCTACTTGATAAATAACCCTGATTGGGGAATGACTAGTGGCTATTACTATTAGCCGAATTGGAAACCTGACATCACCTCTATCTTGTTGTTTTGATGCATACTCCTTTTCAATTAATTGTAATTCTTCCTTGGCCTCTGGAGTGAGTGAACAAGGGCTGTTTAAGTCTGAATGTCCTTCTAAAATTTTAAAAAGATTAGACAAAGCATAGATTGGAATTCCTAAAATAGGACATAACCAATTAATATGACCCAGTAGTTTTTGAAAGTCATTTAAAGTAGATAGGGAATCTAGTTGGAGTTGAACACGTTGTGGAAGAATCTGAGTTTGAGTCAATTTATATCCTAAATAATTATAAGGAGCTGTAGTTTGCACCTTTTCTGAAGCAATCTGAAGACCATAGGATTTTAATATACATATGGCTTGACCAAACATCTCTTGTAAAACTGTTAAATTCTGATGTGCCAATAAAATGTCATCCATATAATGAATAACGTAGGCTGTAGAGTATCTCCTCCTAAGAATCTGTAGCGGCTGATCAACAAATTGTTGGCACAGTGTAGAACTATTCAACATACCTTGTGGCAGAACCTTCCACTGGTAACGCTGGGGAAGCTTCTGCTGATTGTAGACAGGAACCGAAAAAGCAAACCATGGCCGGTCTTCAGGATGCAGGTAAATGGTAAAGAAACAATCCTTTAAGTCAATAACATGGAAATGCCAATTGGAAGGAATCATAGAGGGTAAAGGAAGACCTAATTGGAGTGGTCTCATAGGTATTATTGTTTCATTAACTTTATGAAGGTCAGTGAGCATTCTCCATTTGCCTGATTTCTTTTTAATTGCAAAAATTGAAGAGTTCTAAGAACTGCTCAATGGTTCTATATGCCCTTGTTCCAATTGCTCCTGAACTATTATATTTAAAGCATCCAGTTGCTCCCTAGTTAATGGCCACTGAACAACCCACACTGGATCATTACTCTTCCAGGATAACATGAGAGCATATTTTGGGGCAGTGGCCTTATACTAAATTTGACATTTGTAAAGAATTAGCATGAGGGGATGGTATAGTTATCACAGCATTCCGTTGCTGGAGCAAATCACGACCCCATAAGTTAATAGCAATGTCAGCTATGTATGGTCAAATTTGAGATTCTGCTTGTCTGGTCCCAAGCATGTCAAAGGCAAAATGCTCTGAAAGATTGAATTTAGAGTTCCGATGCCTACAAAGATAATATCAACAACTTGTTTTGGCCATTCCCTGGGCCACTGTTTTAGAGCCATTACCGAAACGTCGGCACCTGTGTCTAATAAGCCAGTAAAGGTTTAACATTCAGAGTAAGAGTCAGCTGAGGTCTACTCTTATTAACAGATGTTTGCCAGAAAACATGACTTGTATTGCCAGGGTCATCAGTACATTTTTCTCCTGTACCTTGTGGCAAGGCGTGGCAAAAGTAGCAATTGAGCAATTTTTTGTCCGGCCAAAATTTGAGTTCGTTGATTTACCGATATCATGATCAGTATTTCCTCTAAGTAATTACTGTCAATAACATCCGTGTGAATGAACATTCCCTGAGATACCAATTCATTTTTCCCAAGCAACAATCCCACATTCCCTGGGGGCAAAGTACCACACACTCCTGTTTTCAATTCTTTTCCTCCCATGCTGGGAAGCAAAAGAATATTATCCTGAGCCAGTAAATCCAAAGCAATACTACCTGGAGTGGTGTGTAACAGAGACTGAACAGAATGAAGTTGCTGGTGAATAAAAATGTTCTTTGGCCCAAATTCTTTACCCGTGGGCCCTGGGCAGGGCCTGCCTACTCGTTTCCCAACAACAAAGCTGTTCCTTTTTTATCAAACTGAGAGCAGCACTCATTCACCCAGTGAGGTCCTTTCCAGGGGGATTCAGCACTCACCCAGTGAGGACATAACCCAAGGGGATTCCATTTGTGATATGTCCCTTGGTCACTGTTTTTACAATAGATCTTTCCTTTCCGACATTCCTTTTTCTTATGTCCCACTTTTCCACATTTATGACATCTAAGCTGGAACAAACTGACCCCTTCTTTTAAAGCAGCAGCCAGTAAATTAGCCTTATAGGATTCCGTTCCTATGTCAGCACATGCCTGTATATACTCCTCTAAGGGAGCGTTTTGTGCTCTCAAAGGTCGCAGGGCCTTTTCACACTCCAAGTTGGAATTTTCAAACGCTAAAGTTTGGAAAAGCATGTCTCTCAACTCTGGCTGGGCAACAGCCTTATCAACTGCAGTTTTTAGTCAGGCTAGAAAGTCAGTATAAGGTTCATTTCCCGACTGCATTATTTTAATGAAAGATTTAGAGACATCTCCAGGAGCCTGAACCTTTTCCCAGGCCCTAAGACAACACAGTCTTGTCTGGACTATGGCTATGTCATTGTATTGAAGCTGATTGGGAATCCCCAGCCACTGCCTAGACCCAGTGAACTGTTCAGATGTTATTGGGATGCCTCTCTGTTGGTTCTGGTGACTCATTAGGTCAGCCTCCTCCTTCCACCAGGTTTTAAACTGTAAATACTGTCCAGATTCAAGAACAGTTCTGGCTATCATATCCCAGTCATAGGGAATGAGCCGCTGTTTGGGTGCAAGCCCCTGCAACAGACCTCTGGAAAATAGGGGCTGCATACCATACTGTGCTACAGCCTCTTTCAAATCTTTAAGAACTGAAAAGGTGATCATATGGTGGTCAAAAGGCTGCCCCCCCCCCCTTGAGGGTGTTGCGGATCAGGAGGGATATCAGTCACCGTAACCAGAAAAAGCCCCAAAGTGTTTTCCCACTCAAAGTCACCAGTATTAGGCCTTTCTAATACAGCCTGCATAACAGAAGTTACAGGCGGTTCATTTACATAGGGAGGTGCTGAGGGCAAAACGGGGTGCTGTGAGTTAGCAGTGAGACTATTTATCTTATCTCTCAACTGTTTAATTTGTTCAGCCATAGTGGTCATAGCGGTGATTACTTGCTCATTCATATCATATGCTCTCGCTTCCCAATTTTTCTTAGGTCCAGTTTCCCACTGAACCTCACTATCCTCACTTTCAGATAGCAATTGAACATTACCTTCCTCCTCAGTTTCTACTTCCCTCGACTTCCCAAACAGAAAGTTACCCATGTCTTTGCTTATTTTATCAGACACCTTACTTATTCTGAGGGTGGTTTCTTAATTTCTAAATTGGCCAAAGGTCCCACTTTCCCTGAGCGGCGTTTTCCTTTGGACTTCATTCCACTGTCTACCACAGGCCTCACCTACATCCGGGTGTTGAACCCTTTGGTCTGTGTCCCTGGTGTCCTGTTGTGTCCTGCTATATCCTGCCAACTATGCCAAAATATCATGACCCGTCGGGCTCTGTGGCCCAGGTCTCGGTTAGCGCAGGAAGGAACCAGGCGAGAAGCAAATTAGAAGTACAAGCTTGTGGAAGGTGGACTAGCCCTTACTTTCCGGGTAGCCCCCAGCAACCTCCGCACCAGCCTTTCATTGAAAGGGAATGATACAGGTGAAGGAAGTAATTAACAATGACTATGGGCTGAGGGCACGGGCTCTCTTCTTCCACAAGGAACTCCTGTGGTGGAATGGCTGGAGGTCCATGCCTCACCTGCAGATCATCTTGTTCGGATGTCATCTGGCTCTTGGCATCTCCTACAGCACACAAACTTTATGGACACCCTGTAGATGTGTGTGTATATGTGTGTGTGTTACATATTTAACATATTGTCCTATATGAAAAGTTATATGTCTTTCCCTGCAATTGGAATACAGATAATTCAAATGATCACATGCTGGCTTATGCTGCTCTAAATCAAAATGACTATTTTAATTCTCATTTATGATAGAACTCATTAACTGGCCCTTCCAATATGGAACGTGACTCACGATAACAATCCTATTTTTTTAGAAAACAAGAATAAAAGAATCAATATTAATATATTATTATTAATTCAAATTCATACGTTATTCAGATACTCATAATTTTTACCTCATGTACTTTTTTGTGCCATGATCCCACCCAGCCCCCCATTACTTTACTTTTCAAGTCACTTTTGCCTTCTCCTGACTGTGACAGCATCTTAAACTTCCCTTGTTTTCTCTGACTTTGACAGACTTAGTGGAAGGGGATACTAGTTAGGTATTTTGTGGATTCCTTCTATTGAATTCTCCTGTCATTTTTCTTGTGGTTAGACTAAGACTGTCCTAAGTCCTGTAGAGGAAAGCTATAGAGGTGAAGTGTCATTATTCATTACATCATGTTAAGGACACCTACATGACTTACCACAAACTAGTGTT
>NW_003852488.1:4908412-4920794 GCF_000181295.1 Otolemur garnettii | reverse complement strand
AATCTCACAGCACATTTGAACCTATAGTTAAATATCTGTGGCATACTTAAATTATGTTGATCAAAACAAAAAAGTAAAAAAGTCACTGTGCTTTGAACTTCTTTCAAAAATAATTTAATTAATGATCTTTAAAATGTTTGTGGCACACCAGTTCAAAATCATCGCTCTAACCTAAAGTTGCTTGACACATTCATAATAAAGTTATATATTTTATTTTTGGCCACATTCTGTTTTACCTTCTGGGATATGCTGATTTCCTACATGTTTTTGTTTTTAAGTTTATATACATGAAGTTTCACTCTGTGCTGCTGGTGTCATGTATCCACCATTATCATAGCATACAAACTGGTGTTTCCACCTTAAAAAAATTCCTTGTGCCTCACCTATTCAAGTTTTTCCCTTCTCCCCATCCCTGACATTCCATTTGAGCCATATAAATTAATGCAACCAAAACTAAATATGCTAGCTTAGAGGTACTTGGGGTACGTGGTTGTTTCCTTTATTCTCTTTGAGTTATTTTAATTAATCATAAATTTCTTTATCCTCTTGTTAAAAAAAAAAAAAATTACTTCTGGTATCTAACATCTTTACATCCACAACATTAGCTTCTCTATTTTCATTGGGATGTTTCAGTAGTTGCATACTTTGCATTTTTGGACAGATTTTTGTTTCTTATGTATAGATTCTTTCCAAAAACACCATGGGACAAGATGATCATAAATTTGCTCTTTAATAATTCAAATAATACTTTTCATATTACTTTTTTATGTGAAATCAATAGTGCTATCATATTGAAAGATTGTTTCTTTTTGTGCCTAATTTTAATTAAAATAGTCAAGTATAAATATGCCACACAAAAATTCCCTGAACTATATAATATGATAAATTGTTGCTTATTTACCATATTCTGCCATGTAAAATACACTCCCTAATATAATTTATGCCCATGCTTTTGGCCGAAGCTTTCAGGAAAATGCCCCTTGAGAAAAGGGCCAGACGTTGGCCAGGAGAGACACATCTGAGAACTAATGTTCCCCTGGTTAACAGGAGATCATATTGCCCTCCTGCAGCCACCTGTTTTATGAAGGCTGCCCCTTCACTCTCTCCCAGTTCTTTGTCCCAGCTATGTCAAGGGCCATGGGGCAGAGCTTCTGAGGCTCTTGGCTCACAAGGCAAGGTGGGTCCCTAGGACCAGCATAGGACTCCAGGTCCCCTCCCCATAGGCAAGCCATGGGCTTTAACTTTTACCCCTCATGGCCACAGCTCATCTCACCAGTGCTACCACTGCCCCTACCTTGATCATTGCACTCAATGGAAAACACTCTGCCCAGCTCCCACTGTATCCTGGATCATCCTGGACTGGAACCTCATGTGCCTAGCAGGCCCAAGCTGCAGGGTGTGGTGGCTCCAAAAGGCCTGCTGGGTCCCTTGCTCCTGGGCCATATCACCCATATATAATGCACATCCTTATCTTTCTCTCAGGAAATTGAGCAAATGTACATATACATTATACACTTTTGAAATTGAGCAATTATAATACACATTATACACTTTTGTATTATATGGTATGTCATATGATACAAAATGAGATTATGGTTTTTATTAAAAATTTCATTTATAGCATATATTTAGGGTAGATATTCTAGTATCTCCATATCTTCTTGCAATTTATTTTATATATAGCAGCCATGTAATTTAATGGAAGTTTATTTCATCCCTAACTCTAAGGGTGAAGTTTTTTATTTTATTTTTTTATTATTATGGGTATATAATAGTTGTATATCTTTATAGGGCACATGTGATGTTTGCTATAAAAATAAAATATTAATTAATCAAATGAGAGAATTTGGGTATCCATTATCTCAGGCATTTAGCATTTCTTTGTGTTAGGAACATTCCAATTTCACTCTTTTTGTTACTTTAAAGTATATCATAACTTATTGTTGATTATAGTCACTTTATTTTGTTATTAAATATTGTAAATTATATATAACTATATTTTTGCATCCATTATCCAATGCCCACTATATCTCTTGATTGCTACTCTTCTCAGCCTCTAATAACCATCATTCTACCCTGTCTCCATGAAATCAATTGTTTTTAATATTTAGCTCCCACATATGAGTGTAAAAATGTGATATTTAGCTCTCTGTGCTTGGCCTATTTCACTTAATCTAATGTCTCTAATTCCCTCTATGTTTTCTCAAATGGCAGATTTCATTCTGGCTAATATTCTATTGTGTATATGAACCAAAATTTCATCATACATTCATCCATTGATGGACCCTGGGTTAATTCTATATCTTGAATATTGTGAATAGTGCTACCATAAACATGGAAGTGCAGATATATTGTTGATATACTAAATTCTCCTCCTTTCAATATATACCCAAAAGTGGGATTGCTGGGTCACATGGTAGTTCTGTTTTCAGCTTTTTCTCTCTCTCTTTTTTTTTATAGTAGTGGTGCTAATTTACATTCTGACTAACAATGTTTGAGAGTTCTTTTCTCCATTTTCACCACATTCATTATTGCCTGTCTTTTTAAATAAAAGATTATTATATTTTTGATTTGCATTTCTCTGATGACCAATGATGTTGAGCATTTTTTCATATTCCTTTTTTGTGTCTTCCATTAAGAAATGTCTAGTCAGATCATTTGCCCATTTTTAATCAGATTATTTGATTTATTTTCTGATTGAGTCATTGAAGTTCCTTATGCATTCTAGTTGACACTACTTTGTCAGATAGCTAGTTTGTAGATATTTTCTGTTACTCTGTGTGTTGTGTCTTCACTTTAGTGATTGTTATCTTTGCTGTACAGAATATTTTTAGCTTGATCTGTCTAATTTTGCTTTGGTTGCCGTGTTTAGGGAGTACTACTCAAGAAGTTTTTGCCCAGAGCTATGTCCTGAGGCATTTCTCCATGTTTCTTAGTTTCAGGTCTTAAATTTAAGACTTTAATTCATTTTGGTTAGATTGTTGTATGTGGCGATATATAAGGATCTGGTTTCATTCTTCTGCATGTGGATATACACTTTCCCTAGCACCATTTATTAAAGAGACTGTCCTTTTTTTAGGGGTGAATCTTGATTTGCCTGGACCTAAGGGGTTAGTTCAAGTAACATTAGTTACTTCAGTTAGTTCAATACAAGGCATTCCTTTGACCTTAGGAATTAACACAGTGGTAGTCCAATCAATGTGGCTCTGAGGATTTGCTTATATTGCTGTAGGAAAGTATATCTTCTCTGTATCTCCTGGATGTAAATGAAGAATTATGACCCAGCTGTTGATGGTATCCATATTGTGAGCCTGAGAGAAGCCAAACTGAAGATATAGCTCGTATAAGAAGGTGGAGGCAAGAAATGTCAGAGATGTGGAGCTAGAACCTTTATCTCATTGCAATGGAAATCTATATCAGGACTTGTTAGTAGTGCACTGTAATCCAGAGTAATCAAACAGATAAGTACAATTGGGAATGGTGAAGCTCTAGGCTGTTTATAATTCATCAAATAAACATCACAGTATGCCTATTTTGATTCTGTTTTGTCAGTTCTTCCCTCTTTCTCAACTTTCTCTGATCATATATTATTATAGTTTACTTTTATCTAATAATTTAGACAACATGCTTAATTTATGAAAGAAGTTATTTTTATGAATTGAAGTTTTATGAATTGAAGTTCTTTATTAGCATGGAACTCATACATAAAATGAAATAAATATCAATAAAATAAATATGATACTTATATAATACTTCCTTATTATGATTATTTTGTATTTTATAGACATGAAAATTGTATACAAATACCAGAACAGCTACTTTCTATCCTCTACCCATTATAATAAATAAGAACTTCAAACATTGTATTTGAACTCTTACGTCAACAATATGGGTAAGTTTAGATTTATTAAATAACATTATGTGTTAGTATTGCAGTTAAACTCTTCTGTAATATTTGGTTTTGGTTTGTTTTTTAAGTAAATAAGTATCCTCCTATTTCAGTCTAAAATCTAATAACTGTAAGAAGTAGGTGTGCCAACCCACTTTATAGATTAGACAATTAAGAATCAGATAATTTTCATTACTTACTCATTATCATGGAACCATTTAGTGGCTCAGGGTGTGTTAAACAGCTATTCTTGTCTGGTTCTAGAGTTTCTTAAATTACTCATTGCATTTTTATAGTCTATAATTCTCCTCACCTTTGTCTCTTCCCTTTAGTGATTGCCCATTTGTGTGTAAAAAGAATAGTGTTTTAACTATAGCCAAGAACATGTTTTGTGATGAAAGAGAAGAGGAAAGTGGGGGAAAAGTGAGGAGGAATAGGGCTTTCCCATGGCCAGAGGAGTGGTGTAGTAGATAAAAATCATCCTGTAAATTCCAAAAATCAGGCACATACGGATAGCAGAATGGACACATTGAAAGTGGTTTCTCTGGTGCCCTATGTTAAAGGCCTGGTTTATAGATGAATTCTCATGTGTCCCAGAGCTGGTAGTGTGAACCCTACTCAAAGAGGCATGATTCTAAAAGAAATCCACATGGTCTTTAGAGACTCAAATTGATTAATTTACTCTTCTTTTTCTCTATCCTTGGGGAGGGATAGTAAATGGCTGATCTTTTGTGTCTTCCATGACTAGTCTATATGGAAATCTTTTTCTTTTACAATTCTTTTGATGCTAAAATTGGTAATGATTAATACATTTTTATTTAAATGCATGATATAACCTTGTTCCCAAGTTCTTTAATTTTAATATTTCTTTAAACCTTTTTCACTTAAAACTTCTCAGTGATTTAAAACATATAAGAGTAGATTCATAAGACATTGACATTTCAGCAACTTATTTTTAGGGGAAAAGTTCAACAAATACAATCATAATTTCAGCCCAGTTGAGATCAGAGAACATTTAAATAGAAATTCCCAAAATAAATATAATATATTCATTGATATTTATTATTGATAATAATAATATTATATATATTATTAATATATACTTATATTATTATGCCAAGCTTAGTGACTCCTTGAAGCCATCAAAATAAAACTTTGCAAAGTATAAAAACACAATTAATTGTTCAATAACTAGAAGGAAGCAGTGGGGAGGTAAGATGCCATCTGGAACCAGCTTTTGACAGAGGCTTCCATCCAGAGGGAGAGATAATGAACAGAATGAACTCAAAGAAGCTGAAGGTCAGGAGCTGAGCTGAGAGAAGATTGATGAGTGCACATCATCCTTGCTGAGGTAAGCTGTGACTCCAAGGAAACTAACTACAGGTACAAAACCCATTCCAAGAAGATGAGATTCCTTTCCGCCAAGAGAGTGACTTGCTGTGTACTCCTTACAAGCATGCAGTGACTAGAAAACCTCTTACCCCGTGGGAGAGAGCCACTGAATGCCCAGACTTGTTTTCCAGAGAGGTCCCCCCTGTGAGCCTAGGCATACTCTTGCCTAGCATGAAGTTAAACATATATTTTCCCCTCAACTCTGAACTCACTCACCTGGCAGTCTGGAATCCTTTTCCCTGCAGAGCCAGGAGTGTCTGGCAACTCTTTGCAAAGGCTGGGCATTGTGTGGGCTTTGGCACAGTTGTGCTGAGTGGAAACTGGAGAATGCAGGGGGAGAGGGAGAAATGGAGCAGTAGTGGTGGTGTGGTGGCACTCTAGCCCAGGTCAGATTTTGGAGAGACACTTCCCCATTCTATGGAATTTGGTCCTGCAGGGGTACTGGAAGAGGAATGAGGCTAGGACAGAGGTTTGGACCCTATGGGAGAGAAATACACGCTGCAACAGTAACTGTTGGCTCAGGACAGACTCTGGCAGAACACTTCCCAGTTTCAGTTGAGTACTAGAGGGAGCCAGGCTTCAGCCTATCCAGGTTGCCTGCTAGTGGCAGAGTGTGGCAGCTGAGGAGACACTGACTCCATGTTTACTCTGGCCATGCAACTCTCTGGTGAGGGAACTGGGCCAAAGCTCCACAGGGTTACCAGTTATGGGGCATGGCTGCGATGTAAAGCTGGGAAGGAGAAGCCAACCCCTCCGGATTGACTCTGTGACTGGGCAGGCCTTTCTGACTCCATTGAGCACTGGTTGGAGCCACACTCTAGTTTCTCAGATTTTCAGGAAGGAGCTGCCTGTGGATCCATGCTGTTAGGTTGCTAGAGACCTTTTGAACTCTCTGAGATGACCGGTGATTACCACTGGTCATCAGTTTGGAATTCCTCACCAGGGCTAGCCACCCAGGGACTCTTCAAGCCTGAATTGTGGTTGTGTTGTAGTGGGAGGAAATGATTCTCTAATTCCAGTTGTCACTGGTGGGGGGTAGAGTGTCTCAGTTGCTTGTATCTCTCCCCAGCTGAGATTTCAGCCTAAATCCACTGCCTCATTGGGATTTGATAGTGGCTGGCTAAATACAAGACAGAGCCAGCTAGCCCTATCAGACCAATCAGGTCCTCAGAATCTCTGGCTACAGTACTGAAAGGGACCTTTGTAAAGCTGTAGGGGGAAAGCCACAATCAGCAGGCTCAGCTCTTTGGTAAAGGGCTGGTTAATTACAATTTCTACAGCCCTCAATCCAGTCTCACCCTACAAGGTTTACTAGCCAAACAGTGGAAAACAATCATGGAGTGGAACCAGTGGAAGTACTCTGGCAATATAACTAATCAGGGTAGATCAATTCCCCAAAGGAATGACAAAGGACATATGCTAAGTCATAAGCAAATGACTGAAATGTTAGCAATAGAATTCAGAATATGGATGACAAATAAAATGAATAGAATGGAGGAAAAGATGGAAATAGAAATCCAAAGTGTTGTGCAGAATTTGTCTCAAGAAATCAATGAATTCAAAGACAAAATCACCAAGGATATGGACACAATGAGAAAAGAGATAGCAGAGCTCAAGGAAATTAAAAATCTACTTGAGGAGTTCCAAAACACAGTAGAATCCCTCAGTAGTAGAATTGAACAGGCAGAAGAAAAGATCTCTGAAATTGAAGACAAAACTTTTGAACATTCCTAAACACTCAAAGAGGCAGAGAGATGAAAAGCAAAAACTGATCATTCCCTGAAAGAGTTGTGGGATCACTCCAAATGATCAAAAATTTGTCTTATAGGAATTCCTGAAGAAGAGGATGTTCTTAAAGGCACAGACACTCTACTACAAGATATTATGGAGGAGAATTTCTCCAACATTACAAGAGATACAGAAATTCAGAATCCTAACAAGACTCAATCCAAATAAAGCATCTCCTAAACACATTGTAATTAACTTTACATAAGTTAATATGAAGGAAAAGATTCTGCAAGCAGCCAGACATAATAAAAGTATAACCTACAAGGGGAAGAATAGTAAAATGACCGCAGATCTCTCAGCCAAAATGTTTCAAGCTAGAAGAGGATAGTCATTCACCTTCAATCTCCTAAAACATAACAACTTTCAGCCCAGGTTCCTGTATCCAGCTAAACTGAGTTTCATTTGTGATGGAGAAATCAAATATTTTACTGACTTATACTTGTTGAAGAAATTTGCATAACTATACCAACTATCCAGGATATTCTCAGACCCATGCTCCATAGTAATCAGCATACTGATCTACCACCAAAGTAAACTCACCCAGAAAGTTTTGAACTAAACCTAACTTCCACAATGGTGAAAGGATTAAAGATATTCACTGGACATCTGAAAAACATGACACCTCAAACACTACCATGCTTGTCAATTCTCTCAATTAATGTGAATTGTTTAAATTGTCCTGTAAAGAGGCACTGGTTGGCTGACTAGATACAAAAACTCAGGTCAGATATTTGTTGGATAAAAGGGTTTCATCTTACCTTAAAGGATTAAAAAAGACCCAGGGGGAGGAGATGGATATCTATAATACATTCAAAAGGAAATCAGAAAAAAGCAGGGGTTGCAATTTTATTTTCAGATACAATTGGTTTTAAGCCAACAAAGATAAGGAAAGATAAAGATTGACACTACATATTCATCAAGGGAAACACTCAACATGAAGAGATTTTGATAATTAACATTTATGCACCCACAAGAATGCTCTTCAACTTATAAAGAAAACCCTAAAAGATATGAACATTTTGATATCTTCCTGCACTATAATAGATGCACTATAGTAGATTTTAACACTCCTTCAGCAGTTTTGGATAGATCCTCCAAGAAGAAACTAAATAAAAGAAATAATAGTCTTAAACTTGACCCTAAAACAAATGGACTTAACAGACATCTATAGAACAATTCACCCTGATGAAACTGAATAAACATTCTTCTCATCAGCCCATGGATCACCCTCCAAAATTGATTACATCTTAGGGCACAAGTCTAACCTCAGCAAGTTTAAAAGAATAGAAATTAGTCCTTGTATCTTCTCAGACAATCATGGAATAAAAGTTGAACTCCACAGCAACAAGATTCTTTATACTCAAACAAAGTCGTGGAAACTAAATAATCTTAGGCTGCATGATAGTTGTCTTCAAGATAAGATTAAGAAGGAAATCACCAAATTTTTGGAAGAAAATGATGATGAAGACACAAATTATTAAAACCTGTGGAAAACTGCAAAGGCAGTCCTCAAAGGGAAATTTATAACATTGGAAGCCTTCATCAAGAAAACAGAAAGAAAGGAAGCCAACAACTTAATGGATCATCTCAAGCAACTGGAAAAAGAAAAATATTCCAACCCCAAACCCAGCAGAAGAAAAGAAATAACCAAATTAGAGCAGAATTAAGTGAAATTGAAAATAAAAGCATCATTCAAAAGTTCAACGAATCAAAAAGTTGGGTTTTTGAAAAGCTTAATAAAATCGATAAACCTTTGGCTAACCTAACCAGAAACAGAAAAGTAAAATCTCTAATATCATCAATCAGAAACTATAAATGAGAAATAACAGCAGACACCTCAGAAATCCAAAAAATCCTCAATGATTACTACAAAAAACTTCTATTCTCAGAAATATGAAAATCTGGAGGAAATGGAGCAATACCTGGAAGCACACACCTTCCTAGACTCGGTCAAAAAGATTTATAAATTTTGAATAGACCTATACCAAAATAGCATCAACTATATGAAATCTTCCCAAAAGAAATTTTGAGTAGACCTATATCTGAAATATCATCAACTATATGAAATCTCCCAAAATGAAAAATCCAGGACCAGACAGCTTCACAGAATTCTACCAAACCTTCAAAGAGGAAGTAGTACCTATATTACATAACCTTTTCTAAAACATAGAAAAAGAAGGAATACTTTCCAATACATTCTATGAAGCAAATATCACCCTGATACCCAAACCAGGAAAGAAGCCAACAAAGAGAGAAAACTATAAAGCAATATCATTAGTGAATAACAATGCAAAAATATTCAATAAGATCTTTAGCAAACAGAAATCAGCAACACATCAAAAAAAATTATACACCATGATCAAGTTGGTTTAATCCCAGGATGACAGGGTTGGTTCAACATTAGGGTGACCAGATTTTAACATAGGTAAGGTGGGACAACATGGCCAGGGGGGCAGGGTGGGGGTGGGACCAGGGGCCAGGGCAGGGCAGGGCCTGACAACAATGCAAACTTTCATAAGCAGTTGTCAATAATCACTTCTCAGCAATTATTTGTTATTATTACAGTTTAACATTATAGAATTAACAAAAATAATATAAAACTCATATTCTGGTGAAATAGCCACATGGCAGCCGAAAATCATATATTCCCTTTTCTTCTCCCGACCGTTCGTGCATTCTTTCCAAAAATCGGGACTTTTTTAAAATGCAGCTGGACACGGGACAAATTGTTCAAAAGCAGGACTGTCCCACCAAAAGCAGGATGTCTCGTCACCCTATTCAACATATGTAAATCAATAAATATAATATATCACATAAATAAAATAAAAGACAAAGACCATATGATTCTATCAATTGATGAAGAAAAAACTTTTGATAATATCCAGCATCTTTTCATGATCAGAACACTTAAGTAAATAGACTTAGATAAGACATTTCTTAAACTGATTAAGGCCATCTACAGCAAACCCACAACCAATATCATATTGGATGGAGTAAAATTAAAAATATTTCCACTCAGTTATGGAACTAGGCAAGGATGTCCGTTGTCTTCACTGCTCTTCAATATAGTAATGGAAGTCTAAATGATCACAATCAGGCAAAAGAAAGCTATCAAGGGAATACAAATGGGGTCAGAGGAGATCAAACTCTCACTCTTTGTGAATAATATGATCTTATACCTGGAAAACCTCAGGGACTCAACTATAAAACTCTTAGAAGTTATCAAGGAACACAGCAGTGTCTCAGGATACAAAATCAATACTTACGAAGTTGAAAATATAGTCAAGAACGCTATTCATTTTACATTAGTGCCAAAGAAGATAAACTATCTGGAAATTTAACTAACAAAGGATGTGAAAGATCTCTATAAAGAGAATTATGAAACTCTGAGAAAAGAAATAGATGAAGATGTTAACAAATTGAAAAACATACCATGCTCGTGGCTGGAAAGAATCAACATTGTTAAAATGTCCATACTACCCAAAGCAATATACAGATTTAATGGAATCCATATTAAAGCACCATTGTCATACTTTAAAAAGCTTGAAAAAAATAGTACTTTAATTTATATGGAATCATTAAAAACCTCAAATAGCCAATACATTGCTCAGAAATAAAACAAATCTGGAGATATCACGTTACCGGACTTTAGGCTATACTATAAATTTATCACTAATAAAACAGCATGGTACTGGCACATAAATAGAGAGGTAGATATATGGAAAACAATAGAGAACCAAGAGATTTACCCAGCCACTTATTGTCATTTGATCTTTGATAAGCCTATCAAAAGCATTAATTGGGGGAAAGATTTCCTATTTAACAAATGGTGCTGGGTGTACTCTCTGGCAACCTGTAGAAAACTAAAATCACATTTTTCACCATTAACAAAAATTGATTATCACTGGATAAAATACTTAAAATAAGACATGAAAATATAAAGATACTTGGAGAGAGTGTAGGGGAAACACTTGAAGAAATTGGTCTGGGAGAATATTTTATGAGGAGGACCCCCTGGGCAATTGAAGCAACACCAAAAATATATTAGTGGCATCTGATCAAACTAAAAAGCTTCTGCATAGCCAAGAACACAGCAAGTAAAGCAAGCAGACAGCCCTGAAAATGGGAGAAGATATTTTCAGGTTATGTTTGTTCTCTGTAGAATCCACAGAGAACTCTAATCATTAAGAAAAGAACAAATAACCCCATTTTTTTGTGGGCAAGAGATTTGAAAAAAAGCTTCTCTGAAGAAGACAGGTGCATGGCCTACAGACACATGAAAAAATGTTCATCATCTTTAATCATCAGAGAAATGCAAATCATAACCACTTTGAGATATCATCTAACTCCAGCCTACATCACAAAATCCCAGAATTGTAGTTGTTGGCGTGGATGTGGAGAGAAGAGCACATTTATGCTCTGCTCATGGGAATGCAAGCTAATACTTCTTTTTTAGAAAGATGTTTGGAGAATACTCAAGGAACTAAAAATAGGCCTGTGATTCAATCCTGCAATTTCTCTACTGGGCCTATATGCAGATGACAAAAAATCATTTTTCAATAAAGTCATTTGCACCAGAATGTTTATTGCAGCCTGATTCATAATTGCCAAGTCATAGAAGCAGCCCAAGTGCCTATTGACCCATGAATGGATTAACAAATTGTGATATATGTATACCATGGAATACCATGCTGCCACAAAAAAGATGGAGACTTTACAGCTTTTATGTTTACCTGGGTGAAGCTGGAACATATTCTTCTTAGTAAATTATCTCAAGAATGGAAGAAAAATTATCCAATGTAGTCAATACTATTATGAAACCAATATATAATCACCTACACTTCCATACTAATGATAAAACACAACTATAGTGCAGAAAGAAAGAAGAAAGAAGAAATAGGAGGGATAGTGGAGTTGAGGGGCTGGCTGGGAGGAGGGATTATTTAGTGGAACCTCACCTGATATGCACAATGTAAGGGTACGTGTCAAAACTATGAAGAGTAGTGTATAAATGTCTTAACACAACAAGTATATGAGGTGAAGGATATGTTAACCAGTTTGATGTAAATATTTCAAATTGTTAATCAAATTAGCACATTGTACCCCCATAAATGAATAAAATGTAAAAATTATAATTCTTATAAAAATTAAAAAAAAAAAAAGCATAACGAAGGAGATGGTATCCAGGAGCTCAAGAAGAGGGCATCCAAGTCAATGAAATGATCTGAAACAGTGGCTGATTTTAACCATTCATCCCAGTTGTTTTTAACTCTTGCTGTGCAGTACTTATTGATTTCTACTTGACATAGGTCG
>NW_003852488.1:4898287-4908303 GCF_000181295.1 Otolemur garnettii | reverse complement strand
CTTCTATCTGAAAATGAATTATATTTTAAAATAAGTTCAATTATGTAATATTATTGTAATATTACATAATCTACAATATAATATATAAATATTGTAATTTTTTATACATTTAGAAAACATTGAATAATTATAACTAACAAGTAGATTTTTCTACTTGCAGAGAGGTCAAAAAATGTGGATATGTGGAGTGTTTCTGTTCATTGTTCACACAAATCAAAGAAAATTATAAGTTAGATGACTTCAAACATCTAAACTGATATAATTACAACAAATAAGATATGTGTGTGCATGGTCTAACAGTTAAGTTTGTGGACTTGCCACTATGTGCTTACATTGGCAACTGTACAAACAACTTGGTAAGGTTTCATAACGTTGGTATATCCTGTTTCCCTGCTGTGTTCATGTGGACATGTGGCAGTGGCTTGCTGAGTGGTGTTCAATTATTGTTGTTGCATGTTTTTGTGTACTGTTGCAAGAATGTTGGAGCTTGTATTAGAACAACGTACAAACAGTCATAAATTTCTTGTTAAACTTGGCAAGAGTGGAAGTAAAATCAGGTACATTTTAGTCCAAGTTTACAGGGATAATGGCCTGAAGAAAATGGCAGAAATAGATGAATTAAATGTTTTTCTGAGGGGAGAGAAAGTGTCACTGATAGTAATGAGCCAGTAATGAGCAGAATTGGCAAAAATTCATTGAATTATGCATCAAAATAATCAGCTGACTGTGAGAAGCATAGCAGACTAAGTAAAAATATCAGTAGAGAAACAGGAAAATTTTGACTGAAAATCTTGGCCAATAGCTTATGGTTCTTGCATCATGCCAATGCAGCAGCTCATGTAGCACTGTCTCTGAGTAAGTTTTTAGCCAGTAAACAAAGAAATATATTGGATACTCTCCCTACTCACCTGCTCTGTCTCCCAGTGACTTTTTTTTTCTTTACCCAAAGATAAAGGAAATATTGAAAGGAATACATTTTGGTGACTTTAAGGATATCAAGGGTCAAGGGTCATACAATGGCAGCTCTGATGGCCCTTTCAGAAAAAGAGTTCCAAAATTGCTTTGAAGGGTGGAATAGGTGCTGGCTTCAGTGCATCACATCATAAGGGGAGTACTTCAAATGTGACTAGAATCATGGACAGCAATGAGATATGTAGCAGTTTTCTAGGATGAGTTCATGGGCTTAAATTTCAGACCTCATCTATGAAATAATTTCCTCTTTGGTTTTGACTAATTTTCCTCATTGATTCTATTACCTGACAAGTGGTTTAATCTCCCCATTACTCTAATTTGGTAGGTCAAAATATTTATATGGAAAATACTTCAGACCAGGAATCTGTTTTGTAAATATGTGCATGTTGGAGTTGAGATTACTGGGTACATTTTTTTAGGACGATGTCTTTGCAAACTTTACTCTTTTTTTCCTTCATAGTTCATTTTTATGGCAGGTTGTTTGTAGTTCCACAAATGAATGCCATCTTGCAGGTCTTTATGCGGTATAGCAAAGAAGAGAGAACTTCTTATCATTCTTTTCTTAGAAAATTAATGATAGTCACTATTGCCTTTAAAAGAGTCTGATGACTACTTGAAAAGTCTGGTGATAACAGACATGATATAGTCAAGGTGAAATTGCAAATTAAAATATACAAGTTTCATGACCTTGATATATAATTGGTGGCTTTCTTGTATTGAAGAAAACTGAATAAGAAGAGAAATTTATTAATAACATTCTTCTAATTGAAATGGATGCAGAGTTTATTATATGTACAAAATTTTTTTGTACATGCACTGGGAGACATAGTAGATATTTTTAGTTTAATAGAGATAACAAGCTAAAATGTTATGAATCAATAAACTTTATAAAATTAAATGCAGAACTATTTTGGTTTTTTGCAGACTTTTGAGTGAATTCCCTTCTGTTAGATTGGCCATTAGTTCTTCTAATAAATTCTATGGCAGTTTTAAACTAGTTTTAACACAGAGCGTCTACATATTTGCACCATTGAATTGTGCCAAAAACCCTTTAGTACATAGTTTGTTCTACAAACTTACCATATGGATGTCTCGAGTTTTTATGAGGTATTTTTATTTATGTACATATAATGTTTATTTGCAATGGTATGTTTATATCACTTATGTGATCATAGTACCCCTCATAAAAATATCAAAGTGTGCTTCATTATATCCATTTAAAATTATTTCATAGTTAAGTTTCCTGACACTATGCATGTGACAAAATGCCACTTTTAATGATGAAACACATTTCTCATTTATCCTTATATATCAAATAAGTTAAACAAACAAACAAAATAAAACAATTTAGGGTGGCACCTGTGGCTCAAAGGAGTAGGGCGCTGGCCCAATATGCTGGAGGTGGCGGGTTCAAACCCAGCCCTGGCCAAAACCTTCAAAAAAAAAAGAAAGAAAGAAAACCAATTTAAACGATGAATTTTCAAGTTAGGTAAAAACAAAGAATTTATACCTTTAGTTTCAACTTTGGTTGTAGCCTAGCAAAAGTTAAAGAATTCACAGGTTTTATGATGGTATTTCAGCCTAATATATCTATAAAATTATGATAATACATTAGAATAAACAGAGACAAGGTTATTTTTATTATTTCATGGTTCTTAGATTATTCATTTTTAAATACCGAACACATTTATACCAAGGAAAATGGAGTGCATGAACATTCATCTCTCGGCAATCTCAATAAAAAAGAATTTGTTTTAATTATTTAAATGTTTTAAACCTTGATTCCTTATTTTGATTTGTGGGGACTCAATGATTCTTTATACACAACCCTGACATTTATATTGTTTCTGGTTTAGTGTGCTATTAAGCACATTGTCTTACTTAAACCTCACAATAACCTTGGAACACAGCAGGGTAGGGTCCTTCTCCATTGGTAAATGAAACTTACTTAAACATTTGCCAAGTTTATGGGGCCAGTAAATGGCAGAGACAAGAATACAAACACTACTAGTAAGCTGCATTCTTTCCACTTTAACATCAACATTAAATCAAGGAAGATATTATGGAAATAGTTCTTTTAGAATACTAACAAAATATATGACAAATATGAATAAGTTTAATAAGAAATTTGTAGGCTTCTTTGAAGAAAATGGCCAGATTTTACTGAGGGGCATAGAAAAAAATTGAGTAAGCAATGACAAAGATGTTTATGGAGAGGAAGATGTCAACTCTCTCCAAATTGATCTATAAACTTCACACGTTTCCAATCAAAATGCCAGTGGGCCTTTTTTTGAATTTGTCAAAGTGATTTAAAATTTATCTGGAAAATAAGTTAATGATTACTCACATTTTTTTTTATCTGAAAAGAAGAGCAATGCCCTTATCAGATTGTAAAATACATTATTAAACCATAAAATTATACATGGTAGTGTTGCCAGACCAGTCAGAAATATATGTGAAACAGAAGAGAAATGCAGAAACAGACCAATTATATATGGAATTTTAGTATATGATAAAGATGACATTTCAAACTAGTGTCTACAACATGTTGGAGGCAACTGGGGACAATGTTATACCTTATATCAAACTAAAATCCAGATGAGTTAAATATTTATATGGGAAAGTGAACTTACACATCTACTGGAACAAAATGAATGTAAGTGCACATTTACATATTCAGAGAAAGGATTAGTGTGCTTGCTCCTAAGGCCCAAAATGCAAAGACAAAAGATGAATAAATCTGAGTATACAAACATGTTAAAATTTAGTATGGATAATTACCACAATTCAAATTAAAAAGTTAGCTGATTAACACAGGACTAATAATTTAATAATTAATAAGACAACTGTGAACATGATAATATATAGAGCAAATATAAGTAATTTCCTGGAGGAGAACTACAAATAAAAATCAAACAGAAACATCACCTAGATTTAAAAAATATGTAAATTAAGGGAAAGCCCTGGTCTTTACTTCTCTGTTTAGAACCATTAAGTACATAGGATGACTGGAGTAAATGGAAATGAGGTATTTAATTTAGTACTGATAACTTGGTATAGCTTTTCTGGAGAGAAAGTTTGCTATTTGTGTAAATAAACTTTAGGGTAGCTGTACTATTAATTCATAAATTCCAATTCTAGGGAATTATAGTAAGGTCAGACTTAGATAAGAATATAGACATAGGGACTTTATTACAGCACTGTTACATAATAAGAAAGCAACATTGAAATCTAAAGACATATCCACAAAATACTTAAAATTTGTGAAATAAAAATATTGAGAAGCTATTTAAAATAATGATGTAGAAATATGTTCTCATCAAATTTTAAGTTAAAAAAATTAATGTAAAATACAGATATTATATATATATATATATTTTTTTTTTTTGCAGTTTTGGCCAGGGCCAGGTTTGAACCCACCACCTCTGATATATGGGGCTGGTGCCCTACTCCTTGATCCACAGGCACTGCCCTGGTTTTACTTTTTATATACTTAAAGATGTGGTGGGTTTTCTGGGGCTATGGGTTTGTGGATAAATTTTATTTTTTCTTTTCTTTACTGCTATTATTTTCTGCAATGAACAGTTATTATCTATACAATAAAAGAACAAAAGCTTAAAATAGTATATGTGTATTTTTTTTAGTGCCAAATACTAGATCACTTCTATTTCTCCTATAAACCAAAAATTATACCATAACTTTTATCAAGTATTGAGAACACATAAACTTTTCAGAGTTTTACAAGGCAGTTTTGCAAATGCTTATTTCACTGATCTTAAGTCAGAAGAATCTTGTGAACATTTTCTTATTTTAAAAAATATTAATTTCTGGGTGGCGCCTGTAGCTCAAAGGAGTAGGACTTCAGCCCCATATACGGGAGGTGGTGGATTCAAACCCAGCCCCAGCCAAAAAGAAAAAAAAAAAACTGTATTAATTTCTATTTGAAAGATTATGTGATAGAACACATAATAATTAAACTTTTCTTTTAACTTTATTCCTGTGTGGACTTTGACAAATGTCAAACTTTAGAGGGCCTGTGGGTACAGGGAGATGACACTACATTATTAGTGACATTTTGTTATTTTGTTTTGATCTGATCCTCATGCATAATCCAGCACTGGTATAACAGCATACATGTTCTTGAGGTACCACTTTGTCTCTTTAAAAGAGACCTGGGACTAGTTGAGGTGTGTGAGGCACTAGCCCAGAGCACAAAATTTAAGGTGACACTAAAACAACAGTGACAAAAATGTCCCTCAGCAACCCAGATAAGTCATATGTTTACGCAATATTCTTTAAAATAAAAAGCAATGCAGAAAAGCCTTGATGAACAAAATACCACAATATTAAGTAAAGACAAGTCAGTATTTTTTATTTTTTCTTTTGCTGCATGCTCCAATATGGCCCTGTGGAACACTACTTTAAGAGGCTAAAAATAAGATCAAAGGTACATTTAGGAATTTCCTGGAGAATCTGAACTTCTCCACTTTTGTTGTCATGGAGATTCGTAGGAACAATGAAACATATTAAAAAAGAAAACTGTTTGTTCATTTTCTGCCTTGCAGTGGACAGTTCTAGATGCCCCAAACCTAATTTTTTAAATTGGGTAATTAGAGGAAATGTAGGGGAGCACTGGATTTAAATTATGCCTTACAGATAGAGAAATGGACTGTCTTCTCTTACTTTCCTCCACTCTATTACCAAAGAGTAGATGCTCTGATGTTCCATAATTGGTCCCCCATGCTAGAGGATAGGCTTTCAGAGACAGGAGTCGTGAGTTTCAAATACCCGCCTCTCTGTGAAATGCAGTCTTGACCCTTCTTCCTTTTGATTTGCTTTGCATCTTCCCCACCTCCACCCATAGTGTGCCTTATTACCATATGAAAAACAGTGGGTTATTAAGGTTAGGAGTGTAGTCTGTAAAGTTAAACTGCCCAGATCCAAATCCTAGCTTTATCACATTGGCTAAGTGGCTCAGGCCTTACCTTACTTCTCTACACCTTAATCTTACCATCTGTAAAATGGGTCTGTGTGTTGTGAAAATAAAGTTAATTAAGCCATGAGAATTGCTTAGCACAGTGTCTGGCTCATAGAAAATACTTATAACCCTTAGGTATTAATATTTTATTAAAACATATAAAGTTATTACTTAGGAATCTTTTAAGTTCATAGGCTTGTTCTAAAAATAGTAAGGAAGTTTGGGCTAAAGACCCAATTAGAGATACATGGTGTCTGTGAATTTGGTTCAGGTATCCCCTAACATGTACAAGGGTATTGTTTCTCTGTCATTTAAAAAACTGTGGCTAGAAAAATGAAGTAGATTTTAAGATTTCTGAAACTTAGATTTCTTTATCCTTGAATAACAATATTTGTTATCGATTCTCTAAACATGTGGGTGTTATTTTATTTGTGTAAGCTGTAATTTCAAATAAATATAATCTCAGTGAAGTATGGGTTATAAATAGAAGCATTATTTGTATTTTTGTACATTAAGTTTCTTTTGAAAATCTGTGGTCATTTTCATAAGAATTCAGAATATGATGGCATTAAAAGACACAAAATATTCAATGCTACTCTGCTTATTTTTGTACTTCCTAGAATACCTTTCCTGTCCAATTGTATTGGTCATGCTAAAGCAGAATCTTTTCAAATTCTGAAGTAATGGTGATAGGTTTTGTGCAGGTGAGTTCCAATGATAGGTTTATTTATCTTAACACACAACTTAGTGTTCTGAAGTCATATTAAAAAATATTGTGGACAGAAAGTGGTTTAAGATGCTATTTTCATGGATAACTCACAGGACAGGTTGAAAGAAATGTCATAAAAACGTCATAGACCAGAAGTAGAGATGTAAGTTTTATATAACCAAGTGAGAAAGCATATATATTGTTCGTATTATAACTTTTTCAAAATCCATATATACATATGAGTACATACGAGTGTTTATAGGGTATTTTAGAAATTAAAAGGAAAATAAAAGCATGATAAAATATTTTAAATGTTTTGCTATTCTTAAATCTATATCCATTATGTGTATAAACATGTTTTCCAACATTTTCTTGATGTTTGGTTGGACAGTTGCTGTGATGAGGTACAGCATATACCTTATTCCAGGATTAAATTTCATTGTGAGTTTGTGCCACAGCACACAGTGATGGAAAAGGAAATTAAGACTGAAGACTTCAGGACTGGAGCTTTGTCCATTATTTGTTAAAGAACTTTAGCGACAAGCCTGTAGGGGTGAAATTTTTATAGTGTATCAAATTGTCCTTTACCACTTTGGTAGTAAGTGAGAATTTATAACCACAGGAAACATTTTCAGTTTTATAATGCTGGCCTTCTTAGACATTTCAAAATCTGCTGCAAAGACTCTTGAAATTCTCGTACAAAATTCTCTTGGGGTAAAATGTGTTTCTCATACGTGTCTGATTAAATATGCATTTGGTACTTTTCAGGCCCTCTGACCTGAGACTTCTGTTTCAGTCGGGTTGAGAGAGAGGGGAAGGATTCCTGTGATCTGTCAAGGAGAGGATATTTTAGAAATAATTTGCCTTTAAAAAAGCTAAAACCTGAAGAGAGTAAACATCAAACCTTGAATAAATGTTTGAAATCAGGAAATTTGGAAAAACATTGTGTGTTTGAGAGATTTGAAGAAATGCTCGAGAATCTGTGGGTGGGTGATAACCACGTTTGTCTGATTTTAGTGTAGATCTTTAGATGCCCGCTTTTTCCCAGTATTTTACTCAATCTTCCTGACATTTCCTATGATTTTTATTAAAAGTCTCACCCACTCCCAGCTTGAAACTTTTTACTACCAAAAATCTAGGCAAAATCTCCTTGCCTCTGAAACCATTCAGGAAACAATTTCTATTGGATACAAAATCACTTTCAAGCCTCCATTTCTGTTTTTCCCTCCTGCTGCAGAGGAAGACGTTTTTTTCCCTTCCCCTTCACTAAGGAGTTCCTTCAGCTGCGTCTTCTACAGGAACCACCATTCCTTGTTTGAACTTTCTGTTCTCTTTGCTAGCTTCTTCCTCATCAAATCTTCCTCACCCTGAAGAGGTATTTTCCCATAACATTGCTTTTCTTTACTACCTATATCATGTTTTCTTTTTTCCTTATTATTAACTGGTCCTGCTGTAGAACCCAGGTAATATCTCCCACAGATTTCTCAATTTGTACTTTTAAATTTTATCAACCAACTCTTCATCATATTTCAATTGTTCATCTGAGTCTTTGACCCGCTTGCCCTATTCGCACATTCCCACTGTCAACACCTCTTGAAATTATTGCTCTGAGGCTTCCAGACACCATTCTCTCTTGGGCCTCTTGTTATTTCTGTGTTTGTTTTTTCTAAGACTTCTTTGATGGTTTTTCTTCTGTTATTCTTTTCAAAAGGTAAAAGCATAACTGTGGTGCAAATATAAAATGAGCACATATAAATAAAGTCATAAATCAATGAGGGAACAACTACGATGTTAAATCTCATTAAAAACTTTTTAGAGAGTAGGAGTGTGTGTGGTCAACTTAGTAAACATTCAGATAAAATTGCTGAGTTCAGATGATTAGATATAGAAGTCTCAGCTATCTTAAAGGACAATAAATTGTATCTTTTGTGATTGTTTACCTTACTCATAGCCTTATGTACCTACCAGACATCCATCCTCTTCCTCAGCTTATAGGATAAAGGGAAGAAACATTTTATTGTGTTTATAAAGATGAAATATTATAATAGCTTCCTATTGCTGCTGTTAAATGGGCACAAACTTAGTGACTTAAAACAAGATAAATTTATTATAGATCTGGAGGACAGAAGGCCAAAATGGGTTTCAATTTGCTAAAATCAGAGTGTTGGCAGGATTGTACTCTTCTGGAGGCTATAGGAGTGAATGCATTTCTTGCCTATTACTGCTACCAGAGGTTATCTGTGCTCCCTGATTCATGCCCTGGCTCTTTCATATTGAAAGCTGGTAACTGCTGGTTGAGTTATAAAATCACTGGCACATCTTTGTAGAGACATTATTCCACCCAACACAGGCATGTTAGATTTTTATGAAGTACTTTTTACTAGATGTGCCACTGACCATACCATTTATTATATTATTACTATAGATCCTATATTTAGCCTTATTCTTTTTTTTCTTTTTATTAAATTATAGCTATGTACATTAATGCAATCATGGGGTACAATGTGCTGGTTTTATATACAATTTGAAATGTTTTCATTAAACTGGTTAACATAGCCTTCACTGCATTTTCTTAGTTATTATGCTAAGACATTTATATTCTACACCTAGTAAATTTCACATGTACCCTAGTAAAAAGCACCGTAGGAGTAGTACCACCAATTATCCTCCCTTCTTCCATCCTCCTCCTCCCCTCTTTCTCCCCTTTCCCCTTCTTCTTGGCCTATAATTGGGTTATAGCTTTCATATGAAAGCTACAAATTGATTTCATAGTAAGAGTGAGTATATTGGATACTTTTTCTTTCATTCTTGAGCTACTTTGCTAAAAAGAATATGTTCTAGCTCCATCCATATAAAAAACATGCAAGAGGTAAGGTCTCCATCTTTCTTTAAGGCTGCATAATATTCCATGGTGTACATATCCATTTGTGGGATATTATTGATCCATTTGTGGGTCGATGGGCACTTGGGCTTCTTCCATGACTTAGTAATTATGCATTGGGCTGCAATAAACATTCTGATACATATATCTTTGTTATAATGAATTTTGGTCTTCTGCATATATAAGTGGTAGACAAATTGTAGGATTGAATGGCAGGTCTATTTTTAGATCTCTAAGTGTTCTCCAAACATCTTTCCAAAAGGAACGTATTAGTTTGCATTCCCAGCAGCAATGAAGTGTTCCCTTTTCTCCCCATCCATGCCAACATCTCTAGTTTTGGGATTTTGGGATGAGGGCTAATCTTATAGGAGTTAGATGATATCTCAAAGTAGTTTTGATTTGCATTTCTATGATGATTAAAGATGATGAGCATTTTTTCATGTGTCTGTAGGCCTGAGCCTGTCTTCTTCAGGGAA
>NW_003852488.1:4848835-4896346 GCF_000181295.1 Otolemur garnettii | reverse complement strand
TATTTTGTTGACCTTTTCAAAAAACCACCTTTTTGATTTATTGATCTGTTGTATAATTCTTTTGTTTTCAAATTCATTTAATTCTGCTCAAATTTTGGTTATTTCTTTTCTTCTGCAGGGTTTGGTATTGGAATTTTCTTCCTTTTCCAGTTGCTTGAGATGGTCCCATTAAGTTGTTAACTTCCTCTCTTTCCGTTCTCTTAAGGAAGGCTTGCAGTGCTATAAATTTCCCTCGTAGGACTGCCTTTGTGGTATCCCAGAGTTCTGATAATTTGTGTCTTTGTTATTGTTTTGTTCTAAAAATTTGGTAATTTCCTTCTTAATCTTGTCTCTGACCCAGCTATCATTCAGTAGAAGGTTATTTAGCTTCCATGTTTTTGTATGAGTCTTCAGATTCCTGTTGTTACTGAGTTCAACTTTATATTCCATGATGGTCTGAGAAGATGCAAGGAATAATTTCTTTTCTTTTAAATTTGTTAAGGTTAAACTTGTGACCTAAGATGTGGTTGATTTTATAGTGTGTTCCATGGGCTGATGAGAAGAATGTGTATTCACTTTTGTTAGGATGAAATGTTCTGTAGATGTCTGTAAAATCCAAATGTTGGATGGTTAAGTTTAAATCTAAAAATTCTTTGCTTAGCTTCTTATTGGAGGATCTACCCAACACTGACAAAGGAATGTTTAAATCTCTGACTATTATGGAGCTGGAGGAAATCAAGTTGCTCATGTCTATTAGAGTCTCACTTCTAAATTGAGGCACATTCTGGTTTGGTGCATAAATATTAATAATTTAAATCTCATCATATTGAGTGTTACCCTTAATAAATATGAAGTGACCGTTCTTATCTTTCCTTATTTTTGTTGGTTTAAAGCCTATTGTTTCTGAGAATAAAATTGTAACACCTGCTTTTTTCTGATTTCTATGTGCGTGAAATATAGATGACCATCCCTTCACCCTGAGTCTATATTTGACTCTTAAGGTAAGACAAGATTCTTATATGCAGCAGATATCTGCCTGAAGGACAGTTTAAGCCCTTCCCATTAATTGAGAATATTAATAAGTTTGGTAGAATTTGCAGAATCAAGTTTTTCAAAAGTCCAGTGACCTTTTTAATCCTTTTAAAGTTGGAATTTGATCAAAAGTTTACACTGGTGGTGGATTGCACTAGTCATTATGGAGGATAGGTCTGAGAATATCCTGGAGAGATGATTTAGTTATGGCAAATTTCTTCAACATGTGAATGTCATTAAAGTATTTAATTTCTCTATCCTAAATGAAATTCAGTTTAGCTGGATACAGGATCCTGGGTTGAAAGTTATTTTGGTTTAGGAGATTAAAAGTCGATGACCACCCTCTTCTAGCTTGAAAGTTTTCAGCAGAGAGATCTGTTGTCATTCTAATATTCTTCCCCTTGTAAGTTACGGTTTTCTCACATCTGGCCGCTTTCAGAATTTTCTCTTTCATATTAACTTTAGTTGAGTTAATTACGATGTGCCCGGGGGATACCTTATTCAGGTTGAGTTGTGCTGAGGTTCTGAAACTGTCTGCTGTCTGAATTTCAGATTCTCTTGGCATGTCTGGAAAGTTCTCCTTCATAATCTCATGAAGAAGGGCTTCTGTGTTTTGTGAAGCAACTTCATTGCCTTCAGGAATTCCTATAAGGTGAATATTAGTTTTCTTCAAATTATCTCAAAGCTCTCTGAGAGAATGATCCATTTTTGCTCTCCATTTCTTTTCCTCTTTGAGTGCCTGGGAGCATTCAAATCTTTGTCTTCAAAGTCAGAAATCCTTTCTTCCACTTGTTCCATTCTATCACTGTGGAATTCTACTGTATTTCTCAGATCTTTGAGGGCTGCAAATTCTTGTCTCAATGGGTCAAAATCTTTGGTGATTTTTCTTTGAATTCATTGAATTTTTGAGACAACTTTTGAATTCCTCCTTGAATTTCTAAATCCAACTTTGCCTCCATTCTATCAATCTTATTTGCAATCCAAACTCTGAATTCAATTTCTGACATCTCAGCCATTTGTCTATGAATGGGTTCTTCAGTTGTGTACTCTGTATCGTTCCTTAGGCGAGTTGATCTACTCTGGTTCTTCATGTTACTAGAGTTTTTCCACTGATTCCATCCCATGATTATTTTACACCATTTTGCTAGATGAGCAGATAAGATGAAGTTCGGTTGGGGGGCTCCTGAAGTAGTGATTAACCAGCCCTTTGCCCAAGAGCTGTGCCTGGTGTCCGAACCATTTCCCCTAGAACTTTGCAAGGGACCTGTACAGTGTTATGGTCTAAGACACTGGGGACTTACTTAGTATGTGTGGCTAAGTGGCTCTCTCTTGTTTTCAGCTGGTCTCTGTCTTAGTGAATTAGTTACTCTGGGTTGAAGTCTCAGCTGTGGAGCAATACCAGCAATTAAGTCACTCCACTCCCCATGGGTAACAACTGGAAAAGGAAAATCACAACCATACATCCAGGGTACCACTTTGGATAGTCCTTGGGTGATTGGTCTAGTCTGAGAGATCCAATTGTCCCAGTTAGCATTTGGTCTCAAGTGAGGGAGTACTAAAGGTCTGTAGGAACTAGATAGCAGGGGTCTGTCAGCAGCTCAAGTATGACTCGTTCTGGTGCTCTGTGGAGTCAGATGGATACCTCCAGCAAACAAACTAGTCTTGGAAGGTTGATGCCTCCTTTCCCACCTTGCACTTCTGTTACACCCAGTCACTGGTAACCTTGCAGTGTTATGACCCGATGAACAGATGTTCCAGGGGTTTGAGCCTGCCTGAGTCACAGAGAGATCTTATATCTCCTCAGCCAGGCCTCCATATTCTGCCACCATCTGGCAAGGGAAGCTGAGGCCTGACAACCTCGGGTGGTAAATGGAAGCTGGAGCTGTTCACTTAGTTTTGGCCCCACTCCGGATTGATGTTGCTGAAACTTATATTTGGGCAGAATTTGTAATTCTGTCCTGGCTATATTCCCTTGCAGACTAGGCCCTGTTTGAGTTCACAGAAAGTGCGACTCAGCCCAGGTCTTTGCTGCTGTTCCAAGCTGGTATTTCTGTTTCCCTTGTAGTCTGTGTTGGGGTGGATGCTATTAGATTCACACTTGGCTTGAAGTTCCAGCCTTGGCCCACCTGCCTTTGTCTCACCTATGATCCCCTGAGGGCTGGGATCATGTATGCAGTCCTCTGTCTCAGCCTTGCCCTGGGAGTATGCCATCTCTGAGCACATGTCTTCCATTCTATGTCCCTCTGTGCTCCGCCCAGGCTGGAACTGCCTCAGGCATACCCTTTGCTCACAGGGCCTGTGTTACTGCCCCAGATCTAGTATGCCAATGTCTGCCACCAGAGAAGATGACTGGCTTTCTCTGGTTCTCCAGAGATACAGAGAGTGTCCTTCCAAAATATCACCAGGGGTGTGAGCCCTATTGTTCCTGCTGCTGACGCTGCTGCTCTGTGTCAGGGGTCACCACCTCTCCTTTTCCCATACTTTTTTTCCAATCCATCATTTTCTCCTTACCTCTGTGCTGCAAAATCAGCACCAACCTGCAACAGCTCACATCCTATCCACACCTCTCAAGAAAATGCCAAGAATCTGGACTACCTGGGGGAAAGGCTTCCAGACCTCAAGGTGAGAGTGGAGGGGCATTCTGGGAGTTCAAAATTGCAGGTATAGAATGTATATAGTTTTATACAGTTTTAGGCCTGGCAGAAGAGTGCCATGGCACTCTAGTAGGGAAAAGAGTTCTGGTTTTTAGAGGGTTTCTCCCATGGGATAAAATTGGAGGATGTTTGAGCTCTGCTCACTCATTTATAGGAAGAATATTGTGAACCATACTCATGGAGAAGGGGACTCCTGTCTGTGTGGCAATGGATTTTGTACCTATTGTTTATATCCTTGGTGTTGTAGCTTGCCTCAGCAGGGTTGATGTGCATTCTTCAACCTTTCTCTTAGCTCAGGTCCAAATCATCAGTCTACTTGCTAAACTTCTGTTCTTTAATGTTCCTTCTGGATGGAGCCTCTGTGGAAAGCTGGCTCCAGTTGACCATCTTGCCTCCACCTTCTAGCCTTATTTTTGATAACAAAAAATGATAACGATAATGGATTATTGAGTAATTTGCCTTTTATCTTTTTTTTTTTTTTTTGCATCAGCCCTCAAAATTTCTGAAGCATTTAATTTAAAAAAAAGATGAAAGATTTAAAGGAGCAAAATTCTTTAGCCATTTCTTCTTTGTAGCTTTGAAAAATCCTTGCACTGATTCTTCCTCTAAATGTCAGATACTGGGGGTGATGGCCTGGCCCTCTTCCCTTCTTATTCTTTGCAATCTTTTCAAGAGATCTTTCATTGCTTTCACAACTTTCAAATTTATACCACCAGCATAAACTTCTTTCTTCTAAAAATTTCCCTTTTTATTTTAGTTAACAAGTAATATTGTACATATTTATTGAGATATAGAGTAATATTTCAGTGTAGGTGTACTACATTTATCATTTGTTATGTTGTGAACATTTAAAGGCCTCTCTTCTCGGTTTGTAAAATATATACTAAATTATTCTGAATCATAGTCACCCTATGGTGCTATAGAATACCAGAACTCCTCCTATGAAGCTGTAACTTTGTGTGTGTCGATGAACCCCTACCTTGTCTTCCTAAGCAGCTCCTAACTAGAATTTTCTTCTCTATTTCTATGAGCACACAATTTTTTTTTTTTTTAGCTTCCACGTATGGGTGAGAACAGAAAATATTTATCTTTTTGTGCCAGACTTATCTCACTTAATGTAGTGTCCTCCAGGCTCATCTATATGATTTCATTATTTTTTATACCTGTATAGTATTCTAATTTGCATATACCACATTTTCTTTATTCATCTATTAACTTCTTAGACTGATTCCACATCTTGGCTTTTGTGAATAGTGCTGTAATAAACATGGGGGAACAGATATCTAGGAGGGATATCTCTTTGGATAAATACCCAGTAGGGGCATTACTGGATCAAAAACCCATATTAATTTTCAGTCCGCTTATATATTACTTTTTACCTGAATGATATAATATAGTCAAACTTGCTTAATGACAGGATACATTCAGGGAAGTGCATTGTCATCATGGTATGAACACCAAAGAATGTACTTACACAGACCTATATGGCAAGCCTACTGAATACCTGGGCTATGGTGTAGGGTAGCTTATTGCTCCTAGGCTACATACCTGGATAGCATATTACTGCACTGAATACCATAGGCAAATGTAACACAATGACAAGTATTTGTGTATCTCAACATATCTGGACATAGGAAAATTATAGTAAAAATATAGTATAAAAGATAAAAAATGCTTCTGTGCACCTGTACAGAAGCATTTATCATAAATGGAACTTGCATGACTGGCAGTTGCTTTAAGTAAGTCAGTCAGGGAGTGATGAAAGAATGTGAAGGCCAAGACATTACTGTACGCCATGGTAGACTTTATAAGAACTGTCCATTTAGGTTACACTAACTTGTTTTCTTCCTTTAATAACAAATGATCTTTGACTTATTATAATTTTTTTACTTTGTAAACTTTTATTTTTTAACTTTTAGACTCTTTTGTAATATGTATAGTACTTAGTTTAAAACACAAACACATTGTAAAGCCAAACAAAAATATTTTCTTTCTTTATGTAGTTATTCTATAGGCTTTTTCCTATTTTAAAATTTTTTTATTTTAATGTATTTACTTTTTAAATGTTTTTGTTAGAAAGTAACACAAATACACACACATTACCCTAGGTCCATGCAGCTTTAAAATCATTAATATCACTGTTTCCACTGCCACCGTCTTGTCCCACTGAATGGTTTTGAAGGGCAAAAACATGAATGGAGCTGTGATCTCCTCTGATAACAAATATTGCCTTCTTCTGGAATACCTCCTCAAAAATCTACCCAAGGCTGTTTTATAGTGAATCTTATTTTCTTAATAAGGAGAAGTGCCCTTTAAATAACAATAGAAAGTATAGCAAATACATAAACCAATATCATGTTCATTATCATTATCAAAATTGTATACTGAACATAATTGTAAGTGTTATACTTTTATAGGACTGACAGAGTAGGTTTGTTTACAGCAGGATTACCAAACATGTAAGTAATGTATTACTCTATGACATTACAGTGACTTTGATAACACGAAAATAATTTTTCAGCTCCATTATGACCTTTGGGACCATCATCATATATGCAGTCTATCACTGACTGTACAATCACCTCAGTCTGAGCATTTCAAAAACTTTGTCAAATTAATGCCTTAGATATGCTTTTGTTTCAACATCTCTTATCTTAATAAGCAACTTCATAAATACTGGTGTGGCATAAATCTTGGATCTGTATTCTCTTTTTCTTCATATCTATTAAGTCAGCAAGTCCTGACAAGTCTATCTCTATATGTGTCTCAAATTCCTTTTTTCTGAAAATCTCCACTGATACCATTAGCTGTGGCCATGATTACTTAATGGCTAAGAGAGATTATTAGTGAGTCTCTCTTTTTTATTTGCACTTACCATAATATATTGTGAGTAGTACATAGAGGTTTATTTTAAATGCAAATCTCATGATTCCTACCATAATCTGGCTGATTCTTAGGATAACCCTTACAAGTTCCTAATAGACCCTAAAGTTTCCTACATAATTTAATGTCCTTTTTGGCCTCTCTTTCTCTAGATTTATTTTCTGAATTATCTCTTTATTTTTTGATTTAACCCTTTGTCCTACATGTTAGTAAATCATTCACCTTCTTGTAGTTACTCAAAGGTTTTAAAGTTTCATATGCTTTAGAGTTTTGTGTCAAGTCCTTTGCCTGAAATTCTTCCTTCCCTCCTATTAAATGACTAGCTCTACTTTTATGTCACGTCATAGCTTGAAGGCTGCTCTCTCAGGGTGGCCTTCCTTAATTTTCCAGTGAAAGACTAAACTAAATTATTTAGGTTGTCAGTATATATTCTTTCCTAGTCACCAATATTTCTCCTATAGTCTTTCCTGCAATTGTAATTTTCTACTTATTTGTAGGATCATTTGTTTAGTATCTGCCCCCTCTGTTAGACTGTTAACTCCTAAATGGCAGACAATATCGCTTTTGAATGATATATTCATATCAACTAGCATAGAATCAGGTACATGGTATAAGTGAATAATTTATCTGTTAGATAAAAGAATAAAGAGTAATGAATGAATTGTGCTTAGAATACAGTGACCATTTCTGCTTTCAAATTCCTCAAATTATGTCTACAATGGAACCATTTTCACCATTGATTTCTATGTTGATCTAAGCTATCACAGCAAATACATTTCTTGAGGATACATTCTCTTATTTTCCTATCAAGTCTTGAATTTTACTTTTTAGTTTACCCAAAATTATAACTACTAGGTACCCAAAGTAAAAAAAAAAAAAAAAAGTCTCTTTGTCCTATTATGTAATTCTCAAGCCTGAATTGTAGATTCATTAGCCTTTCTCCATTTATTTATGTCAAATCTGAAAAAAAAAAGGCCAAAAAAAATAAAATAAAACAACAACAACAAAATACCATCATGCATTGATCCTACCATATAGTATCCTTCACTGAATCTACTATAAACTTTTTGGGTAGTGAAGAAATTGTTTATTTGAAACTCCTTTTAGATGGACTCCTAAGCCATGCAGTTTTCATACGTAGGAAAGTAATTAGTGAAACTACTAATTAAGAAAATAATAAAGAGAAAAGAGCTTTCTGATTAGCATGTGTTTTTAGCATATAAATCTGATTCTTCAGAAAAAGGTAGCAACACATATTTTATTCTTCAGAGACAATCAATTCTAATGGACAAATGCCACGGTTTCAGTGACCTTGAGGGTTATTTTCTTCTGGGTAAGAGTTCTTGGGCTGGTTTGTTTTTCAGATCAGGGTAGTTGTTGCAGATGGACTGTGACCAGGTCCACAGCCTTTGTGGAACATTCTGTGTAACAGCATTGTGGAAGCAATAACTATAAGAGTTCCTATGAAAGAACCAGACCCAGTAAGAGGGCTGGAGAGCTAAGCCAAAGTGAGAACAGCTTGCTTCTCTTTCCATTCTCTCATCTTCAATTTGGAGAAAATGGAGCTATTCTCACCATTATATCCCAGGGTTTCTTAGTTAAATAAAAAATGGCCACATACATAAAACAGAATTTCAAATATTCAGAGCACACTTTTTTGAAGCCTTCCCCCCACCACCAAAAAAAAAAAAAAAATCTAAGAACACAATTCATTTTCATCACCTCTGGTGTTCAGAGGGGCTTTTACAAAGTGTTATGCTGGGCCACTCATTTTCTAGAAAGGCTACCATGAACTGCATTTTGGGGGTGGGAAAGGTGAATGCTGGTGTTGGGGATGGGGTGGTGGAACATGGGTAGCAGAGAAACATCATAGGAGGGGATTTGTGCGTGTGGGAAAGAAGGTTCTATAGCATAAACCTTATCCTGCCAGCAAAGGAATTTATTCTATGAGAAGTGCATGTGAAGAATGGTTGCCACTGTTATTAGATTGACAAAGTGTTCATTCTTCTGTCAGTTGTAACTTTAAATTACTTAAGGGCTATGCTGCACTAGTATTCCTTAGAGGAAACAGTTTCTTTTTTCTTTTCTTTTTTGGCCGGAGCTGTGTTTGAACCCGCCACCTCCTGGTATATGGGGCCAGCACCCTGCTCCTTTAAGCCACAGGCGTTGACGCTCTTTTTTTTTTTTTTTTAGGAAACAGTTTTTTAAAGCTAGGAAAGGGAGTAAGGAGTAGGCATGTGCTGGCAAAGGCTGTTACATGAAGCAATGGAATCTGTTATGCTAATAGTGTTAAGACTGCTTTTCTTTAATGTTTTCACGGTTATGCACATTTAGAACAGTATTTTATTTGCCCTATTTTGTTCAAAAGTTTTGCATTTTTTAAAAAAAATCAACCCCCTCTGAAATTATTCTGTCACAGCTTGTATATTAAGTCATTTGTAAATCTCATCACACAGTAGTAATTTTTTTGACTGATACAGTATCTTAATTAAAAGATTATTTTATACTTGTTTTAATACTGTGAGTGTAATAAAAACAGGTTAAGGGAAAAATAGATGACATAATCTAGTCTTAAAATTGCAATTTTTTTCAAGAAACATGTTTAATCTAACTTTTGGATTTTTTAAATTTCACAAGGCCAAACTTGAAGGAGAAAGTATAAAGATGATCAATAGGAATAGACAAAGGAGAAAGAAATAGCATTTTAATTCAATAGAAAGCAGACTTAAAATTTTATAAGAGAATAGATCTGAAATATTCTCACCACACATCTACACACAGATGAAAATATGTGAGATGATAGAGATATAAATTAGCTTTATTTTGGTGATCCCTTCAGGATGGATGTGTATATTAAAACATCACATTGTATACCTTAAATACATACTGTGGACAGTTTTTATCTGTCAATTATACTTCAATAACGCAGGGGAAAAGAAAGCAGAGGTGATATTATACATAGAACACCAAAGAAAAATAAAATTTCATAGTGATATTAAGGATATATTTGTAATTGATACAATAATTGAGATATTTGATTCTTCTTTTTTTTCTCCAATGGACAATGTAAAACCAATGCCAAAGAATTCATTTTATGGTTATAGCCTTTTATATTTGAAATCAAGTATTTATGAATATATGCTTATTTCACAAACCAACATTAAGTATGTGTACTGATTTTGATTCATGTAGTAGAAGGTAGGAATTTAATAAGACTTTGAATTTAACAAAGGTTATGAGTTTTAAACTTCTCATTTCTTCAAATCTGTGGATTAAACTAAGGGATTTTATAGTAAAAAAATTGCAATACATATACTTTTTAAAAGTTGTACTTGTTTTATGCAATTGTTTGTATTTACAAAGCACTTTTGTTTCTATGGCATTCTCTTTTAATTCTTACTTTAATTCTTACTTCTATTCCTTACTATTCGTATATGAATAGTATACGAATAGTAAGGAATAGAAATTTTAATGGATTACCGGAGGTCACATAATGAGGTCAGACAAATAAGTTTGTGAACTCATCCTAGGAAAAGTGCTACATACCTCATTGCTGAATATCTCTAAGGTCACCTTCGAAGTCTTTCCTTTGAGAAGCTATGCACCAGTGCCAGCCAGTGCCTAGTCCATTCTTCAAAGCGCTTTTTCTAGGATGAATTTGGTGAACTTAATTGTCAGACCTTATCGGATGACAGCTGTTATGGCCATTCTCAAAAAAGAGTTCTAAAATTGCTTTGAAGAGTGGAGGAAGCATTGGTGTTGGTGCATATTTTCCCAAGAAGTGCTTTGAAGGTGACTGTAGTGATATTCAGCAAAGAAGTAGATAACACTTTTTCTAGGATGGAGTTCATGAACTTAACTATTATCCCTGGCATCTGAATTATGAGTCATATAGAAAGTGTCCAAAAGCCTTTTTTTAAGTGTTGAGATAATTTTAGTTTTAACTAAGATAACAATGTCAATATGTTTAATTTTGGTATTTTCATTTTAAATAAGTTTTACAAATCCTGGTATCCTGATGATTGATTATGAAAAGAATTGTCAAGAACTATTTCAGTTTATCTCATTAGGCTTTAATAGGAGTCCTTTTGCTTTTATGATGGAATGTGTTAATGAAAGAAAGAGTAGTACACTGTTAACAATTGAAACTATATTCCTTCGAGATCATGAAATATAATCAATTAGTTTTCAATCCCTACCACTTATAGTCCACAAACACTAAATATTAAATTACAGTGACTAACTTTTGATTTAAAGAGAAAGTTATATATATATAACTTATATACACACACACACACATATACAACTTTGTTTTTAAACCCCAAGCTCTCACCCTACAAAGATTTATTACAGAGCCCGGGGCTATTAAAAGTATTAAAACACATTCTTGGCCACTAGGTTTACATTGTTGGGATATCATCTACATCCCACAGCACTTGTAATCCTTTTCATATTCAGATACACTGTGTTGCACCTGACTCTCTCTCTCTCATGAAGTTTCAAAAAAAAAAGTACCTTTTGTGATCCAGGGAAATACACTCAGGGTCTAAGTTTATATTGAACTTTGGACTGGGACAGTGGTTGTATTTTTTTTTTCTTTTCTTTCTTTTTTTTTTTCTTGCTGGTAATAAGTCCCATATTCTTATAAGGCATTCATTTTTTGCAGTGTGTTTCAGGTATAGGTTCATGAGTCTAGGGAGGCTCATTTTTTTTAAGCTATTGAGAAAATCTTACTTTTATAAGGTAGACTGGTATTTCTAATGTTGCAAAGTTGTTGGTATATATATATCTTGAGTTTCAATCAGCTACATACCCATTACTTCATGAAAAGTTGTCTGATAGGTGGAGAGACTGAGCTGTGAATGACATGTTACAAATTCCTAGATCCAGTAATGCCAGAACTTTCAGTTAAAGAATGAAACACATTCCTTTTAAAAATTTATTTATACTGTCTAATTCTTTCTTTCTAAAAATTAGTTTAAACTGAACTTTCTACCTGAAAGTTTACTAATAGTTATTTTCTTCTGCTTTTCTTTCTGACATACCACATACTGTGATCATGAACATCAAGCTTCTCCCATTATTGAATAGCTTTCCTGAAGCAGTCAATGTGACACGAAAATTCTTTTGCTCATTTAAACAATAAACAAGATGTTTCAGGTTGTTGATTCTCTTTAGGGAGCAGTATCAGAACAATACTAGCAAATCAAGAAATAATGTAAAGAGTGTCCCATAGCATATTTCATTTTCATACTATTCTTAAAAATAGCCAAAATACTGTTAAAAAAGCCAAATGCTATCAAACAGTATAGCTAAGTTGTATAGAAATTTAGCTCAGTTTGAAAAATCAATTTACTGATAATCACTGATATTTTATTGCTTGGCTGGAATAAAACCCTTTCTGTTTCTGTGCATATCTTGAGCGTGCTGTTGGATTCATTATTTCCTATTTATCAAGATCAATTGCACACTGATTTGGAGTCAGCCAGGAAAGCCCGGTGTTTCTCTAGTTCAAACAAACTTGTCTCCTTCATCCCCATAGAGAGAGCTTGTCCTTTCTACAGATAATTCCTTTCCCCCTGTAAATTATTAATGATTAGGTTCATTTTAGAGAAATGCTCCCATGTGGTTCTCCTAAAGCAGTTTCATAATGTAATGTGACTCAGATTTTTCACATATATTTTCACACTTTATCAGACAGTACATCTTAATGGCTTAAAAGGAACATGTAGCCTTAACAGAATAGGAAATAGTCTCCTATCCTTGTCATAAGTTATTCTATTTATGTAACCTCAGATAGCTCAATTTTAAGCATTAGCTATTCAAACTATTTTGTAATGTTTTTGAGGATGATTAAAGAATTGAATAGCATTGATAATTTTAGAAATATCATGCTAACTTAAGAATAAATTTTGTTTGTTTTTCAACAATTAAGACATCACTGGAAAGGGCTTTTGTGGGATGTTTCATCTTTCAACTTCTTAGACTATATAAAATACTGCATTATTTCTTCTGGCTCAGTTCCTTATGTTAACAGTTTTCATAACTGGTTGCTGAAAATGGCCATATGTTTATAGTGCATTGATATGTAAAAACAATCCTGAAAACTTCAGTTTTAGTTTTCTAAACTTGCTGTTTGGTTGACTTACCTTCTGTGATTTGGTTTAGAGTTTTATTCAGATCCATCTTATGATTCCTTAATTCAGCAATATATTTAAATAGTATTTATTTATAATACAAAAAAAATAAGATTTCTACAAAAATTTTGGCTTCTCTGTGCCACACTAGAAGAAGAGGTGTCTTGGTACACATTAAATACAAAACCACCTATAAAATCTGATGAGTGAAAAAAAGGTCCATGCATTATTTTCATAATATCTGCCACCACAGGTAAACAAAAAAATCCTCACATAATCCAGTTGTAGTTGGTGGACCACAGGTTGGACACACCCGAAATCATTATTTATTCTAAAAGAATTCAGCCCGCCACATAAATGAGTACAGACTATTTAAAGCCCTCCACATAAACGAGTACAGATTATTTTTCTTTTTTGTCAATTTTTTTTTTTTTTTTTTCAGTTTTTGGCCAGGGCTGGGTTTGAACCCACCACCTCTGGCATATGGGGCCAGTGCCCTACCCCTTTGAGCCACAAGTGTCGCCCTGGCAATTTTTAAAATTTTAAATTAATATGAGTATACAAATTTTTAGGTTACATTGTTTTCAATTATAAAATAAGGTTCCACTTGCAGTTGAGCCCTTCACCCAGGGGGCTTACTGAAGGCCCTCATATTTGCACATTAGTTAAGATCCCCCAAATGGCCTCTGTCCCTTCCCCCCAATCCCCACTCCCTCTTTTTCCCTCTTCCTTGCTAGACTATAATTGTATTTCATCATTCGTGTGGAAGTATAGTTGTCAATACATTAGTTTCATACTAGTATTGAGTACATTGGATACATTTTTTTCCATTCTTGAGATACTTTACTAGGAAGAATGTGTTTCAACTCCATCAGGTAACATAAAAGATATAAAGTCTCCATCTTTTCTTATGGTTGAATAAGTACTCCATGGTATCCATATAGCACAGTATGTTAATCTACTCATGGACTAAAGGGGACTGGGGTTGTTTTCACAACCTGGCAATTATGAATTGAGCTGCAGTAAACATTCTGGTGCAAATGTCTTTGTGGTAAAATGATTTTTGTTCTTCTATATAGATATCTAGTGATGGGATTGCAGGACCAAAGTGAAGGCTGCCTTTTAGTTCTTCTAAAGTTCTTTTTTAGTTCATACTTCTTTCCATTAAAGCTAGTATTAGTTTGCCATCTCACCAGCAATGTAAAAGTGTTCCCTTCTCTCTACATCCACACCAGCATCTATAGATTTAAGACTTTTTGATGTGGAGTAATCTCACTGGGGTTAAGTGATATCTCAGATTAGTTTTGATTTGCATTTCGCTGATGATTGGAGATGATGAGCATTTTTTCATGTGTTTTTTTGCCATTTGTTGTCATCTTCAGAGAAGTTTTTGTTCAAGTCTCTTGCCCACTTAGAAATGGGGTTGAGAAAAGAGCAAACCACACCATTTATAAGTAGGCAGATTATTTTTCCATTTTATTGTCCAAAACAATTATTGAGCTTTCTCAAGCTCTAACAAAGTCAAATTTTTGGTTCCAAATGGAATTGGGTAGGGATATTAGGTGGATCAACTCAAATTCACTACTGGGACAGATATCTAAACATACATGAATAAATACACACATTCAAGTTTTATGATCTTCTAAATACGGGTCTATAAAAGAGAAAACTATACAGAATCAGAAAGATGTTACCTGGCTGAAGTGATTGGATAGGTGTTAAATTGCATTAGCTCTTCAATTTTTTTGTAATTATTTAACTCTCCTCTTACATAAAGCTCCTATGCTAAAGTGGAGTGTGGACTAACTGGAGACACAATGTATAGTAGAACAGGAGAAGCACTAGGTAGCCATGACATAATCTTCTGGAAAGTTAATTTTAGAAATTATTAAATGATTTTAATTTTACACATTGACATAGAATAGTCTTTATGACTTCAAAAAAGTTTCCTGGCTTTGTCAGTCCACTTGAGAAGACCCCTCTCTTTATCATCATCAGATTTGCCAAGCTAGTGTCTGGACTGTTCTCTACTGAGAGCAGCTGTTATGACATGTTTTGATTTAGGGAGGCTCTTTATCTGACAAGTACTTGTTTCACTTGCCATTTAACATAAATAGAATGATAGCCATCTCCTTGAGTTTCTCAATAAAATTATTATAACACAAATAGGCCATTAAGGGAGAGATGACCAATTGCACTGACATTTATTATCACAATAAATTATACTTTCAGCAGACAAGCAGCTATGTGAGTTTTTAAGAAAAAGAATATGTGAAACATCTATCTAGTAAGGTAGGAAGATGGTAATTACTTGGAACACCCTGATTTACCTCCCCACACAAATACACATACATCTATGATTTTATTGAGGATAGTCATAAAACACTGACTAAAGGATTGAAGAAAATTATTGGTATTGTCAGGGTATGTGTGAAGTAGAAAGTGTAACTAATTGGTTGTTCAGCTTGGAAGGTTTGTGCCTAGATTGACTGCTCTCTCCAATTTTGATACCGGAGTTTCAGGTTCTTGGTCTTGGCAATTCGAAGAATGAATCTGTGGACCACGGGATTAGTGGTAAATCAGAATTTATTTACAGACACAAAAATTACAACAACTACAAAAAAAAAAAAAACAAAAAAAAACCTCCTGGCAAAGAGAACCCAGGAGGGGGACAAGCTCTCCTGCTCCCTCTTTGAGGTCTGTCTTCAAGCTCTCTGCTCAGGGGTTTATATAGTCACAGGGGGTTATTTTGCCAGAACTCAGTGTTGACTTTTAGGGTATGGGTCTTGTCAGTTACAGTGAGCTGTCCAGTGAACTCTCAGGCCTTGGAAATTTACATGAAATTCACCAATCAGAAGTGCATGGGGTGGAGATAGCAAGGCAGCCATCCATGAAATTGACCAGCCAGACGTGCACAGAGAGGAAGGAGACAGCAAGGCACCAGTGTCTCCCTGGCAGGTATCCAGTCCTTCTAGCAAGCTGGTTCGTCCATCAGCCACAGCATCAATACCTCCAGGGCTAAGGCAGCAGGTTGTGGTGCCACCTTGTCCTGCGTCAATTTTATCTAATCTAAAGTGTAACATAATTAGTTCATTCAAGAGAGTTTGCCAAGTTGTATAGCTGAGTTAGGCTTTTGCAGTCTGACACAACCCAGGCACAACTTGAGCTCTGGTCCTATTGTTCTTAGTGTCCTCACTATATTTGGGTCACTATGAGAGTTCTGAGACAGACTGTGTTGTGATACATTATCTCACTTTCAAGAAACACAGCTGAACCGGGCATGGTGGCTCATGCCTGTAATCCTAGCACTATGGGAGGCCTAGGGGGGTGGATTGCCTAAGCTCACAGGTTTAAGACCAGCTTGAGCAAGAGCAAGACTCCACCTCTAAAAACAGCTGGGTACTGTGGCTGGTGCCTACAGTCCCAGCAACTTAGGAGGCTGAGGCCAGAGAATCACTTGAGCCCAAGAGTTTGAGGTTGCTGTGAGCTGTGATGCCATGGCACCCTACTGAGGGTGACAAAGTGAGACTCTGTCTAAAACAAACAAACAAAAACCCCCACAGTTGACAGTGTACTTTCCAATTCACCCACTGCCAGTTTAGACTTGATTCATCTTATTGGTGTTGCTGGGAGGGTTTTATTTGTTTCTGTCTGTGAGGATTTTCCATTTCTTGATTTTTGTCTATCTCAAAATTTTTGTAATGAGCCATGTATAAAGGAGATCAAAAGCTGCTAAGATTATTTTAAAAGCCTAGCATAATGCCTAGACCTAGAAACTATTCATTACATCTTAAATCTTTAGTTATCTCTTTATTGGACTTTTACTATATTTTGTTAATTTACTGCTAGTGGAGAGTAATAATGTCATTGGCCAAAAAGAGTTATGCATGAAATTTATACCATTGCTCTCTTGCGTCACAATAAGTGAAACATGGTCAACTAGTTCAAATACTCAGAAAGTTTATTGCTGCACATTTCGGTCAGCAGTAATGATTTTTTACTGTGAGTTTTTCTTGTTCTTTTTATCTGAGGTCTCTGCCCATATTGAGTCAATTTTATTATCATTACCGGTACTTTCAATCTTTTGGCAACATCTCAGGAGCCTCAGAAAGGGCAGCCAACCAACAAAAAAGAGCAATGGCAGAAACAGGAGTTGATGGGGACGATTGAAGGAAGAAAGATTAGAAGTTCAGCCAGTCAGCCAGCCAGAGAGACTCGGCTAGTTCCAAGAGGTCAGGCATCAGTCAGCCAATATTTGATAAACAAATGAACTCAGCTACTGAACTTCAGTCAGCTTCATTCTGCTGAATTCCATCTTGGGAGAGGGATGACCTGACTCTTCCTTAAATTCCAGAGACGCTTCCAACTAATCACTGTGTTCTGGAGCCAAATTCTGAAGAACATTACATATGTGGCAAAAAATTATGTTGTTTTCGTCTGTATGGGGAAGATAAAAATATAAAACAAAGTTCAAAGACATTAAGATATTTGCCAAATATACAGATCAATAATGGTATAATCATATTGTAAGTCTAAGATTAGAACGTATAGTTGGATTTTTCTTTATTTTCATTTATTATTTTGTGTCTTTATTTTTACTTACCTATGTTTTGAAATAACTTCAAATTTACCTACAATTTTCCACATAGTACAAAGAACACCCATGTTTCCCGCCAAAGTAATCCCAGATTCCAGAGTCTCCAATTGCTAACACATGACTGTGCTTTTTCCATTTTTGTTCTCTCCCCAAAATAAAATTCTCCTTCCTTACCATTATATACCTTTCCCAGTCAAGAAATCTGCATTGATATAACACCACCATTCAAACCACACATCTCATTTAAATTTCACCAACTTTACCAAAAATGTTTCTTTTTACTTTCTTCTCCAGGATCCTTTTCAGAAACATGGTGCCTCTAGCTGTCAGGTCTCATCATTGAATTATTCCTCCCTCATTCACTGCCTATAATGGTTTTCAGAGCCTTGAAGAATGTAGCCATTTCATTCTATCAATGACTCCATCCAGCTCCATTTGATACTTCCTCATGAGAAGTTCTACGACATGCATTCTTCACAAGACTATCACAAAAATGATAGAGGAATCTTCTCAGACACAGATAGTACCAAAATTAAAACTTTCTGATAAAGAGATTAACACTTTTATTATCTCAGCTGTTCTTCCCCACCACCAAGATAAAAAATAGCCTTATTCATCTTTGACAACACCTGGTAGTAACTAGCCCAGGGTTCCTGGTCCCTCATTGGCTTCTCCTCTGACCAGGAGGTTTCCACAGTGCAGGGCAAGAGACCTGGACCTTAGGCACCTGCTGGTGACAGCAGCTGCTAGGAGTGGTGGGGGAAGGAGCCCTTCTCCCAGAAACTTATCCCCACAACACCGATCTCCATTATAGAGGTTGTTACTAACACTGAAATTGAAACTAAAAAGATAAAAGAAGGAATCTGTTTGTTCTTTGAAAAACAAAAGTTGTTATTATAACATATTTAATATGGTAAATAAAAGTGCATTTATAATGACTAAAGAGATAGGAAATCTCAGTAGAGAAATAGAAAGTATAAAAAATGGAAATTTTATTACAAAAATATATCTGAAAATGTATACTTTACTGAATGGGCTGAAAGCAGCTTGGAAATGACAGAGGAAACAGAAATGAACTTGAAGATAGATCAACAAAAATGATCCAATTCGAAAAAACAGAAAAAAATGAAGAATGTCTTTAATTGAATACTTATATATAGGTTTTTCTCAAATTAGAATTTTATTTTTATATTTGTGAGACTTAAACTCAAGTATTTCTTTATTGTATTTATTTGTATTTATTATCTGCACCAATAAAAAATGAATTTTAAGTATTACCTTGAAATTCCCAAGAGTGAGATCCAGAAAACTTTGTAGGAGCAATCGAAACTAAAAGGAAATAAGGAGTACAATATTATATGCAAGTTGTTGCTTTTTTAAATTATGTAGCATGCTCTATAATTGTCTTTCTCTCTCTCTTTTTTTTTTTTTTTTTGAGACAGAGTCTCACTATGCCACCATTGGTAGAGTGCCCTGGTGTCACAGCTCATAGCAACCTCAAACTCTTGGGTTTAAGCCATTCTTTTGGCTCAGCCTCCTCAGTAGCTGGGCTTACAGGCACCCACCACAATGTGGGACTATTTTTTGGTTGCAGTTATCATTGTTGTTTAGCTGACCTGGGCTGGGCTTGAACCCACCAGCCTTAGTGTATGTGGCTGGCTTCCTACTTACTGAGCTGCCAGTACCAAGCCAACTCTGTTTCTTATTGGATGTAGACATTTTATAACACATTCTCATATGCTGAAATCTACCTAAACCTTCCAAATTAAAATTAAACTCAAGGTTTTTCTCTTATTTAAGACATTTAGTAACAATATCCCTCTTCAAAACAATAATGCAGGATTTGAGGAATACAGGCATACAAATAATAGAGCTAAAGTTAAAACAAAACTGCCTAAGAAAGTAATTAAATTTTAGAGCTGGTATATTTTCTTTGTTCTTTCTTTCTAAGGACAATAACATTTTCCTCATGTAGTTATAATTACAGAAATTTCACAATATTACATCCTATTTCTGTCTACATTTTTACATGTGAATTTTTATTCTACCAAAAGTAAATACTATGAATTGAAAGTATAATTATAATGTAATCCCTTCATTGGTATTTTTTTGTTTTTACTTGATTGCTGGCTCTCTCTTTTTTTTTTTTAGAAAAAGTTTATTAGATAAAAAAAAAAAAAAATCAGCTTCCAAGGTCACTCTTCTAGTCTGTAGAATTCAGTTCCCTAGAGTTATCGGATTTTATTTCTTATTTCTTTGATATGTGCTCTTCTCCATCTTCAAGCCAGAAATGGTACATCCAATCTTTCTCATGTTTTCAATTCTTGACTTCCTATTCTGTCCCTTCATTGGTATTTTTAATGAATTTCTCCTAATGGTCACATGGAAATAGAGTGAATATGGCAAGATGTATTCTGGTCATAGAATTGTATCAAAACTTTATGTAACATAAACTGTTAAATAGTTTATATGCAAACAATCAAATCAATAGAATGTATAAAATACAGAATTCTTACACAGTATCAGTGCATACAACTCATCAATTTCATTTGTAATTACTAGAACAATATATTGGTATTGAAGCTTTTGTATGGAATATTTGCTTCTGTGTTCAGTTTCATGTTTTTTCTGGCACATATTAAACGTGTGCAGTTTTGAAAGCTTCTATCAATGTACCACCCCTTTCAGCCTGGAACTGGCTCGGTTTCATGTCTTTACTTCCTTTTTCCTTCACAGAAGTTGGCTGCACTGTAGTTTTATTTCTCCACCATAATCAACCCCAGAGTTGGACCCATTGCCAAACCAATTTATGATATCACCAAGAGGAACAAAGCTACAATTTGCTAATGGCCATTATGCCCTTCTGTTTTTACCCCTTCCATTCTTTATCTTTGTTTTTCTAAGCCAAAGAAACTTTTGCTGCCTCTACTAATCTTTTCAATGTCTCTTCAGCCACTTTTATTTCCATATTCCATTATTATATCATAATTACATCATAGGAGTCATTTACATTGTAGATAATTACCAGCAGAGGAAACTGGGGCTTAAAAGTACAGAAAGAAATGACAGAAGAAACAGAGATTATTTGGATTCAAGCCCTGTGAAATATGAAAAATGAGAGAATGTTAATCTAAGTTTGTGAAAAAGGAGAGAACTGAGACATTTAAATGAGATTTACAGAGGTAATGCCTAAAGATTTGAAAGAAAGATGTTACAAATTAAGAAAATAAGTTGTGGGAGGAAAATAAGTTTGATTTCTGAATCAAAAAGTAATAAGTATGTTTAATATTTAAACACTCATGCAAAAATACCTCAATGTATTTATTATCTGCACCAGAGCAAAATGAATTTTAAGTATTACTTTGAAATTCCCAAGAATGAGATCCAGAAAACTTTGTAGGAGCAATCAAAACTAAAGGGAAGTAAGGAGTATGATATTGTGTGCAAGTTGTTGCTTTTTAAAATTATGTAGCATGCCATATAACTCTGTCTTTGATTGGATGTATACATGTTATAATACCTCATACGGTAAAATCTATCTAAAACTCCCAAATTAAAATTCCACTTAAAATGTTAAACTTTTGGAGGGTTATGTGTTGTCCATTAGCAGTAATTGATTATGTAGAACAATGTTTATTGGTAGAATATTCTCAGTTTCTCAAATATTGTTTTCATAATTTAGCAAATTGAACAATTTTTGATTATATGTACTCCATTAACAAATCCATAAATGGTCTTCCTTCTACTTTTATTAGATTTGAATTTATTTCTTTTCTTTCCTCAAGAAGACCTAGTTTTGCTCGGCTATGATAATTAAATTTCTACTCTTTTGAAATGCTTTTTTAAATTAATATTTAATTTTATCATTTCTATCTAATTTCTGTTCTCCTTCATTCTCTTCCTATGTGGACATGTGTGCACATACACACATGTCATCGTTATCATCATCATCACTATCAACAACATCAGCAATGATACATCAGGGCTATAGAAAGTATTTGTAAATAATATATAGAAAGAGCTTGGAAATTTGAATATACTTAGGCCAGGTACTGTGGCTCACACCTATATTCCTAGCACTATGGGAGGCCAAGGCAGGAGGATTGCTTGAGCTAAGGAATTCAAGACCAGCTTAAGAAAGGACAAGACCTCATCTCTACCAAATTAGAAAAACTTGTGGCATTGTGGCAGGCACCTGTATGTAATCTTAGCTTCTTGGGAGGTTAAGGCAGGAAGATTGACCCCAGGAGTTTGATTGAGCTTACTGTGAGCTAGGCTGATGCTGTGGTGCTCTAGTCTGGGGCAACAGAGCGAGACTGTCAAAAAAAAAGAGAGGGAGAGAGAGAGAAAAGAAGGAAGAAAGGAAGAAAGAGAAGAAAGGAAGGAGAGGAGGAACAAAGAGAAATTTGAATGTACTTAGTAAACGTAGGGTAATAAATTAATAATTTGTCAGAGTTCTGATTATGTGTCCTCCTAACTTGCATTTACTTAAGCTTCTTAGAGCTTTGTTTCCTTATCTCTAAATTAGTGAGAAATGTCTTTTGTTTTTTTCTTAATCACAAGCTTGCTGTGAGCTTAAAAAAAAAACAAAACAGGCTCAGTGCCTGTGGCTCAAGCGGTTAAGGCACCAGCCACATACACCTAAGGTGGCGGGTTCGAATCCAGCCCAGGCCCACCAAACAACAATAATGGCTGCAACCAAAAAATAGCCGGGCGTTGTGGTGGGCGCCTGTGGCCCCAAATAGTTGGGAGGCTGAGGCAGGAGACTCACTTGAGCCCAGGAGTTGGAGGTTGCTGTGAGCAGTGAAGCCATGGCACTGTACCCAGGGGGATAGCTTGAGGCTCTGTCTCAAAAAAAAAAACAAAAAAACAAACAAACAGTGAGAAACATTTTGAAAATTACCTGGTGTTAGATATAATTAAAAAGGTTTACTTCTATCCACTGTAGGTGCACATGTGTCTCAGTGGGGATCTAAAATTTTAAAATGTATAGGAAAAATAGTTAGAAATAAAATTATTTTAACATTTTAAGTTATTTATGTCATTAATTTTAAAGTAACTCTGTAAACTTTAAGCAAAGCAAAATAATTCTTCATTTGCTAGACCAAAGCTTCACAGTTTACAAAAATTATTTTAAAACTTTATATAATATAAAATATATATAAAATAAATTTGGTCAATAGCAATTTTATACCAGATAATATTATTTTCCAATATAAGGTCAATTTTCTATGTGAAAAGTGCTCGTAAAACTTATACTAAAGTACAAGGTAGACAAGGAACATTGGAGGAAAATGTAAAATGTTATTAAATATATTATTAACTGAATAAAAGACTTACTAATTTAAATTTGTTTTGGGCTCTTGGTCTTCTTGGGTTAGTAAGGTAGAATTTTCTATGCTAGTAAATTAAACTAAAAAGTACTAATATTTGTCCTACACAGTAGAATTGGAATTTAAAATAGCCCATCTGGAATACTGTTAAATTTTTAATGGAAAAACTTTTGTTATTAGTATGAATATTTGATTTTTTGCTGTTGACTAATATAAAGAAAAGTATGGATGACTGAGAACTAATAGTCATAAAATATTTAAAAATATATGTGTCTAATTTTTCTTGCTATAATTGACAGAGAATATATTTTCTATTCAACTTCACCATTTTTGTACTATTTAATTACAATTGGAATATTATCAGTCTGGAAATATGAAAAGTATTCAGCATTTCACATAAAACCTTTTGCTTTTTGCATACTGTAAAACCTCTGCCTAAATTCCTAATTGAAATCCTCAGGTCTTTTGTGAAAGATTATGTATTTCAAACCATGCAAAATGAGGTTAAAATGCATTGCCTTTCTTCTGTTTTTTTCAACTTTGACACATAACAAAAATATTCATTATTTTAAAAAGTTATAACATTGTAATTACAAAATCTAGTATAAAAAATAAGAAACACCTCATAAAATTTATTTCTTCTGCCCATCCTATCTCATTTGTCTCATTTGTTTTGAGCATTATAGTAAGTCTATACATTAGGCTTTGGTTTTCTATACAAGATTGCCTAAAACTGATACTATCCAGCCTGATAATAATAGCTTTTTGAATACTTAGTTTGTTTACATCATCATATTAAATGATAAAAAGCTGAAAACATTTCCTCTAAGATCGTGTTTATGACAGGGGTATCTGTCTTATAAATTCTACTCAATATTTTTCTGTAAGTCCTAGGCAGAATAAAAAGGCAAGATAAAGAAATAAAAGTCATCTACATCAGAAAGAAAGAAGTAAAATTATCTCTGTTTACAGATTGCACAATATTATGTATAGAAAACCCTAAAAACCATCAAACAACTGTAAGAAACAATAAATGAATTTAGTAAAATTGCAGTATATAAAGTCAACATACAAAAATCTGTAATGTGTCTATACACTAAGAGCAAACCATCTGAGAAAGAAATTTTTAAAAATCCCATTTATAATAACATTAAAAAATCCCTAGAAATAAATTTAACCAAAGATGTGAAAGACCTTTATATTGAAAACTGTAAAACATTCATGAAAGAAGTTGAAGATAATGCAATTAAATGAAGAGGTATCCCATGTTCATGGATCAAAAGAACTAATGTTGACAAAATGTTTATAGTACTCAAAATGATCTACAGCTTTAATGAAATTATTAACAAAACTCAAATGTAATTTTTCACATAAGCAGAGAAAATAGTCTTGAAATTCATATGTAAATCACAAAAGACCCAGTACAGCTAAACAATCTACAGCAAAAAAGAACAAAGTTTGAGATATCAGGTGCTGGCACAAAACGAACAAATAAACCAATGGAATAGAACGGAGGTCCAGAAATTAATGCACGCATTTGCAGTTAATTGCTCTTTGACAAAAGTGCCAAGAACATAACAATGAGTAAAGAATTTTTAAATTTGTTTTTAAAGAAAGGTATTTTCTCTTAAACAGTGTGGAGAAAAATATCTACATGCAGAAAATTGAAACTGGATCCTTGTTTCAAATGACCTACAATCTATTCAAAATAAATTAAAGGCTTAAAAGTAAGCCCTAAAACTGTAAAGATATTAGAGTAAAATATCAGGCTATAGCTTGACATTAGTCTTGGCAATGACTTTTGGTTAGGCACCAAAGCATAGGCAATAAAAGCAAAAATAGATTAATAGTATTGCATCAAACCAAAGCAAAGAGCTTCTTCACAGCCAAGTAAACAATCTATGTAATGAGACATTATATTTCCATATATCTGATAAAGGCTTAATATCCAAACCATATATCTGATAAAGGCTTAATATCCAAAATCTATAAGAAATTTGAATTACTCAATAACCAAAAAAACTCAAATAGCAGTATTTTAAAAATGGGCAAAGAACATGAATAGACATTTTTTTTAAAAGAAGATATGCAAATGACCATCAGGTATACACAAAATGCTCAACATTGCCAATCATCAGGGAAATGCAAATCAGAACCACAGCAAGATATCACCTCAACTCTGTTAGAATGACTATTACCAAAAAGACAAAGGTAAATGTTGGCAGGGTTGTAAAGAAAAGGGAACCCTGGTATATCATTAATGAGAATGTAAACTGGAACAGGCACTATGGAAAACTATGTAGATTTCTCAAAAAATTAAAAATAGAACAACCATATGATACAGAAATCCCATTTCTGGGTATACCTTCAAAGGAAATAAAACCAGTATCTCACTCCAGTGTTTATTGCAGCACTATTCACAATAGTCAAAATATGGAACCAAGCTAAGTGTTCACCCATGGATGAATGGATAGGTTCAGTTTATGGCATCATTAGGCAAGATGAGTAAGTTCTAGAAATCAAATGTACAGCATGGTGACTACAGTTAATAATGCCACATTTTATATTTGAAATTTGTTAAGAAAGTAGATCTCAAATGTTCTCGATACACATAGACACAAGATAACTATGAAAGGTAATGGAGATGTTAATTAGTCATTAACTTGTAGTAATCATTTTACAGTGTATACATATATTAAAACATCACTTTCCACACCATACATTTATACAATTTTTATCAATTATGTGTCAAGAAAGTGGGAAAAATAAATACCTAATAGTACCAAGTATTGGTGATGTTTTGGTGATGTAATAAAATTCTTCTATTATTTGTAGGAGTATAAATCATTAAAAGTTCTTTGCACCAAAAACAATCACAAAACAAGAAAAAAGAAAAAAAAGAAAAATATCTCAGATATAGTTTTACAGAAGGGTGTATGAAACCCAGCACAGCACACAAGTCAGTCTCACTTCTCTGAACTCTTTTTTTTCTTTTTACCTTTAATCACAGCCCTTCAAAATGCTACTGTCTAAGTAGTAGCCCAATATCTTTAAACATATTAAAACAATTTTCCACCTTTTCTAGTTTCTTTTGGCAGGGACTAGTTTGCAACATACTATTCAGCCATTAGAAGGAGCAGAAAATGATATTATGCATATCACCTTACATATCTAGACCTAAATTGTTAAATGGTATCATTAAATTAGGGTCAGAAATAAAGTAGCTTTTATTGTTGTAAGTCTATACATAATACATGCAAAAACAAAAATCTTTGAATTCTACCTAATTTCTATGTATCTTATATAATATCAGCACCGATAGAAAGTAGAGTGATCAGAATTATCAGGTTTTTCACAGATTCTATGTCAACCTCTATCCAGTCTTAGTTTTTTTTATAGAATTTACTAGATTGTGGGTCTCTGATCCCCGAGACTGTCACCTGTCCTGTGTGCTGGCTATTTCAAACAGTGTAATGCTGTGCTTATACAGTTGTGGTCTTAGTTTCCCTTCCCTCTTTTTTTTTTTTTTGAGACAGAGCCTTAAGCTGTCCCTCTGGGTAGAGTGCCATGGCTTCACTGCTCACAGCAACCTCCAACTCCTGGGCTCAAGCGAGTCTCCTGCCTCAGCCTCCCAAGTAGCTGGGACCACAGGCACCCACCACAACGCCTGGCTATTTTTTGGTTGTAACCATTATTGTTGTTTGGCGGGCCCAGGCTGGATTCGAACCCACTACCTTAGGTGTATGTGGCTGGCGCCTTAGCCGCTTGAGTCACAGGCACCAAGCCTCCTTCCCTCATTATGTTGACTATTTTTTCCATGTGATATCAAAAAGTACATTTAAAATAAATTTTTCAAAGTATTCTCATAACATTGATGTCAGTTCATACATGCAATAAGTAACAAATATTATTACTTGCACTGAAAATATACAGCATTTACGTATATATCATATTGAAGTCTGTAGGAGAAAAACAAATAAACATCCTTCTTTCCTTAAACCAGAACATTTCTCCCTCTTGAAATTTAGAAAAATAAGGTTCTTATATTTTTCAAAGTTTTATAATCTGCTGATTTGCTTTGAGAAGAAAATTTTGAGATTCCCCAGTGTACTTTTTAAATTTTAAAATGTTTAAGTCAACGAATAGGACTGGACTAAGTAGAGAAAAGCAAACATCAAATACTACTGAGACAAACCTTGCCAAGGGATGGTCAGGATGACCTCATATGGGTCTTTGCCATCACTAACACCTAGGACTTGAGGGACTTGTAGATTAATTGTATTGGAGCAGAGACATAGCTGTCCTCATTGGAAATTCCTGTGCCTGGGAGGGTAAAGTCCTTTAGTTACTTCATCAAGTAGTGATTTACAAAGAGAAGGAGGAGAGTTGTGTGTAGGCCAACAATGATCTCAAATAGGGGCTAATCGCTGCATATGTCTAGGAAGACCCATTACATTAAAAGTTAGGTACAAATACATTCACAAGATATTCTAGTCATTTTGGTACAACACGGAGTGTGTTAAAAGGCATTTGCAGCTCACTTGGCAAACTTAAGGAAACATGAGCTCACATATTTCTGTAGAAGAAAAAGTTGTATAATCTAACAAATGACAATTTAGCAATGAAATAGCCCACCCCCATTATACCTAAAAAATTCTGTGGGATGAAGCATAAAGCCAGGCAGTTGCTGATAGTCGTAGCTACTTGAGAGGCTGAATTCAGCAGTTCCTGCTTGAACTCAGGAATTCGAGGTTGCTGCGAGCTAGACTTGATACCATGATACGCTAGCCTGAACAGCAGAGACTCTGTCTCAAAATAAAACCAAAAAAAAAAGTAGAATTTCAATTGAAAGCCTGACAATTACTTGGGATTATCACTTTCTCAATGTGAAGTATAAGTGCATTTTTTTTTCTTTTCTCACATGTAGAAGACCATTACATAAAGGATCTTTTTTTTTTTAGCTTTCGTTTGTGCTCATTGAAAGCCTGAATGAGAATGATGGTTTTCATTAACTTGCAAAAATATGACACTATCTTTCATATAGTTGAATTATAGACCATAATTATGATAATAATAAGAGTTTATGATATTATTGAAACAGAAAGGTCTGTCATATTTATATCTTTATGTCTATATACTCATTAACTCATTATATTTTAGAATCTAATATGCAGATTCTTATCCACTCTATGAATTATAATTATAAAAGGTAATAATATTTATTAAAGCTGTATTGATAGAACAAAGATGAGAAAAAATACAAATGCCCAGCGATAGTTCATTGGTTAAACAGTTATGGAGTATCTGTAAAACATATCCATAAAAAGGGAAATTTTTATGCACTGAGAAGGAATTAACTTAAAATACTCTAATATACTCTCTTATGAGCATTCCATGTGTGTATCAGATTATGTAGATAGAGAGAAACTGTGGAAGGGGAATTAGAAATTCAGGAGAGCAGTTTCCTGAGACAATAATCAGGGCAGATGTGGCATAAGGATGGAGAGGAGGTTTTTCATATTTTTTTATATTTTCTTTTTGAATTGCACAAATATAACATTTATTCCAAAAATAACATTTAAATTGCTGTTACAAAGGGAAAACCAACCATAATTTTTGAAGAAGAAATCTAGCAGTGTACGTGGACTTGGACTGATTTTGAGTTGTCAAACTCACGTTCTCTACTTCTTTTAAGAGCATACATACGGAGAACACTTATTTTCAATGGTCTGTTCTTAGCGTGATACCAGTTGAGATACTGGAAGAGACCAGGTCGCATTTTTGAATGTTAAATTGTAAAAGACTCCATCCTCCAATACAGTCATATTCTGAAGGACCAAAGATGAGAACTTAAGAATGTGAAGGGGCAGGTTAAGCAATGTAGACTGCAACAATGGTCTACTTAATATTTCTAACTTTGATCAGCTCCTAGCTAGTTCCAAATATCAAACCCCCACTCTAATGACAAAATTTTGACAACTGAGTGAAGATTATTCAAAAAATTGAGATACTTATTCTGGGAATTATTCTAAAAAACATTTTAAGCAGTGCTATCTCTTAACAATAAAGGCAAAAATCTCTCAAGATGAATATATAGAACATATGTTCATATATGTTCATTAGAACATATAACTATTTTTATTACTCAGGATTCACAGAAAACACTTGAGGATATTCCAAGAAGAAAGGGGCATAATACAAGGAGTTATATGTCTTTAAAGCCAATGAAAGCTGCAGAATCAATGTAAAGGAAGACAGTAGGTGGCTTTCTGATTTGTTCAGTTTTCAGGTAATCAGGAAGGTGGCAGTGCTATTAACTCTGTTATATCAGGGAACAGCTGCTGTTGCCCAGAGCTGTCTAAGCAAGTCAGTGGATGGAAGATTCTAGGAAACACCCAGAAGGCACTGTGTTCCAGTCTACCTGCACTATACAGCTCCAGGTGTTCTGAATGCCATAAGATGCCAGAGGTACTGCAGGCAAGAGAGTGATAGCTTAAACTCCCATTCTGTTTTCAAAATTATGCTCACATTCTTCTCACTGGTGAATCTAAATCAAACTCTTCTGGCAAGGATTGCCTGCGACACATGAATCCAGCTTACAGACCTGTGTTTCCAGTGAGAATAAATCAGATAAAGAATATTCTAAACTCAGTAGACAAGCTGGAACGCTCTGGTTAATAATTGATTAATAATTAAATCGTTACATTAAGACTATTGCTTATGGTCACATTTTAAAAGGAAAAATTATACACTGAACAATAACCTTGCCACTTAAATTTTATCCAGTATGTACAAATCTATAGGATACTTGACTTCACTCACCAGATGTTTTAAAACAAACAAGCAAAAAATTTAAAAAGGATTTAGAGAAGACTAAAAGATTTATTTCAAAACCTAATGCAATGTGTATTTGAATTTTTCACAATTACTCTAGCTATTATTACTGACTGTTGGAACTAATTTTGAGAAAACTTTTTATTCCCTTTAGAATATCTGCCCAAGCACTAAGAATTCACTGGGAAATACTCTTTAACTACTTGTTTATTTACTAGAAATCAGAATCACTTCTGAATATTACAAATATATCCTTGATTTTGGGTCTCCTGGGTTAAGATATAGCCTTATTTTCTCTATTCTTTTAAGCTACCACTGAAAATAATTCTGAATATTGTCTTCAATGTTCATTCTTTACTTACTTTCCATGCTTTCAACGAAATCTTTGTATGATTAGGAAAAAATAACAGACTTCTTTTCAAAAAGTAGAAGCTTCTTTTGTATAAAATTAGATGTCTAGTGGGGTTGGAGGGTGAGATGAAGAATAATGTGGGCAGAGTAGAACAAGGATTTGAAACAGAAATATGATGTATTTATTATACATTTTTTACAAAAAGTTTTTCAATTATTATTGCTCAGTTTTCCACATTTCTGTTTCATCTTACCAGCCAGGTTTGTGGATGGGAGGGAGGGGGAAACAAGTAGGACTCAGAGAAATGCAACTTGATAATTTTAAATAATGTGGTTGAAAATAGAAATATAATTTCTGTCAAACTGACCCCATTGGCTGATTTTATAGTTTTGTATTTTGTTTAGCTTGGGAACATGAAAAATACTAACTTCACCCTCTGAAAAATTATCAGCTTCCAGAATATGGCACTACTTTAGATATAACAAATATTACCAAGTTACTTTTGGAGAATGGGAGCAGAGTAGTTCAGAGAAAATACAATCTCAGTTTGTTAAAAAAACATAAACAAACTAACAACAACAAAAAAACCCCTAGGAAAGTGAGGATATAGAAAACTGAAGTCTAGTTTTAACTGGTTTTTAAGGCCCCGTCCAAAGGAAAAATAAATGTATACAGGCATATTGAATTAATAGTTGTTATTCCCAACTTTTAGGCATTTAATTTTATAAGCTTCTTTGCATTGTAAATAATATGACATCATTAGTGAGGTGTAAGAATTTACAGCTCATTTGTCCTAACTTTTAAAATAAATAGAAATTATTAACTTCATAATGATTGTAATTTTCTTTTTGCTTGGTTGTCAAACACCGATATTCAAACATTGCAATAGTTTTATAAGCAAGCTGCCTTTCTTAGTGCCATAATAAACATTCATATTTTCATTTTGCTTTGCTTTCCCACAGGAAAAAAAAGACAAAGAAAGACAAAAAAAATTATCTAATTGTGATTTGGGAACATAACTATGTAAAATTCTTACTTTGCATTTTTGCCACTTTTACTGATTGGAATTAACTATTCTCTACATTTTCATCTATTATTACTTGTTTAGTAAGGAAATAAGAAAACATCAGCATCAATTAGCACAATGCAGAGGAGGGGTATGTACCATATGCACAGACAATATTTTCACAAGAGAAAAAGTGATAAATGAGATTATTGATTAACTTTGCATAATAGAACTGAAGCTTATAAATGTCAGAGCACTTTTTCATTTAAAAGGAAAAGCAAACTTTGCATGTAGAAAATAATTAATATTAGCTTTTTTAGCCACTGCAAGTTATTCTTATTCCCAGTTGTCTCAGGTAGTGTCTTTTTAAACACAGTGTAATGCTAAAATATCATGTATAATCACTGTGGCCTGGATATAGCTTGTGTGTGCTGATCTTGAGAAATGAGGCCTAATGGGAGTTGTTTGGGTCATGGCGGAGGATCCTTCATGAATGGTGTGGTGCTCCCCTCTGCTGTGAGTGAGTACTGTTATTGAGAGACAGGATTCTTACAGGAGAGTTCCCAGGAGAGCAGAGTGTTACAAAGTCAGATGCCACTTAGGTTTTACCTCTTTACATGTGTTTGCTTCCCTTTAAAAAAAAAAAATTATTAAATCATAACTTTGTACTTTGGTGCATTTATGGGGTTCAGTGTACTGATTTAATATACAATGTGAAATGCTTACATTAAACTGATTAACACATCCATCATAATTATTTTCTTTTCTTAATAGTTTTAAAATGTGCCATTGCATCATGCACATTTCTTCTTAGCAAAATATCTCAAGAATGGGGAAAAAAGTATCCAGTGTACTCAATACTACTATGAAATCAATATATAAGCACCTACTCATGCTTCTCTTTTTTCTCCTTGTTAAAACACAGCATAAAAGCCCTCACTAGACCAGAGCCATGCCCTTCAACTTTCCAGCCTGTGGAACCAAAAGCTAAATATACCTTTTTTTCCCTATAAATTATCAAGTTTCAGGTATTCTGTTATAGCAACACTAAATGGCCTAAGACAACAGTGATGTCTCATGATGAAGGGAACGTAAAATAAGCAGAATTGTGTTTTTAAAATTACTTCGAAAGTTCAACTCATGACATAGTCTGTTGTGTTAACTTACTCAACTTTGCATTTTCTTATAAAGAAGAGAAACAGAATACATTGTTTTGGTTGTGTTGGTTTGGTAGCTATTGCCTGTTCAGCAACGTTGACCTTGTTATGTTTTCAGTAGCTCTTTACTAAAACCTAGGCAGAGGATTAGCATTAGGTATAAAAGTGAGAAGGCTTCAAAGTTTAGCATATTTACATATTCTATTTTATTGTATACATGTATTAATTTAATGGCATTTTATTTAGATATACTTCAACTAACATAAAGTTCAATAGAATAGTTTAAAGTATACACTTTGTTTTTAGTATATTCACTTGGTTTTTAGCATAGTCATTGGCTTTTGAAACTGTCACCAATATCTAATTGCAGTCTCTTTTCTTCACCATCCCCCACAAAAATCCCTGTATCTATTAGCAATGAGTCTAAATTCATATTTTTTGCATATGAGTATTTAGTTTTCTGGGGCCATTTGTTCAGAAGACTATAATTCCCCAATGAATGATCTTTGTACTATTGTCAAAAATCAATTCACCAAAAATGAATAGGTTTGTTTTTCGACTCTCAATTCTACTTCATCAGGGTATATGTTTATCTTCATGTAAATACCATATTGAATTGATTATCATTGCTGTGAATTTGTTCTTCTCTTCAAAGATTGTTTTGGCTATTTTGTGTCAATTTCTATATGCATTTTAGGGTCAACTAACTTATTTATCAATGAAAGTAGTTGGAATTTTGATATAAATTTCCGTGAATCTGTTTGAGTATTGCCATATTAACAATATTAAATCTTCCATAAATATATAATCTCTTTTCATTAATTTAGGTCTTTAGTTTCTTTCAAAAATCCTTTTTTTGCACTCTTTAGGTTAATTTTATTTCTAAGTATCTTATTTGTATGCAATTGTAAATGGAATTTTTTCCTTATTTGCATGGTTCACACTGTTCATTATTAATATATAGAGATGCAAGCAATTTTTTATATTGATTGTGTATCTTGAAACTGTGCTGAACTTGTCTTAGCTATAACAGATTTTTTGTAAATTTGTTAGGAATTTGTCTATCTATGCATATACTACAGATATAACTATCTATAGTTATACCCATCTATTTATTTACACAACTACATAGACATTGTAGGGTGCGGTAGATCATACCTGTAATCCTAGCACTCTGAGAGGCTGATGTGTGTGGATTGCCTGAGCTCCAGGAGTTTAAGACCAGCCTCAGCAAGACAGAGATTCCTAAAAATAGAAAAACTAACCTGGTGTGTGGTGGCTGCCTGTAGTCCCAGCTACTTGGGAGGCTGAGGCCAGAGGATCACTATGTAAAATTACTACTACTACTACTACTAATAATAATAATTAATAAATAGATGCATAATCTATCATTTACACATGTAATTAGATTTTCCTATCTTTTGGTCAGTTTTATTTTTATTTTTTGACAAATTGCCTTAATTAGAACCTCTAATATAATATTGAATAAAAGTATCAGAAGTGGATACACTTGTCTTATTCTTTATAATAAAGCTTTTAGCATTTTAACATAAAATTTGATAATAGCTGTGAGTTTTTCATAGATATCCTTCATTAGATTGAGAAGGTTCCCATCTGATCATATTGTACTGGTGTTTACCTAATGAAGAAGTATTAGATTTTGTCAAATGATTTTCTGTATCAATTAAGATGATTATGTGGCTCTGTTCTATTATTTTATTAATAAGGTATATTATGTTGATTTATTTTTGTACATTGAATCAATCAACCTTGCATTCCTGGGATAAATCTGACATGGTCATGATGTATAATCAATATTATATGCTGCCAAATTTGATTTACCAGTATTTATGGATGGTTTTTGTATCCATATTTATAAAAGTATTTGTCTATATTTGAGATTCTTTTTCTAGCTTTAGTTTTAGTGTAATAGTAACCTCATAGCATGAACTAGGACATATACATTCCTTTTCCATTTCTTAGAAAGGTTTTTAAAGAATAACTAATTATTCTTTAAGCATTGGTCAAATCCACAAGTAAAATCATATGGTTCAGGGTTTTAGTTATGGAAAGGCATTTATTTATGTATTTATTTCAGGTTAGTGTGAGGGTGCAAACAACTAGGTTAAGGTATATGCATTGGTTAGGTAGAATTCCTCTTACAGTTATGTCCAGCGCCCAAAAGGTGTGCCATATACCTTCACAATGTGCCCATTAAGTGGGAGCATACCAATCCCCTCCCCTCCAACTTGAAGTGAATTGAGTTTTTCTGTTATGTGGACATGTGTTAGATTGTCTACTGGTTTCACGTTAGTGCTGAGTATGTTGGATATTTGGTTTTCCATTCTCATGATACTTTATTGAGAAAATGTGTTTCAATTCCATCCGGGTTAATACAAAAGATGTAAAGTCTCCATCTTATAGAGGCTGAATATTATTCCATGAGATATATGTACATATATATATATATATATATATATATATATATATATCACAGTCTGTTAATCCATTCCTGGGTTGATGAGCATTTAGGTTGTTTCCACATCTTAGCAATTGTAAATTGAGCTGCAATAAACAATCTAATGCAGATGTCTTTAAGGTAGAATTTTTTTTTTCTTCTGGGTAGATGCTGAGTAATGGGATTGTGGTATTAAATGCGAGCACTAATTTGAGTTCTTTGGGGATTCTCCATACTTCTTTTCAAAGAGTCTGTATTAGTTTGCAGTGCCACTAATACTGTAAAAGTGTTCCCCTCTCTCCACATCCATATATTAGAAGGTTTTTGAATACTAACTCATTCTCTTTAAATATTTTGGGCTTAATAGAACTCAGTATTTGGTTATTGGGATTTTTTTTTCATTTTACATAGGTTACATAATTTGCTGGCATACCACTGTTTTTCATATATCCCTATAAACATGTTCATTTCTATAACATAAGCAGTAATGTTTTAATTCATGATTTTGATATTTTGAGTCTTCTCTTTTGGTCAGTCTAGGTATTTGTATGTTTGCCAGTATGTTTGTCAATTTTCTTTTTTTATATTTTCAAAGAACTAACTCTTTGTGTTATCAAACATTTTATTTTTTTTTTCTATTCTCTGTTTAATTAATAACTCCTTTAACCTTACTTATGTATATCCTTCTGCTTACTTTGGGCTTAGTTTTCTCTGTATAGTTTCTTAAAGTGGAAGGTTATGTTGTTGATTTGAATTTTTTTAAAGATAGACATTTAAAACTATGTATTTCTTTCTTAGTATTAATTTCATTACATCTTATAAATTTTTGCATGATGTGTTTTATTTTCATTATTCTCAAGTATTTTTCGATTATCTTTTTTAAATTCTTCATGTTTAATTTACATATATTTTCATGTTTTCTTCTGTTTTAAGTTCTGATTTCATTCTACTGTGGTCATAGAATGTACTATTTATGTTCTAAACCTTTGAAATTTATTGAGACTTTCTTATGGCCTAATATATGTTTTATCCTAGAAAAGAATGTGTGTATGTTTTTGTTGTGTGGTGAGTTCTGTACATGTATCTTAGATGAAGTTCATATAAAGTCTTTATAAATTTTTCATTTCCTTGACAATTTTATGTCTAGTTGTTCTATTACATATTGAAAGTGAGATATTGAAGTATCTAATCCTTATAATTGAATTGTCAATTTCTTCTTTCAATTCTATTAGTTATTGCTTCATATTTTGGAACTGTTATTTGGTTCATATATGTTTATAATTGTTATATCTTTTTTTGAATTTAGGCTTTTATTGTGCAGTATTCTTTTGCACTTTAGTAACAATTTTTGTATTAAAGTATATTTTGTCTATATTAATATGCACTCCAACTCTCTTTTGAATACTATTTTTATGGAAAATATTTTCTCACATTTTTATATTGAACTAATTTGTGTTTTTTTTTAATCTAAAGAGAATTTTTTGTATACAACATATATTTGAGTCATGTTTTTTATTCATCTTTCCAATGTCTAGTTTTTTATTGGAGAGTTTAATACATTTATATTTAATGTAATCATTGATTAAAAAAAAGATTTGCTCTTGTCATTTTCTCTGTTTTATGTTTTCTAAATATGTCTTCCTATGTTAGGGTCTTTAATTCCTCCATTACAGCATTCTTTTTATTAAGAAAAAAAACTTCTACCATACCTTATCATTTCTTTTCCTATGCATTTTTAGTTCTTTTCCCCTGGTAACTACAGTTATGCTTAATTAATTTACAACAACGTGGTTTGGATAAATGTCAACTTAATTTCAATGGTATACAAAGCTTTGCTCTAACATTTATCTGACCTTCATGCTATTCAGGAAAACAGGTGTTGCAAACAAAAACACATTTGTATATACTTATGTATTTACCTTTATTGTTCTTTATCTCTTCATGTGGAAAGCCTAAGGGACCCTCTAGTATTTCTTTTTGCACAGGTATTATCACAACGAATTTTTTCAGTTTTAATTTATCTGAAAAGGAGTTAATTTCTCCTTCGTTTGTCAAAAGAGTTTTTCTAGATATAGAATTGAGTTTTTGGTTACCTTTTTTAAAAAATACTTTGAATACACATAACACTGTTTTAAACTGTAGTTTTGAAACAATTGTTAATTTTACTATTGTTAATAATAACAATAATAATAATTCTTATTGTTAAATTATTGATTTTATTATTGTATGTGATAAGCTGCTTTTTTATAGCTGTTTATTAAGATTCTTTTTCTTTAACTTTTGACAATTTGATTATGATATGTCTAGGTGTGAGTATTTTTCACTTATTCTACTTGAAGCTTATAGAGTTTCTTTGGATGTGTACATTAATGTTTTTCAACAAATTTGCAAAGATTTTGGGCCATTATTTCTTTATTCTTTTGCCCCCCTCCTTTTTTTTTTATTTTCATCCTTTCCTTTTGTGACTTTCATTATGCTTTATGGTGTCCTGCAGGCCTTTTAGGCCCTGTTTCTTTTTCTTTATTCTTTACTTTTTTCAGCCTAGATAACTTTAATGGACCTAACTTTAAGTTTATAATTATTTTTTTTACTGCTCAAATCAGGTATTAAATTTTTCTGTTAAATTATTTTACATTTTAACCCTAAAATTTTGATTGAGTTTTCTTTTATAACTTCTGTTTCTTTATTTCTCTATTTGGTGAGATATAATTTCATACTTTTCTATAATTCTTCAGGCATCATTTCCTTGAGCTCATTGACTTATTTAAACTAACTTATTTAAATTCTTGTCTACTAAGTCCAAAATCTGGGATTCCTCAGGCAGAGTTTTATGTATTTATGTATTTTTTCTGTGTATGGACCAAACTTTCTTACTTTTTGCATCATTGTCATTTTTAGTTGCAAACTGAACATTTTAAATACTATAATACAACTCTGGACATTGGATTGTTTCTCTTCTCCAGAATTTGTTTTTTCTGCCTATTACAGCTATTATTGTTTGTTTGTTTCATATCTTTTCTGAACTAATTCTGTAAAATCTGTACTCTTTGTTTTGGCCTTGATGTGTCCATTATATAGCTCTATTGTTTAGACAGAGATGTCTTTAGATACTTGAAACCAAAAGTCATCAATTTGTTACCAAGGAGCAGTGTGTGTTGGACGCACATTTAATATTCATCTAAGATGTATTTTCTGCTTATGTAAAGCCTTAAGGTCATTAGGACCTGGGAAATGAGGTCCTTCTCAGGTCTTTCCTAGGCATGGGTGCAATCCTGAAAATGTACATGATCCTTTAGTCCATGATCCCTGGAAAATGTTGAAGATTTCAAAGCTTTTAAGGATATCTTATTTTCTAGACTTTCTTCCCAAGCCATTTGGATAGACCATTATTTGCTCCAAATGTTATCTGTCCACCTTAGGGAGCAGCAACTTGCAACAATTTTTGACAACTTCTTTCTGGAAGTAGCAATAGACTGTAGAAATAGGCAAGTCAGTTCCAATAGTCGAAATAAAGCCATATCTTTTGAACTTGTCTTCAGGGAGTTATTATAGAGGTCAGAACAAATAATTATAATTATTTGTGACTGAGGTCCATTTTGCTCTCTTCAGCACTGAAAATACAGGCAAATTAGCCATTTTTATTTTTTTTTTAAACATTCTCTGGGTTGCTGCAAGCCTTCATTTGATTTTTTTTGTAACAGCTGGAAATTTACTAACAGCTTTTGCTCAGTTTTTTCCCCTCTTTTATGGAAAGAGAAATTCTACATTCCATCATTTTTGTTGATGTACTTGTATCACTATATGCTAATTTTTGTAACAGAAAGTCCAGACCTTTTCATTGGTTAACAAATTTACAGTATATTTTCCTTATTTTTTGTTTATTGATAAAACATTTTATTTATTTTGATAAAACATTTTTGACAATCTATTGCAATATTAGTTATTCTGATAAGAATTATAAATGTGATCATCCAACTTTATTTTTTCACAAAACTTGAGTTGAATGCATATTAGATGTAAACCACATATTTTTTCCAGACACAAGTAACTCAATGTCTAGTAAGACCAAAAAAACAAAAACAAACAAACCAAAAACTAACTAAATATTATGATGAATTAAACATTTTTTGGCCATTAAATACTGATGCTATATTTTTCTAATCTGAATAAATTTACCTATTAACTAAGTTATTCAAACTAAAATTACAAAGTCAGTTTAGCACCTGGGTATTTATAACATTGAAGGCATAGTCCTATTAGGTTATAGAACAAGCATTCTTATAACCAGACATTTTCCCTGAGTTTGTTTAACTTGGACAGAAGACCTCCTAGCCTGAATGACATGCTTCATTTCAACTTTTAAACTGTCAACTGAGTTAAGATGTGTTGATGAATATTAATTTCTTTTAATAAAAGCACTGACACTGAGCCATTCCTGTTGTCCACTTGTTCCATCAAATAATGAAAGGTCCTGGTGATTTCCTCCAAAGTGTGGATGTTGGCACCTGGAGCTGAAGGGCATATTTCAGACTGCCTGTGCTATAAACTACTCTGTTTTGCCATTTCTGGATGGCCGCAAAGGTGCTTTTACTCTATTCCTGCTGCACGTGTTTGATACTGTAGACCCCTTTTGAGACTGTCCTGGGGATTATTTATAATGTACTGATGTTACCTTATTAGAAGCTGCTATTTCTGCACAGAAGCATGAAGTTTGTTGACACTTATTTTACTGCTGAAACCTTGTTTTTGTGGCTGGTAGACCACTGTGGAGTTTCACTACTGAAATGTTATGGCAACCTGAATGAAAAGTCATCCTATGTTCATTTCCCTACAAGTTCCAAGGGTTTAAATAAGCACCTGAATAAGCTTTAGAAACTTGACAGATAATGTGATTTCACAATGTTATTACATTCCTGTTTCAATTGGCACTTCTAATGCTCTCACAGTTTGTGAGGTTGGTAACTTTCCTTTGCAAGAGTATTTCAAAAATAGGTCCAAACCTACAGCATGAATATAAATTTATAAAAGAAAGAAATATTAAAGCAATTTTTTATTAATTTTGGAACAGTGCTGCTTTGGCACTGATGAGTAATTTCCAATACTGACTTTCTTGTGATCTAGTGATCTGAGCACAGAAACAATGTAACACGATGAAAACCTTTCCTCTGCCCGCTTTGCAAGCATGGGCTCTTTTTCAAGCTACCTCATGAAGAACTCCAAACTAAGGCAATTGGAGAAAGCCACTGCTCATTTTTATCTCTGCCTGTTATGTTTTTCCATGCCATATTTTTTCTAGCTTAAGAGGATTTATTTATAAAAGATGCATGAAAACTAATTTTTAATTTTAAATATATCATGGGCCTAAACTGTAGCATAATTATATTTCCATCTTGGAGGAAAGTTGTGCTTTTTAATTGAAGTTTTTCCCTTATAAAAATATATCCAAGATTGTTTTATGGTTTCATTTTCTTTTCGTTATAATACAAACTATAGAACAAAAGGTAGTTCTATATGCAAAATTAACCAAACTTTCATAAAACCTACATTATAAAGTTATTATTTCTTCTCATTCATATATAAGTATATTTATGTTGTACACATATGTACATATGCACATATACATGTATTTTTAAAATACCTATCAGTGCTTATATATCTGTATTTATTGCACATGCATTTATGTATGTATGTGTGTATATATAGTATATATATGTGTGTGTATGGATGTATATTGTGTGTCAATATGTATGTTTTTATAAGTGTATATCTATCTGTATATAGGTATATATATTCCTGAAAATGACTAAAATTCATTAGGAATGGAAAAGATAAAAGAATGTAATTTATTTTATTTGTTCATTATTCAACATTTTAAAAAAATTTAAAATTGTTTTTAGCCTCCTTATGCGTGCTTAGTGCTGACATAAGTAGTGGTCTATATAAAAATGGCTTCCTTTCACATTGCTTGCAATATAGGAGACTACATAGAGGTGAATAGTTAATTGTCAATAGTCTGAAAACTGCTGATAGGGCAAACAGAGGGTGCTAGAAGAGGAATCTAACCCACATGAGGGGGAAAAACAGAAGACTTCCCTCAGAAATTACTATCTACTGAGACTTGCAAGGTTAAATCACCCATAGCTGGACAAGGAGAGTGAGTGTTGAGGAGATAAACTTGAGCAGGAGGTGCAGTGTAGAGCTGAGGGCTGAGAGGCAATCAATGCATGGCTTAAAGTAGCAGGAGGAGGGTGTATTGAGTGACAAGTTAGGGAAATAGTCAGGGTGTAGGCCATGAAGATTCTCATAAACTGTGTTAAAGAGTTAAGTAGGAAAATAAGATTATCAAATCTGAGCATGTGGTAAAGAACTGCAAGATAGCAAGATAGAAATCCCAGAAGAATATCACCATCCAGAGAACTTAAATATTTGTGATTAATGTTGAAAAACTGAATTGTTTTTGTCAAGTCTACATGTCTGCAATAATTAGAAACAAGTATATCTGATGTACTCGCTTTATCATGTAAATTTATATATGTGATAGTGAAGTTCTCTTAAAGTTCTTGTTTGACCTTGCTAGAGACAATTATTACCAGTTGCAGATAGTACTGATACTAATATGATTTTCTTAACTCCTTTCTTACTTTAATATGAATAAAATTTTGGCAGACTTAGGTAGAAATAAGTTGTCATAAAGAAGATAAAAGAAAATTATAGACAAATGTATAAAATTCCACTTAAAGATGGAAATTCAGATTCTATGTATTTAGAAGTATCAAGAAAAGAGAAAGCCTGTTGTGGTACAGTTCAAATTCCCTGATGAAAAAAGTATCAAGAATAAAAATCATTTTATAAACATCACTGAGTCCCAGGGAAAGAAAATCTTTTTTTTTTAAAGCAATAATAATGGTAATAATGCAAAGAAAGTAACATTCACATTGTCAGAAAGAAGTATATCTATTATAGAATACTTTGACCAGTTAACTTTTTATTTTGTCTTTTCCAAAGTCTCAAAAAAAACAGACAACTAATATTTATAAATAAAAGTAAAAGATAATTTCAAAAAAATAGATCATGCCAAACCTTATAGACAATAGAAAAAGAAATACTTCAAAGTCATTCTACTTAATCTGGATACACCTGATATTAAAATTGGAGAAAATGTATTGTTATAAAAGGGAAATTACAAATATATTTTACTTATAAATGAGGATGCAATATGATAAGTAACATATTAACATGTTGAATTAAAAAATAATGTTTAAGTATTATACTTTGGTCAAAATTAAATACAGTTTATATGAAAATTAGTCACTATTTTCTTTTTTTTTTCCTTGCCCACACTCCCTTCTCCTTCTCTGTCTGGTCTCCTCTTCCCCCATGCACCACCGTGTCATTGTCATTAACTGTCTTCATATCAAAGTTGAACACATACAATTCTGACTTTTCCATTTCTGTGATGCCTCACTAAGAAATTACGCTGTAAAATCTCCATTATTTTTGATGGCTGAATAATATTCCATGGTACACATATACCACAGCTTACCAATCTATTGTTGGGTTGAAGGACCTTTAGGCTGTTTTCACATTTTAGCGATTATAAATTGGGCTGTAATAAACAGCCTAGTACAAGTGTCTTTATAATAAAAGGTTTTTTTTCCTTCTGGATAGATGCCCAGTAATGGGATTGCAGGATCAAATGGGAGGTCTAGGTTGAGTTATTTAAGGTTTCCCCATACTTTCTTCCAAAAAGGTTGTATTAGTTTTCAGTCCCACCAGCAGTGCAAAAGTGTTCCTTTCTCTCCACATCTGCACCAACATCTGCAGTTTTGAAATTTTGTGATATAGGCCATTCTCTCTGGGGGTGAGATGATATCTCAGGGTGGTTTTAATTTGCATTTCTCTGATATTAGGGATGATGAGCATTTTTTCATATGCTTAGTAGCCATTCATCTATCGGCTTTAGAGAAGATTCTGTTCATGTCTCTTCTCCACTGATATATGATATTTTGGGTTTTTTTCTTGTAGATTAATTGAAGTTCTGCATAGATCCTGGTTATTAGACATTTGTCTGATTCAAAATATGCAAATATCCTTTCCCATTGAGTAGGTTGTCCATTAGCTTTGATTGCTGTCTCCTTGGCTGTACAGAAGCTTTCAGTTTCATTAAATCTCATTTGTTTATTATAGCCAAGGGTTAATTAAGGACACAAGTTCCTTCACCATAGCCCCAAAGAAAATGAAATACTTAGGAATATACCTAACAAAAGAGGTGAAGGACCTCTACAAAGAAAATTATGAAACCCTAAGAAAGGAAATAGCAGAGGACATCAACAAATGGAAGAACATACCGTGCTCATGACTGGGAAGAATCAACATTGTTAAAATGTCTATACTTCCCAGGGTAATTTACCAATTCCATGCTATCTCTATTAAAATACCAACATCCTACTTTCAAGACTTGGAAAAAATGATTCTGCATTTTGTATGGAACCAGAAAAAAACCCTGTATATCTAAGGCAGTTCTTAGTAACAAAGACAAAGCCAAGGTATCACTATACCAGAGTTTAGGCTGTACTTACTACAAGGCCATAGTGGTCAAGACAGCATTGGTATTGGCACAAAAATAGAGACATAGACATTTGAAATCAAATAGAAAATCTGGAAATGAAAACAACAACTTACAGCCACCTAATCTTCGATAAACCAAACAAGAGCATCCATGGGGGGAAGACTCCCTATGTAATAAATGGTGCTTGGAGAACTGGATACCCACATGTAAAAGCCTGAAATTGGGCCTGCACCTTTTTCCACTCACAAAAATTGATTCAAGATGGATAAAGGACTTAAATTTAAGGCATGAAATGATAAAAATTCTCAAAGAAAGAATAGGAAAAACCCTGGAAGATATTGGCCTGGGGAAAGCCTTTATGAGGAAGACTGCCATGGCAATAGCAACAACACCAATAATAAACAAATGGAATTTAATGAAACAGAAAATCTTAATTACAAGAGAGGACTGATATATAACATAACTGGAGTGAGAACTCAAAGCTCTTCATGGCTCAAAGTACATATTTTGCCATGTAAAAATGTGTTTCCATGTATAATGTGCAGCCACATTTTTTGCCCGATTTTTCAGAAAAATGGCCCCTCAAGAAAGTGACCAGCTCTCAGTTGAGAGAGACACATCTGGGTACGGCTAATATTCCTCTGGTAATCAAGCAGATGGCACCATCCTCCAGCAGCTGCCAGGTCTGTCTGACCCCTTCCTCTCTACCGACAGCCGTGACCTCTCAGTCACAGCTGAGATGGCTTTTTGTGTGGCTGGCAGGATGGAATCTTCTGCAGCTTCTCAGCTGTGGGCAGCAAGCTGGGTTCTGGGGCTTGTGTGGAGCTCCTGGTGCCCTCTGTGCAGCCAGAGTTGCCTTACATGGCTGCAACTCTCCTCGCCAGTCCTGCCATTACCCCTTCCCACACATGGCACTTGGCCCAAGCTGTTGTGACTGCTCCCACTGGCCCCAGGATCCTCCCAGACTGGAAATCTGTGTTCTTGTTGGGCCCAGGCAGGAGGATGCAGCAGCTCTAGGAGGCCTGCTGGGCACTATGTCTCCTGAGGTGTACTGACCATGTATAATATACATCCTTATTCTCCTTCAAAAATTTGGGTAAAAATGTATGCATTCTACACAGCAAAGTACAGTAACCATGAACCTGGATTTTCAAGATTCCTGGAATTTTCACTTTTTAGTCACCTCTTTGAGTTGGTGCTGACACTTGAAGGTCATTTTAAAATGCTTTCATATTTCTCTGACAGAATTATATATACATTCAATAACCTGGATTAGGCTGTTCTAGGTGACTGTTGTTTAAAAGATTACAGGGTTGAGAAGATACAAAAATCAGAGCACATAAATTCTATTTGTAAATGTAGGCTTAGAAAACATGGAGATTTCAGAGAGGCTGGCCTAGGTGGGGAGGATTAACAGCAGTCTAACTATTAGGGATAAGAGGAAAAGTTATATTCATAAAAATTGAAAGTCTTTTCAACAGGAATTAGAAGAAAAATTTGTATCTTGAGCCTGCTAATGGCACATTGATTTAATAAAATTTAATTAAAAGAAGTTGAGCAGCATTATAATTATTTGGACAATAATGTAGAATTAACTATAATGAGGTGAACTTTATATTTAAAGTTTATAGAATCAAAGCTTACTCATCTTCAGAGTGATTTTACCCTGTTGAGGAAGAACACACTGAGGCTCTGTGTCTCTCTCCTATACCCGCCTCCATGCATTTGGCACTTGGGTAACACTGAGACTCCATCACCCATAAGAATGAAAAGATCACATAATGCACTAGCTTCCAAGGTCAGGGTGACTGTTCTTGTTATCATGTGTTCTCTGTGATCAGTAAATGGTTTGTTCATAAGGATTTCTTGAATATATTAGCAAATGAAAGAATTACTTTTTGAGAAGCCTTTACATTCTGTAGGGGAGCTTTGGGGGCTGCAAAGGTGGACTGGTAGAGAGAGACAAGGAGCTTGTGGCTGGGCCTCCTCCTCTCAACCTGAAGCAGAGTCATTGTTTTAATAATTAGAGCTCTCTATACGATTTCCTTGGAAAAAATCCTGGTTTTTAGGAGGGGGCGGGTGGGGAAAAGAAAAAAAAAAAAAGAAAAATCCTGTTTTTTTAGGAAAAAAATTAAATGAGTCCATTTTCTTAATTTTTCACGCTTTACACAGAATGCTTACCTCAGGATTACACACAGACTAGAGGCAAGACTAGGTCTAGATCCTGAATGACTTGCTTTCTAGCCTCGTGTCCCTTAAACTCCACTGCACACCCCTACAGTGCAGTCAATACACCAGGATTTTTGATTAATAAAAAATGTTAGGCAGCTGTAGAGCTAACATGCTACTTATTTATCAGTCTCTCTTAATTATGTAAATTGATAGCTAATGCTAGCTGAAGTGGCTTTTTGTGGGATAAAGGACACATATCCATCCTTGGTAATATTTTGAGTGTCTGGGCTTATCTGCATGCCTGCTTTTCTGTGCTTATCAGTAGTATTGATTGACATAAATATTCCTAAGACAAGGGCTTGCTTGGTAAGATTGCCAAGGGCTGCAGCCAGGGTTTTCTGGATTGGCCTGGTGGAAGTAAACATTCTTTTATTAGTTGGAAGTGTGCCATTTTCAAATTTGTTTAAAAGGAAAAGGAAATTTTCTCCTTACTGCTTATTCTATTTCTAAACATCTTGTAAAGACCTCTTTTTCATCTTTTATTACAAGACATTATGAGGATGGCAGAAATTAGACATTCTCGGGCATTTACAAATCTAGTGTTTTGAAAGGTATATTACTTTTTCCACTGGAAATTAATGTAATGAGAACTGTTTTACAGACACTCTAAACTATAAAAACACAAACACATTTTGTGTGTGGCATTTCTTTTTCAATGGTGCATTAGGGTCTGGGTAGATTGATTCCTACATGGCCCGGCACTGTGTTGTGTGCCTGGTCAGTTCTCTAGCTGATCTCCTTTGCTTATTTTTCTTTTTACTGACCTTCATACCCCCTTCATTCCTCTTCACTCTGCCTTCTTTCTTCTTTCCTCTCTCCAACTATTTTATTTCCTTATTAGCTTGTGTTCATATGTATCTGAGGGACATTTTTCTTTTAGATTTGCCCTCATGTGTTTATATGCTTCCTAAATTCCTATTACACTTACATGCTGAAGACTCCTAAATTTTATATAGATGAAGGTTACTGTGTAAGTTTTCAGATAGATTGTGTTATGGACCATTATTTCACTTCCAAGAAACACAGTCCACAATGATGCCTGTCTGATTCACCCATGCAAGTTTCAACTTGCTCAGCAGGTTGGTGTTGCTGGGAGAGCATCATTTGTTTCCATCTAAATGGGACTCATTTAGGCCCAGCTATGAAGCCGGGAAGAAAACATTTTTTGTGTGATTATTTTTTATGATTTTGAAAGTGGGTTAAATGAATCTCAAAGATTTGAGCTTTCTCAATATGTGTTGAGGGACCTTATTCCTTCCTACATGACATTTTTTTAGTAGTTTCAAGAGTTTAGGAAAGGCTAACCTTCACTGAAAGATGGGAGAGGACTAGGTGTCTGGGAACGGCAGTGACTTAGGAAAACACTGCCACTGTGGAAAAAATGGTTCATGAATTCAATTGAGTGATACTTAAGAACATTGAAGTGTCACTACAAATTGGATTACAGGCACTGTCCAAAACCCTACTTGATTATCTTCAAGTCAATTTTCATCCTGATGGGTGCCTCGCACTTTGACAAATGAGCAAAAGCTCATCTGAGTTGAATGGTGTGAAGAAATGCTGATCAGATTCAATGGAAGCTAGTTTAAGTGTGCTTCTGACATTGTTACTGATGATGAAACTCGAATTTAGCACTTTAATCTAGAGAATAAGCATAAATCCACAGTGTGAATTTTTCCTGATGAAAATCCACCAGTAAAAGTCAAGTGGCCCCAAAGTGTTGGAAAGAATATGGTGGCAACTTTCTTCTTCAGAAGTGGCCATGTTGCAACTGTTCTTCTGAAGGAACAAAGGACTGTTAACTTCTCAGTGGTACACAATAGTTTGCTTATCAAAAGTTTTCAGGAAATTTTAAGAACAGTGGCCAAGGACAGGAGTGTGGAGGACCATCTTGCACCATCACAATGCATCTGCCCACACAGCCAACATCAACATTCAGTTTCTGGAGTCCACAAAAATTAAACTCATGATCCATCTATGCCATAGGCCTGACCTGGCCCCATGTGATTATTTCCTGTTCCCTATAGTAGAAAATTACATGAATGGGAGAAGTTTCTCCAGCCATGAAGAAGCTGTTCACCAATAAAAATGAGCTTACAGAACTTGAGGAAAATAAGTGAGAAGAGTCTTCTCAAAAATGGTTTACAATGCAGTATTATTTTTTCAAGATCCTTAAAATATGACAGTGGTGCTTTAATGGGGATTGCATTAAAATTATATATTGCTTTGGGTAGTATGGACATTTTAACAATGTTGATTCTTCCCAGCCATGAGCATGGTATGTTTTT
>NW_003852488.1:4802804-4846804 GCF_000181295.1 Otolemur garnettii | reverse complement strand
ATGTGTACATGTGCAGAGAAAAGTCAAAATTACATATACATAAACTGTAATCATCTTTGTATCCATATTTTATTATTCTTCTATGTAATTACTTTCTTTGTATAATAAAGGCATTTATAGTTTTTCAGGTTTTTATCTAAAAAAAAAAAAAGGTTTACAAGAATGCAAAAGGGCATAGAATGTCATGGTGATTATTTTGATCAAATATATTAATCGAAATAATTTTATGTTTCTTAATTTTTGTGTATCTTAAAACTTTTGTAGAGTCTTTCATATTGGTGATGAATCTAAGAATATTAATTGGCTTCTCCATCTACATCCAGATCTTTTCTAGACTTGACCATATGGAAGGGACAATGTCTATTCATAAAACATCATATCTGGCTTGTATTATGAATGCTGGAATACCAGTAACTCTAGCCACATACAGTAGGAATCTTTCATTCACTCTTTTACAATTCAACTTATTTCCTGCATTAACAAATTCTGCATAACCTGTCCTAATATTTGAAAGGCACTGTCTGCCTGGGCTCATTCCTCAGGTTGTCTATTCCTTTCTCATCTTTGTCTGAAAAAAATGTTGAATGAAGTTACCTCAGAAAAATTTAATGATAAACAAGGCATCTTTCTCTCCTGAATACTTACTAAGTCGTAGAATATATATAGTATATGTCATATATGATACTAATAACACCATAATAACAATGATACAAACATCAAATGAAATAAATGACATATACATATGTTTTTCTTTTGGCAGCATATACCACACTTGAGAGAAAGATAAGGGATATTTTGACATAAGTTGGAGATCAAAAAGAAAAGGTTGTAGAATGCCTCTCTTAGATTTCCTTTCTTGCTGCCTTCATGATTTCAATCTTTATTTATAGTAATATATATTTTTAACAAATTTATGTAGTTTTAAGCCAGAGTTACTTGAAAAGTGGCATGTGATTCATTTCATGCCACTATAAAATTATGGAGATGAATGCAAGAAGGAAGTACAAATAAACTGTCGGAATTCAGAGACAGAAACATAATGCAGTAGAATGAGCTTCAGAATACTGGATTTGGGGTATTTTCTCTAGTAATGTTCACTGATGTGGGGTATGAAAGAGAAGATTTAGAGTCTGATAAGGTGAGGGCCAGAGAAAACCTCAAAGAACTGCTAATTGCAAGCACAGTAAAAACTGTATTTATTCTTGCATTTTAAAGTAGATTGAACAACATTTACATAATGTTTACTCTTTCCTAGATACCCCTTGAAGTAGGAACTATTATTATCCTGATTTTAAAAATGAGCAAGCTAAGGCCTAGAAAGTTAAGTCATTTGTATAAGTCATGCAGATAATAATTGGTGGAATTAGGCTTTAAGTAGCATCTAGTACAGATTAAGTCTTATATGGGTGTTGTTAAAGGACATTTAAATAGTAAAAAATAAATACAGTTTGATGCTGTAGTAAAGTAAAATCCTTACTTTTAGGAAATACACATTGAAGTGTTCAGTAATTTATGAGAATTACTCTTAAATGATTCAAGAAAAACTGTGCCTAACATACCATAAAAACATATGTATAGATAGGTAGATGGACAAAGAATAAAAAAGTGTACAGAGTGAAATATTAACAATAGGTAATCGCAGTAAAGAATATATGTGTAATTTATTTTCTGATTATTTATATTTTGGAACTTATTCATAATTTTGAATTTCTGAGTAAAACGTTAAAAATAGAAAAATAAAAAATAGTTACTTTGTTTATGCTGAATTTTCCTACTTTGTCTGAGATCTTCATTCTTCCAATAATTCATATATATATTAATAAACAAATGGGGTAGAGTAGCACTCAGAGCTTTATGGAACCTCTCCCCCTTTTTCTCCTTTCCCAATGGGCTCCATGTCTCATGAGCTCTTTCTTACCTTCTCTAAGAAGCCAGTGAGGATGATTGCTCTGATATTCAGAAGGAGTGGTTGACAGAGAGAATGTGGAAGGGCATTCTTCAGACCACAGGTCTTTGGCAAAGGGAGATTTATTCCCATATGGTGGGGTCTATGATTTAGCTTATGTCCCATTAAATGAAAACCCTTAAATGTGTACATGTTTTCACAGAATTATAGAAAGATTTATTTAATTGCATTGTTTGTTAATATATTTTCTTTTTAATTTGACTTATGTATAAACTAATTAAGCTTCCCCAAGAAGATAAAAAGCTGGTTACACCAGTATTGGTTAAGACTAGATGATCTTTTAATGAGATTGTTCGTTCTTTTTTATTGATTTTATTGATTTCTTCGTAGGTTCTAGTTGTTAGCCTTTTGTTGCATTTATAGCATGCAAATATCTTTTCTGACTCTGAAGGATGCTTTGCTTTCTTAGCTGTTATTCAGAAATAATAACTTAGCTATTCAGAAACTTTTTACGATGATCAAGTCGCATTTATTTATTTATTTATGTTGTTGCTGAGATTGCCTTAGTGGTAGTCTTCATAATTCTTTTCTAATGCTGAAATCATTAAGAGTTTCACCCACATTTTCTTCAAAAGTTTTTATATTTTTTGTCCTAAGTTTAAGGTTTTATATATCATGGGTTAATTTTTGTAAGTGGTGAGAGGTGTGGGTCTAGTTTCAGTCTTTTATATGTAACTAACCATTTCTCCTACCATCATTTACCAAATAGAGATTTTTTTAACCCCCCAGTGTATGCTTTTGTTTGCTCTTTCAAAGATCAGATGATGGTATGAAGGTAGTTCCATCTCTAGGTTCTCTGTTCCGTAGATCTATGTCTCTATCTTTATGTAAATACCATCCTGTTTTGATCACTATGGACTTAACCTAAAGTCTGGTAATGTAATGCCTTCAGATTTGTTCTTCATAGAATTGTGTTGGCTATTCAGGCTTTTTTTCTGGATGAATATAAAACAAATAATGATTTTTTCCAAAGAAAAATTTGGTGAGAGACATGAACAGAATCTTTAGTCATGAGGATAAACAGATGGCCAACAAACTCATGAAAAATGCACATTATCTCTAATTATTAAAGAAATGCAAATCAAAATGACTTTGAGATATCACACAACCCCAGTGAGAATGGTCCACATCACAATGTCCAAAGCAACAGATGCTGGTGTGGAGTGTAGAGGGAAGGGAACACTCCTACACTGGTGGTGGGACTACAAACTAGTACAGCCTTTAGGGAAAGAAGTATAGAAAGTCCTCAAAGAACTAAAAGTTTATCCTGCAATCATATTACTAGGTATCTATCCAAAAGAAGAAAAGTCATTTTATCACAAGGAGTTTGCACTCAAATGTTTATAACAGCCCAATCACAAAATGTGGAAACAACCCAAGTGCACTGCAACAGAAGAATAGATTAATAAATTCGGGTATATTTATATCACATTTATACTAGTCAGCCATAAAAAAATGTGGATTTGGTATCCTTTGTTAAAACTTGGATGGATTTGGAGAATACTCTCCTAAGTATCACAAGAATGGGAAAATCAAGCATCCCATGTACTCGGGACTAAACTGAAACTTATAGATTAACAACAATGTGAACATATGATAGAAAAACAATTAAATTCATGAAGGAGGAAGGAAGAGGGGGTTTGGTAATTTCCCATCTAATGTGTACAATACAGGTAATGTCACACTTCCTGGGGGTCAGAACTACAACTGGTCAGAACTACAACTTGGACTTGACTTTACAAATGCAAACAATGTAACCTAATTGTTTGTACCCTCCTATGAATCTGAAATACAAAAAGAATAGATGATATTCAAAATATATAAATATCTGTCAGCCAGGAGTGCTCAGGCATAAGCCAATCACATCAGGGACTAACTACCTGTGTTCTTTTGTATCTTTAAAGATAAGTAAAAGAATGAATGAAACCTATCTGGATAGATAGGTCTAAGATCATTGCTGTTAACTTTATATGGCTCTAAAACTACTATTGTTTTTCTTTCAAGTTGCTGTCTTCTATTGAGAGAGCCTAGTTAACTAGGTAATTTATGGGTTTCACTTTTATGTAAAGAATATGAATATATGTTTACATATGAGGAAATTGAATTATAGAATGATAGTTAATTATGAAAATGTTCTTAAATTTAGGAAAGGTTTTCTCATTGTTAATATGGCTCGTGTCTATAATCATATACTCTGAAAGGTTGAGGTGAGAAAATCCCTTGAGCTCAAGAGTTTGAGACCCACACAAGTCTGAACCAAGAATGAAACCCTGTTTCTACTAAAATATCAAAAAATTAGCTGTCATCATGGTGGCCACCTGATGTCCCAGCTACTCAGGATGTTGAGGCAGGAGGATCACTTGAAGCCAGGAGTTTGAGGTTACTGTGAGCTAGGCTGATGTCATTAACACTTTAGCTTAGGTAACAAAGTGACATTCTGTCTCGGAAAAAAAAAAACAGTAAATTCTACTATTTCAGAGATTCCAGTTTTAATAAGTAAGTTGGTCCATCTAGTCTAACACTATTTTCATTGTGCAACTCATTTATGCACACATAAAATTATACATAATATATCTACAACATATGCATATGATATACCTAAATATATATATGTATTTATAATATGCATTTAATAGATATAAAGGAATTCTTCTTCAATATAGTCTTGTAAATAATATTTTATAAGCAGTATATGAGAATTATTTTCTGAAATCTTCCCCAAGAACCTGGTAGGAGTTTTATTATCTGTGATTTGAGAAATGTGGTATGGAAATTTTCATTTAATACTTAAACATTTATAATACTAGAAAAAGCCTCATAAATCATACATTTCAAACTCTCATTTTGAAGAGGAAAGTCCTATGGCACTTAAATAATTTCTAAAAGCATAAGAACCCAATACTGGGCTCCCATTTAGGCTTGTTCCCATTCCCATGATAGAACAAGTGATTTATCTGTTTAAATTGCCTTATGCACTGTTCTGAAATTAAGCTTTTTTCAAGTAATTCAGTGGCAATTTTAATTTAAATTATTTGTTTGGAAAATATCATATAGAAAAATAGACTTTGATGTTCACAATTATAGTTTAGTGAGTTTTTTCATGCTATGAAATTTGTTCTATAAAATTATTATATACAATTATACAGTTAAATTATTTATTCATTTAAATTAAATTGAGGATTTATAATATACATTATACTCTCCAAGTCTTTCCCTAGCTTTGCATTATTAACATGGATAAAATGAAGTATTAATTTAGAATATTCTATAAAATGAAGCATCTACTATAACTCTAATGTTATTGCTGTATTGGATAATGACTCTGCAAGGCAAATTGAATTCCATAGACTAGTTCAGTTCAAATACGGTTTTACTAAGACTGTTAAAAGTGCATGAAAACATTTAAGTGTAGATAATCTGAAATACTTTTCCAACATTTTTAAACATTAATGCTGTTTTTCTTGCTACACTCCAGTCATAAGGTCTGGGGGAAAAAAAAGAGCAATTATCCTTAGAATGCATACTGGAAATTACCCTAGGGATCTAATTCTGAAGAAGATTAAACAAGGATAATGGGAGAAGAGACGCAGGGTAGTTTTGCATTTCCCATGAGCTGGTGCCTGATTTTCTTCGGGTCTTCATTAGATTTACCTTATGCTCTCTAGCATCTGGGTCAGTGCTTATTTCCAAGATTTTATTAAGATAGTTAATTATGCTATTGTTTGTGGCCTTTTAATCTGAACTTCATTATTTTTTCAATAATTGTTTATGCTGAATTTAGAATGCTCAGCAAGAAAGCCAAATTAAAGAGGTCATTATATATCAAGAGGTACAGAATGTTTAAGAAGGTTTAAAAAAATGAATTTTGCACTAAAATATTCTTTCATACCTTTTAAAATGCTCCTATTTATTCATTTGTTTATTTTTTCTGGGATATATGATCTATAGCCACACAGGCAATGATGTCAGATGACAGTAGAGTGTTATAATGTGTATTTGAATGATTATAATGGGGTGCAAACTTGAGACAGTCTACCATGATCTAACAATGGAAACTAGGTTAATATAAATTTATATGTAAGTACACAGGCTAGAGCTGTACTAGTGAGACAGTGAGTAGATAGCTTAATTTGAGCTCCCATCACCTGCCTATCTCTAAAATACTAATACATCAACATCTCCAAATTTACTTTGGTTTCAGAAATTCACTGAAGAATTTTTATTTTTAGATGGCATGGAAATTATTTAGTACTACATTTTAAAAATATCTAGTATTTTGCATTTTTAACCTAAGATGTACTTTGACAAGTTAAAGTTGTATTATTTTTATGTTTACATTTTTGTGTCGGTGTGCATATCTGCTTACCTACCTAGATATATCACTCTACCAACAATGATTCTCTATGGGACTCAATTGTGCAAAAGTCAGGTACGGGTTGGGTGGAAGAAAAGAGAAAACTACATTCCAAATGACTGGCCAACAAATGGCATGATAATGTGGAGAATGTTTTGTTTCCTTCTCATCATTTATTCTACCTTAGACTGGAAGATTTAAATTTTAGGAAAATGTTATCCATGTAGAAATTACATTTAGAGGCTATCCTTGTTGATAATTTTGTGAAGTTGAGGAAAGGCAATGTTGCCAAAGTGGCAGGCTGTCCAAATAACTTCAGTTAAAGACAAAAAGGTAAAAATAATTTATATTGCCCACAGCAAAAAGAAAAGTTGCTTTTCACTTTCTTTAAAGTATTTGCTAATTTGGACCGAGTACACTGCTGTGTTTATACTTAATAGAAACTTGATTATGAGACAGCTGACCATCTCTTCTCAATCTTTACCTTTTTTTGTCATTTATATTTAAAATACTTCTGAAGTTGAATGGTCCCAGCTGCAAACATTTTACTTTTAAAGAAATAATATGTGGGAAAGCTGCATTCATTATATTGTTACATGCATTGTTTGGAGTAAAAATATTTCTGATAATGATTAAGTAGTAATTGTTTACTAACCCTATGTCTTATCACAAATAGTCAAAACAATGCTTTAACGTAAGTTTTACATGATTATCTTTGCTTATAGAATTCAAGATGTTTTCAGTTTTTTGTACATCTACACGACATTAGCTAGATAACAGAAAACATTTTCTTATTCCCTTTAACTGCATTACATGTGAATCATAAATGCATAGGAAATATTAAATGAACAACTGAAGGTTTCGGAAGTAGGCAAACCTAAAGATAAAGAAAACTCATGCATATGAATTCCAAAACCATAATTGAGCAAAAGAACAAATGAAAAATTTCAGGTTACTTTTCCCTTTTCAAGTCTTTCACTTCTAAGCCTAAATTGATACTTCCCTTTTTATCAGGTTGAAACTAAAGATAAAGACTTTGGATCTTTTGTTTGCTTTTTTTTTTATTCATAAGATTTTAATCAAAATTGCAAGAGTAGGCTTATAGAGCCACAAGTCAATAATAAAACAGGATTTTTTGTTTGCTTTTTAACTTCTCTCTCTCTTTTTTTACCTTGTACATATCTTCAAAAAGTAAAATAATCTGAGACATTGGTAACTGATTTTTACTTTCTTATTTTTAGTGGCAGAAGCCATTAGAAAATTTACATGGTTTTACATATATGACATTGAACTTTTATAAACCATGGAAGAGAAGCAAAATTCCATAAGGAAAGGTTGTAAGTATAACTTGAACAGAAAAAAAAAAAAAGGCATAGTCTATACTTTGATAAAAATATATGTAGTATTTTAATTCACTTATCTTAGAAGCCTGGTACTTTATTTTGCTGATGTCTCCCAAACAGATGTCTCAAGCACTATAATTAACCAATTACTATAAATTTGTCCTTTAATAATTGATAAAGTTTTTTAATGCTCTCTGGGTTAATGTCACACTGACTTTCCTAATACACAGTGAAAAAATGCCTATTTGCCTATTTAACCTAATACTTTATAGTTCAGTCAAATGTCAATCATGTAAATCTTCTCTTAACTACTTCTGTTCAATCTTTTGTCAGCTTTTGGGCCTCTTGTCAAATGCCCGAGGGTTTTAAATGAGAACTGGTTATACAACTGGACTTGGCATTTGTTGAATGCCAGCCAAGAGTCACACCCTGGGGTGTCTGACATAACACAGAACTGGGCCTTTAGGTCTGGGAAGGAGCCATCTGCCAATACTCAGGCAGAAGGTCAAAAATTAAGAAGAAAATATTACCCTCGCTTCTCTTCTTCCCTTCTTTGCAATGAATATGGAAATTTGGGGAAGGCTGAAAACATCAAAATGACAGCAAGAGAATACTAAATCATTGTTAAAAAAAATCAGTAAATTGTATAATCTGCTCTATGAAAAGTAATATATATGAGCAAAGAGGAAAACCCTTAGAAAATAGGTCCTTTTTATAAACCAAGGAGTTCTAAGAAAATGGTTTCTTGTCTATAAAAGGACATTATGTACAATAATAAGAATTTTTTTTTAGTTAAGAAGAAAGCATATCTAGATGGCAAAGGAGAGAAACATGGAACTAAGTGCACAGAATGAAAGCTTTACCAGAGTGACCAAAAAGCAAGTTTCACATTAGAGAAAATGGAATCACCTAGGTAGAATGGCTGTAGAGCATGCACTAAGAATTCAGTTGATGGGAATAAAAGAAACAAAGGGACTGTAGGCCTTGAAGGCAAACCACCGATTTTCACACCACAAATAGTAATCATCTCCCAAAGTAATGGGTGAATAGATCATAAATGATTAGTAGAGAGTAACAGGAGGAGATTTACCAAGCTTTAAAATAAGACATGAGATAGGCGATTTAGAAGTGTCAGTATTTATGTGCAAATAAAATGAAGAAAGATGATGCTAAGAGATGTTCTGGAAAATTACCTTACTACAAGAAATAAATTATACGAGAATTCTAAGTAAAAGGCATATAATATATAAATGTTATGTAATTATATCCTTAATAATAAATGGCAGAAAACTGTGGAGCACAAGCTGTCTATATAATTATTTAGAAACAAAGTTAAATTTTATGCCTTTTCATGAGGATATACACACATAAAAAAATTCATACACTTTTAAGTCCGTAACATTTAACAAAATACACTATTTAAATAATTATTTCTACAATAATTGCTTTTATAAAAGAATTCAAAATAAAGAAAAAAAGAAAGAATCCCAAACAACAAGAGTTAAAGTAGAAACCAGCAGGTTATATTAAAGTTCATAATGACTGGTATTCAAAAAATATTATTCCTTAGGAGGAAAGAGGATAAAATTGATGAGTCTAAATAATTGTATTAATAACTAAGAAAATTAAAGAATGCAAAATATAAATAAATTATAAAAGACCTTTAAAAGTTTAAAGAAGACTTACGACAATCATGAAGGAAAGACAGAAATGTGAGGAAAACAAAGGACTATATATCTTGTACTATGCACAATAGAAAATATGTTTTAAAAATTTACATTAATAGGCCAGGCACTGTGGCTCAGTTATAATCCTAGCACTGGGTGGCAGATGGATTGCTTGAGTTCAGAAGCTCAAGACCATTCTGAGAAAAAGAGAAACCCATTTCCACTTAAAAATAGAAAAACTAGCCAGCCATAGTGGTGCACACCTATTGTCCCAGCTGCTTGGGAAGCTAGGCAAGAGGATGGCTTGAGCCCAAGGGTTTGAGGTTGCTCTGAGCTATGATGCCATGGCACTCTAACCAGAGTGGCAGAGTAAGAATCTGTTAAAACAACAACAACAACAAAGAAAGAAAAACTGATACAGCCTTTCTGGAAAGAAGTATGGAGAATAAGGACAGTGCTTGTGGCTCAAAGGAGTAGGCTACTCGTGCCATATGCCGGAGGTGGCGGGTTCAAACCCAGTCCCTGCCAAAAAAGTATGGAGAATCCTCAAAGAACTAAAAATAGAACTTCTATTTGATCCTGCAATCCCATGACTAGATATTTACCCAGAAAAACAAAAGTCATTTTACCACAAAGACATTTGCATGAGAATGTTTATTGCAGTTCATTTCATAATTGCCAAGTCATGGAAGCAACCTAAATGTCCATCAGTCCATGAATGGATCAACAAACTGTGGTATATTTATATGTTGGAATACTTTTTAGCCATTAAAAAGATGGAGACTTTACATCTTTTACATTTACCTGGATGAAGCTGAAACATACTCTTCTTAGTAAAGTATCACAAGAATGGAAACATAAATATCCAATGTACTAAATAATAATATGAAACCAATATATAAGCCATTACATGCTCATATGAATAATGAAACACAAATATAGTCTAGTATAGGAGCAGGGAGAGGAAGAGGAAGGAGGAGGGAGGAAGAGATTGGCAGAAGGAGGAAGGGAACGTGGCAGGATCTCATCTACGGTGCACATTGTAAAGGTGTATGACATGCCCTCTGGGTGAGGGCTCTTTTACAACTGGAACATTACCCTGGAAGCGAGAACTATGTAAGCTAAAAATTTATGCCCTCATATTAATTTGAAATAAAAAAATATATAGTAATTTCATTAGTTAAATATTTTTACAAATTTTGTGAAGAAACTTGAAAGCAGAAAATATTTTAAAACCTTGATCAAATTTAGTAAATTTTATAATAATGGAAAATGTTTAAAATTATTTTGAACATTAAGAATCTAATATTGCATTAATATAGAATACAGCTATCTATTAATAAGAAGCATCCAAAATTAAAATTATTTTAAATACTAAAAAGAGAAAGTTATGTATAAATTAAACTTAAAGGAGAATTTTTACATTAATTTTAAAATGTAGAGAATTTAACCTGAAAAGCACTAAAATGAAAGAGAAAATCATTTGATTAAGATATATTACAATTTTAAGTGAACATTTGTTATAATTTTTTTTAAAAAAGCAAAGCAGCAAGAAAAAATACTATTTAAAAACCTCAGAAAGTTATATCAATAGAATGTTAATTAGAAAATATTATGCATGATTGTAAGTGTACCAGAGCAAGCAGTCAACAAGAGCCAAAAAAAAAAGTGAGTAATTTGAATGCCAATGAAATAAAATTTATCACACTGCACACTTTGCTGATGTAGAATATACTTTCTATTCATGTATTCACTTAATATTTAAATTGATAATCTTTATCAATAAAGACAACAAGGCCAAATTTGTAGGGTTATATTTTCTGATAAAAATATAACAAAATTAGTTAAATGATTAATTTAATCAATTATATATGGAAAATAATCATAAATATTAGATAAAAAAGAAATAATTTCTAATTTATAGAGTAACAAAATTACCTTGAAATAAAATAAGGCAATAAAATTTCCTCAACATAATTAAAAGAATCCAATTAAAATCTACAGAATGTTGGTTTCTCAAAAAATTCATAACCTTGATATGTTTATAAATATAAGAATAAATACCTTAACCAATATTTACATTTTAATTAAATATAAGATACTTTTAACAAAAATGAGATAAGGTAAAATTGATGATAAATAATACACAAAATAAATATAGGAAATACCATATATTATATATTATAAAATCATTAGATATTACATTAAAAATTAGCAATTAAAACATAATTTTTAACAAAGTTCTTGAAGCCACAAAGAGGATTGCCTGAGCCCAAGACTTTGAGGTTGCTGTGAGCTATGATGTCATAGCACTCTACCCAGAATGATAAAAATTAGACTCTGTTTCAAAAAAAACCAAAAATTATTGAAGCCAGAAGAGAAAGTATTAAAGAGGCAAGTATTGGAACAGTTTAATATCTTTTTATCTCTTAGTATGGCTGAAGACAATGTAAATCTCCTTATTCAGGTTTCACATTCACCAGAGCATTTTTCTGCTATTTGTCATTACATATAAGAGAAAATTTATGGCATCCCTCTATTCCCCTCATACATGTAGTTCTTTACCAGAGATGCACAGGAAAAATCCTTAGTTCTGTTTCTTACCCTTCATTTTCTGTTTTAAGCAGTGTAAATGTGGATAGTTTATTTGACAGCTAACTTAGATTTGGAAACTGGGCTGAAGAGGAGGGATCAGACAAAGAAGAAAAAGAATTCCTGGTGGGGTTTATTTATGAGATGCCTTGTTTATGGGTAAATGAGACATAGATCTATTGGGAGTTACTGGAAGACAACGCAGAACAGTTTTTAGAGTCAGCCCACTCAAGGGAAGTGGGATGTTTGACTTTCAAATCTCATTTATCAGTGGCCAAAGGTGTGAGGGTTGGGAGGCAGTTGCCTCCCTCAATTTATTGGTCTGCCCCTTATTGAGAAAAAGCCTCTGGATGAAGAGTCATGGGTTCAAATACTAAATGGTGAGTGCCTAGGGGCTGTAAGCAGAGCACTTACAGTAAGGTCTCTTTCACCCCCAACACCAGTGAAGAATCACTTACACAAAATCATTCTGATGGGATAAACCAGTTGGCATTAATAATACAATATCTGAGTCATAATTAAATACCATGGCCAGTGAAATAATATTCTTGGAAAATATGAGCTGGCAAACTTCTTAAAATTATGAAATAAGTCGACAAAATTAAAACAGAAAAGGTTTTTCTTTGGACACAGGTAAAATTCCAAAGTGAGAAGATAAGCCTTATCTTTGTTGTGACAATGGGAGCCAGTTCACTATTTATGGAGAATGTATCTTGCTCTGTAAGCCTAATCTTCCTCTTAACTCTGTAAACCTATCTTTCTCTTTCTCGATAAATTTTATTTCATACTTGCCTTAAAAAAATGTAGAAGACATATTAAAGTAGAAACATAAGAAAATGTTATAACCTATTTATTTGGAAAGCAATAAATGTATGGTGTTTCAAATAAAAATGTTGCAAATTATTTTAAGTTTAGGCTTAGTTTGGGGAGAGTGTCTTAAATGGAAATTTAAGAGAATTTGCATTTAAGACAGGAATTTTAGAACAAAATTTCTAGATTTTTTAAAGAAACATTTCTCTCCACTTATCCCCCCAAAACACTTATTATTTGTATTTGAATATAAAGTATATGCTTAAGCAAATGTCAATAGTGCATGTTTCATGGTTTCTAATCATGGTTTAAACCGGTCAATTTTAAGTCCAGTGCAAATTGCTGCTATATTTCATTATTAGTCATCCATGATGCCTGGAAATGGTTACGAAAGTGTTACCTAACAGACATGTAAAGTAACCCACATATGTAGTTTTAAATTTTTAGTAGTTGCATTTTAAAAAACTTAAAAGAAGCTGGTGAAATTAATATTAATAATACTTTATTTGAACTGATATATTGAAATATTACCATTTTAATATTCAATAAATAAAAAGAATGCATACAATATTGTTAATACCTTTTTTAAACACTATTTGTACTCTGGTGTATATTTTGTACTTATGGCATATCTTAATTCATAGTAGCAAAGTTTTAAGCATTCAATAGCCACATGTAGCTAGTGGATACCACATGGCCAGCACAGTCCACTAGAAGCACGACATCTCTTCCCAATCTGTTCCTTGTATTTCAGAGATTAAAGGGATACATTTATGTTACCCTTACTCCTTTGCTCGGTCTGATTTGGGTTCTATCAATGAAAGGTGCTTGCATAAGACTTTGAACATGAGAGTGAGTCTGAGGATATCTTTCCTCTGCTGTGGCAACTGGCAAGAATGCCACAGCAGAGATGGGGAGTGTGGAAATGAGGCTCCACATTTCGTGTCTGGTCACCTCCTCTGTGGGGCTGAGGTGCTAGGGGTAGGTAACTGGTGGGAGTTGCAGCAGAAGCCTCCTGATCTTTGCTTCCACTTGTGTGGGCTCTTACGGTGTTTTCCCAATGCCTGGTTTTCTTTCACTCTATTTTTTTATTCCTTTACTTAATGCCTATTTCAAAAGACAACTCAGGAAATACCTTTTCTAGGATATGTTCCTTGACTACACTCACTCTCTCACTAACTTATGCTTACTTCTTTTCTGGGTACTCATCATACTGTAGTTGTCTAATTTCAATGTTTTATTGATGGCAGAGATAGTTCCTTTACTATTGCTATTTTTTTATTATTTACTGAATATCCAGACTATTGTCAGTTCTCACTAAACTTTTTAATAAACATCTTTATTAAACAGGTGACTGAAAGATGAAAAGAGTAACAATGGACAGAGTATTTAGGGGTAGAGATTGGGGGCATGTAACACAAAAGAACTTCTGCATTGTGAGAATTCTTGACAATTGGTGCATAGTCTGTGTATCTTATGTCCTTGGGGGAAAATATGCAGAAATGTAAACAAAGGAGCATCAAGTGGTTCCAAACATTTGCTTTATGAACTTGAGCAATGCACAAGGCTGCCCTTAGTCTGGAATACACAGTAGGAGTTTAATGAGTCCTTATTGACAACTTAACTGAATAAGAAAATGAAATATTTATATGATCTTGACATTTCTGCCATAAACTTTTCATTCCAGCTAATACATACTCTGCCATTTAAATTTTACGACATTTATTTTGTACCTAGAGGGGTCTAATTAGAGACAAACTGTCCAACTCCTTGCTAAAACATGTTTTTCTGCCTTTTGGTTATAGCCTCCCAATATAATGAGCTCCAAAGAGGAACAAGACTCAGAAGGAAGAGTCTTATTTTTAAGTAATGATAATATAACTCTTGCATTCAAGTTCTAACCACTTTATGCATTGCCCATTTCCTTTTATTTTAGTCCCCTGAATTCAGCAGAAAAGTGACTCTGTCTTAATATATATTTTAGCATGCAGATTCAGACAGATCTTTCATGAAAGGCCTTTAAATTTCTTAGTTGTTTTTGTATTAATATCACCTTGAATAAGTAAATTGTCTGCAGAGTTGATTTACAAATTTATTCATAATTTCTGGAATTGGGACGAAAAATGAGATGATGGTGAGATCTGAGAAATGAAGTTTAAAGTTTAGGAGATTTAATTAAATATTAAGGATTTATGTTATGAGTTTTGACTTTTGAAACGGATTTTCTTGAAACTGTATCTTAGTTTATGATAAAGAGTCAAAAATCACTTTGAGTTGTATAGGGAAATCCCATAACCACATACTCACTCAAGTCCAACTCACTATTGATTGTTGTTATAGCTGGAGTAAAATTTCCAGCAGGAAAATTACTGGTGAGGAGAAGGGCTGAAAAAAATCATGAAGAATTCATGTGGCACTAAAAATGGAACCATAATGAGGATTTTTTGGAATATTCAGATCCCTTTCCTCATATAAAAGATTGGAATGATTTTTTTGAATCTTATTTTTGGCTATATCATTCCTTTCCTTATTTTGTCTCAGATACTAAGCTCTCTCCTTTCCTTTCTATAGAAAGTACTGATTATTTTTCTTTAAAGTTCTCTAGTTCTTCCTTTCCAACTCACTGTGGGATAAAATCTAGTTTTAACCTCATACTTCTTTTCTTATCATGAAATTAGCACAAGGCCTGTAGTAGATTAATAATTTTTATCATTCAGAGATAGATGATAAACATTTTAAAGAATTTTAATAAAACTGCTCTTTATTACTTATTATATAATGTATTAATAAACAGAACTAAGATGATAGTTTTCACATCATTATCATGATTTTATTTATTTATTTATTTTTTGCATTTTTTGGCCGGGACGGGGTTTGAACCTGCCACCTCCAGTATATGAGGCTGGTACCCTACTCCTTTGAGTCACAGGTGCCACCCTCATGCCTTTATTATTGGGATTCTCAGTGGTTATGTCTTCAGAATGTCTTTTGATTAGCTCAGGAACATTTATTGCCTGATCCTCCTTACCTATCCATAGTAACACTTTTATTTATTTCTTTTGGTACAGGACCAGACGTCTATACAGGGGCATTTGTTAAATAATAATACATCTGGGGGACATTAGTGGTTATTACATAAAAGAAGGATTCTTGGGGCATCTAAGTTGGCTAAATTCTCTAGCATATGTACTTGTGACAGTTAATTTTATGGGTCACCTTGACTGGGCCATGGGGCACCCAGACAGCTGGCCAAACATTATTCTAGGTGTGTCTATGAGAGTGTTTGAGGATAAGATTAACATTTGAATCCATAAACCAAGAAAAGTAAATTGTTCTCCCTAATGTGGGTAGGTCTCCTCCAATCAATTGAAGACTTGAATGAACCTAAAACTCCAGCTTCCTGACTGTTTGACCTGGACATTGGTTTTTTCTGGCCTTCAGACTTAGCCTGCAACATAGGTTTTTCTGGGGTCTCACGCCTGCTTGCTTGGAACTCAATCATTGCCTCTCCTGGATGTCTGACTTGCTGACTGTAGATCCTTGATCTTCTCATCATCCATAATTGTATGGGTCAATTTCTTATAATAGATCAGAGAGATAGACCAATAAAGACATAGATATAGATATAGATATAGACATAGATACAGATATAGATATAGATATAGATATCTCCGATTAGTTTTGTTTCTCTGGAGAACCCTGACTAATATGGTGCCAAAGGAGCTTTCAGAGATTGTAATATGCTGACATGCAATGAAACTCTCCAAAATGAGAGAGATTAAGCATTTCCCCAACTTGGTTAACTAACTATAGAAGGGTAGAAGGCTCTTACTTTTTGCTTTTTTTGTTTTTGTTTCTAAATTTTTCAACAGAAGGTACTGGGATGCTGCAAACACTTTTTTTCCAAACCACTTGAAAAATACATTTTATATACACAAGGGTAATAAATACAGGTTCTAATTTCCAAAATATTCAGGCAATATTAATCCTCATTTCTGGAATAACCTAAGCAGATCTTCAAGAGTCTGCTACATTTATAAAGGAATTTCATCACAGGGATAAGTCTGATCTTACTTTTGTGAGGGGGAAAAAATTATTAGATCTCATTATTTTATATTCTCTGCAGCCATGGAAAGAAACAGAGAAACCACATCAGGAATTGTCTCTTATGTATCATTTTTTACCAGGAAGTGCTGCCTTCTGTTTCACTCTGGTTTTGCTCAGTAAAGCAGTAGTCACCTAGGGGTTCAAGTATGAATAAATTTAGAACAAAATTAACAGCAACATACCCAACCTTAGGAATCCTTGGAGCAAAGGTCAGGAGGTCTGTCTTCAATGCTTTTGAAAGTGCAAAGATCACAAAGAAGCCACCATTAATGGTTTGAGCTGCCTACAGTTCAAAGCACACGTGGAAGGGATCCAAAAACAGAAGGCAAAAGTTCACGTCTGCCATCTGCCAGTGCCTACAAACTTTTACACAAAGGCCGCCAGAAAATATTAGTATTTTCTTATCTTTTGCTTTTAAAACATTCCTGGAGCACATCTCATTGGCCAATTATAAATAAAATATCCAGTGAGTGAATCCATAAACCAAGTAAAGCAAATTGTCCTCCCTAATGTGGGTAGGTCTCCTCCAATCAATTGAAGATTTGAATGAACCTAGAACTCCAGCTTCCTGACTGTAGCTCAAGAATGTTCTTGAGCTCTGAAATCTAGAAAATATCTTGGACTATTGGGGATAGAACTTAGTGGGGAATAGAACTGACTTTCACAAAACAATCTTTGGTATACAGGAATGGCACTGGTGGCAGTAACAAGTAAAACTCTATAACTGCATCAAGCTGGAATGGTCACCAGTGTTGAGGGAAGGATAAAGAAAAATGGTATTCTTTATTCACTAATTGGTATAATCAATTATCAGAAAAAAATCACACAAATCAATGGTTCTTAACCTATGGTTCCTGGTATAGCAGCAGCAACATCACCTGGGAATTTTTAGAAATGTAAAATCTTGGATAACAAGCTGAATCAGAAACTCTGGGGATGGGGCCTAGACATCTGTGCATTTTAAATAAGCTCTTCAGATAACTCTGATGCACAGAAATTTTGAGAACCACTGGTGTAAAGGAATGTTTCATGAGTATTACATTGATTTTAGGGAGGGTAAAAAATGCTTGAAACTTTATAATCTCCTACTAGAGGCTAAAGTGACATAAGATTCTGTCCAGGAATATCTGGGTAGGGCTGAAATATTAAAAGGAAATGAGTCAGCTAAACTTTGCAGTTTGTAGAATATTATTATAGGAGTGGAAAGATTGGTGCCTGAGTTACTGAAAAAATGTGTTGGCACTCTCAACAAAAGTGTATTTATTATAAGGAACAAGTTTAATATATATCGCCCATGTAAAAATAGATGCAGGACGAAACACAGATATGGATCAAACAACCTGAAAAGCCAGTCCAGTTCCACAGGTCTCTTCAAAATTCACACATCCCAAGCAAAAGTGAAGAGTCTCAGGCATCTCCTATTCTCTCTGTGTTTGATCCACAATAAGCCTTTTTGAGTTAAACTTTCATCAATTCATAAATAATAATGTGCATTGAAGGATCATGAGTATTTGCAGATGAGCTCTGCAGATACCTTAATAATAATTATGGTGAAAGGAATGCTTTATTGCTTCCAAAAGGGGGTGTCTATCTTACCTTGCCCGTCCCTAATTTTAAAATAGTTTAAAAAAATAAAACAAAACAGAAGCAGTTATCAGCTAACAAAGCTGAGGGAATTTGAACTCTTACCATGCACAAAGTAAAAACAGGCTTTCCAACTGTCCTCTTTAATTTAAATATTGCTTCTGTATAAGATTTCCACAAGTCATCTAGCAGGTAGCAGAGGGCAGAGTTACTCCAGCAGACACACTTCCCTGGGGATTGAAAGGAATAACTTCTGAAACCAGGCATTTTTTAGCAAATCGTATAAAAATCTCTTTGGAGACTTTTGCTGCCAGGAGAAAGATTTTAGGCATTCACTGATGAAACCTCTAAGACAATAAGGAGCACCAGATGCATCAGATTAGGTTTTAAAACTGCTGACGTCCACATTTAGCCTAAAGTCGTTTTATCCAGTCTTGAAAAACTAATGTAGTGCTACATTCTTGCTTGTGAGGTAATGTCGTTTTGGAGAGATTTTCTTTCCTGTTAATACATATCAGAAGGGTGGCTGCCTATATAAAGATGAGAAAAATAAAAAAAAATATATATAACATTCTGATTTATATGGCAAAGAAGTAGGAAGGGGTAGTATGTGTGTTGTGGAGTGATTAAAAAGGAGGTGAGGGAGAAGGAGGAGAGAGAAAGTGAAAAAAAGAGGAGGAGAGAGAGAAGGGAAAGGGGGAGAGAGAGAGAGAATATATATTTCTCATTATGAAAGATGAGCGTTAAGTCTAATGATCATATTTAATTTTATATCTACTAATCCTAAAATTGATCCCTTAATCCAGGGAGTGAGCCGTAAACTCTTATACTGTGCACCATAGGTGAGACCTTACCAATCCCCCTCTCTTCTTTTCTCTTCCCTATGTCTCCTGAATTTAATTGTGTGTTTTTCACACAATTGTGTGAGGTATAGTTGTTTATTGGTTTCATGTTAGTGATAAGTACCTAGGATACTTGCTATTCCATTCTTGTGAGACTATACTAAGAAGGATGTTCTTTAACTCCATCTAGAGAAATACAAAAGACATGAAGTCACCATCCTTTTTGTGGCTCCACCATATTTCATGGTATACATACACCACAGGTTATTAAGTCTTTCACATATAAGAGCCCTTGGGTTGATTCCACATCTTGGCAATTGTATATTGAGCTGAGATGAATATTCTAGTGCAAAAGTCCTATGGTAAAATGATTTTTTTTTCTGGGTAGATACCTAGTAATGGGTTTGTGAGATCAAATGGAAGGTTGACTTTTATATCTTTAAGTATTCCCTATACTTCTTTCCATAGAGGCTTATGAGTTTGCAATCTCACCAGCAGTATAAAAGTGTTAGCTTCTCTCAACATCCACACCAGCATCTGCAGCTTTGGGACTTTGTGGTGTGGGCTGTTCTCACTGGGGTTAGGTGATATCTCAAGGTGGTTCTGATTTGCATTTTTCTAATGATTAGGGATGATGTGCATTTTTTAATGTGTTTGTTGGTCATTTATCTGTCTCCTTCGGAGAAGGTTCTGTTCCTGTCTCTCACCCACTTATTAATGGGATTGTTTTTCTCTTTTCTTGTTAAGTTTGAGTTCTCTGTAGATTCTAGTTACCAGCCCATAAGATTCATAGCACGCAAATACCTTCTCCCATTGTGAAGGATGTCTGTTTGCTTTAGCTGTTGTACTGGTAGCTATGCAGAAGCTTTTTAGTTTGATCATGTCCCATTCATTTATTTTTGGTGTTGCTGTAATAGCAAAGGGGGGGGGCTTCATAAAATATTTTCCCAGGCCAATGTTGCAAAGAGTTCTTTCCACATTTTTTTCTAGAATTTTTAATGTTTCAGTAAAAGTCAATTTTTGTAATTAGTGAGAGGTACAGGTCCAGTTTCAGTCTTCTACATGTGACTAACCAGTTCTCCAGTTTGCAACATTTATTAAACAGGGATTCTTTTCCCCAGTGTATGCTTTTGTTTGTTCTCTCGAAGATCAGATGGCAACATGTGGCTGGGTTCATCTCTAGGTTCTCTATGTAAATGCATAGATCTCTGTTTCTATTTTTGTGCCAGTACCATGATGTTTTGATCACTGTAGACTTGTGGTATAGCCTGAAGTCTGATAACATGATGCCTCTAGATTCATTTTTATTTCTTAGAATTTCATTGGTGACTCAGAGGTTTTTTTTGGTTCCATATGATAAGAAGCACTATTTTTTCAAGTTCTTCAAAGTATGGCATTGGTATTTTGATGCAATTGCATTCATTCTGAAGGGCACTTTGCATATTATCAACAATGACTCTAGCTTTTTGGAGGACCGTGAAGAATAAAGTTCAAAGAAGTTCTTCACGGTCCTCCAAAAAGCTAGATTCACTTTCATTTTTAAAAAGAGGTAGACAAGATAACATTGGCAATCTTCTTCATTATCATTTTTATACATTTTACTTAAATGTTTTATTTCCATGATACATTCAATTATTTTCCATGAATATGTACATAGACTTTCACATAGATATCTAAATGTAGAGGAATATGCATTAACTAGGTGGTGTAAAATGATCTTACGTCCGTTTCTCTTTTAGAGAATACAATTAATGATTTGGATTTTTATTTTTACTTCTACAGTACATTTTATTAAGCATTTTAATAAAGTCTATTTTTAAACCTGATTGTTAAAAGGATTTTTAACATGGCTATTTTCAATCTCTTTAAACTTTGAATTCCGTCTCCTCCCAGCCAACCCATTTTAACCTCCTAATGGGTCCCTTACTTTTCCTTGTTAAATCTTAACAACCTATTACTAGCTTTAGGCTGGTCTGGCTTTCTATACAAACGTATGCTGTCTTTGAAATTGTAAGTGCATAAAGGCTTTTGGGGGTCAGATAAGGGGCATAGGGTACGGCCAAATTAACTGGAAATGTTCATATCTAAAAGAAATCTGCAATGAAGGCTTATTATGGAGAGAGTGATGAGGTGAGAAACCAGTGAGGTTTGTGTATAGCTTACTGTACTTGCTGTTTGACAAAGGCATCCTTTAAAAATAAAAACCCGCTTTTCACTTAAAAGGAATGAATTGCATCATGTCACCACTTTTCCTTCTCTCTCCATTTTTATAGATTTGTCTCAATACATTGACTGGGCCAAACTAATTAGTTTCTTTATCCCATATGGTAGACTTTTATTCCATTTATTTTCAAAATTCCTTAGAGAAAAAAAAAAGCAAAACTTGTTGCTATGAGGTCCATAATTTCTTTAGTTTATAATTTTCTTTCTTGATGGATAAATCCTAAAAAGACTTTGAAATAAATTGAAATTACACTGAACATTTTCTTCAGTTAATAGAATTATTTGAAATGAATCACAATAGAATATTCAATTATTTGAGAATACATAACATTCTTTTTTTTTTTTTTTTCGGCCGGGGCTGGGTTTGAACCCGCCGCCTCCGACATATGGGGCCGGCGCCCTACTCCTTTGAGCCACAGGCACTGCCTGAGAACATATAACATTCTTAAATTCAATCAAGTTTATCATACTCAACCTGGTACTAAAATATGGGTAACATAAGATCACTAAACATGTAGAATGAAGTTTCAAGCAATGTTTAGTTAATATGCATTGATATCTATTAGCCATGTGTGGGTAGGGGGTTTACGTGGTTCAAATTAGAAGAGGTAAGAAATTACAATTAGGAAAGCTAGTTCTGGGAAGATATTTATATGTAAGTTTGCAAACTCATCTATTAATACTGCATATCCTTACTATGTCTACAACTACACATTGAATAAAATCCATTGGTTTTAGGCACATAAACTTAATTTTCCTCACTTTAAATATTTTTAGTCTGTTTTTTTGTGACCATTCCACTCTGTCCACAGTAACACTAGTTAGACCTAGTATAGTAAACAAGAGTTTAAGGTATTCTTTAAGATTTTAAGGAACCAGTAAAGAACAGAAGGCAGGCTAGATTAGAGATTCCGATGTGAATAATGATAGTTACCCCTATTAGTAAAATGAGAAGTTTGAAGATTGCAGGCAACCAGTATGACTTCTTCAGTAATTGGAAACAGAAATGAGGGAAGGTTTCCTTTATGTTGTGGTCACTCTTCAAAAGCAAAATTTGGTTCATATCTAATGACTGATGACACCACCCATGCATACCTAGAGAATGAGAAGGTGTATTACTGACAGCATTGGGTCTCTGGGGAGAGCAGGGTAGCTTCTGAACTAGGTCCTAAATGGCGGATGGGAGATGGATGTGGGTTGTAACTGAGAGTGGGAGGTGAGGCCTGAATGAAGGCTCCCATGCATGAGAAGGGGCTCATGTGGTTCTAATCTCCCTTACATGTGAAGAAAGGGAATAGCCAGGTTTCCCATCGGTTATCCAGATGCAGAGCACAGAGGAAGAGAGGGAGGTAAGGCTTAACAGCTGTCAGCTGTCAAACGTTAAACAATGGCGTCAGACTTCTCATTCTATTTCAGATTGCAAACTTATGCAATCTATTCTCAAGAAAAATGTCGAATTTTTTATGACAAATTTCCTCAGGATTTCTAGGTCACAATCAAAACTAAGGTTTATTATCTTGTTTACCTGCTACCAGGAGGGAATGTCCATGTTCTCTTTGACGCTTACGTACAGGTTGCAGCTTCTGGAGCAGCCTTGCTTGTTGAATGCACCAGGCATTGCCTTGTTGCCATTGATCGAGAGGAGGCCTACAAACAGGGTCAAAACCCAGAAAATCTCCATCTACAAGAACAATCCTTCAGAGCCCTCTGTGGTTGTCACTGACTCCAAAGTCACTGATGCAGGTGTCAACTGGCTTGTGCAGGCCTCTGTGGAAATTCTCGGGGCAAAGAATTCGAAGAGTCTTTCTGGAAAAGGAAGGGTTCAAAACCTCACTCAGATTGCTGTAGGTGGAGGAGACTAGCAACATTTCCAATAATAGTAAAAAATATCCTGGCCATGTAGAGCAGCGTTTGGCTGTAACTTCTGGAGGAAATTCCCTACACTGAGAATCATGATTTATTTCCGGGCAAATTCCCACCTTGACCCTCATTGTGTTAGAGGTCCCAAAGCTCTTCTAAATATCCTTACAGAAAAGCCATTGTTTCATTTCCTGTGTCTAAGATTTTCTTCTTATTACTTATTCTTAGCATGTGAAAAATACACTGTCCGTAGGAAATGATTATGCCTTCTTCAGGAAAGTCTGAATATTTTAGGTTGGTTGTTTGTTTTTTAAAGCCAGATGTTTCTAGGAATGTATAGAACACATCCAGCACTCTCCTGGGTTTTGGTCAATTCTAATGATGTGACATGATAAAGTGTGAATGTGTTTGTATGGAAAGATAACTGCTGTAGGCTGGTGACTCAAGAAAGTGTCTTTGAGGGGATGACATTAAGGAAATGTTAAGCAGAACCCTGAACATGCTGCCATTTTCTTTGCCTCCGCTTCTCCTACTTCTTCCCCTTTCATTCCTGTCCTTTGTTCTTAGAGTAGTGATTAACCAACCAGAATCCTTTTCCTCAGGCTTCTAGTTGGGTTTGGTTCATGGATTGGCTGAAGCTGTGTTCCTCTATGTAAGTCCAAAGCTCCTGAAGGGAGACCCTTTCTCACAGCTATAGGTAAGCTAAGCTATCTCTGGGTCGAGTACCAGCTGCATATCCCCTGTTCTTTCTAATCCTGGTGTGACGACTTTCACATGGTTGCAATCCCTACTTTTTGGTTTCTCTTTCATCTACCCAGACTTTGCAAATAATCCTCCCATTAAAATCTCCTCAATTACTCTGACTTTGCTCCACTCTCTTCCTACTTTGGCTGATTCACTGAAAAACTAAGAGTTAGTTATACAAATTTAGGGGAAGGGTATGACAAGCAAAATATAAGCAAGTGCGTTTGTGTGAAAACATACAGATTGATGGTGCAGACAAGTTATGCTATACCATGTAACGGTGGTAAATTAACTATGAAGTACACAGCCTGTTTTTGATTGGTGATTTTATTATATTGTTCAACAGACATTTTAATGGCTGTTTTTCTAAAGTACTGGCTAAGTACCGTAGCTATGTAGATCCTATTCAAATGTCACCGTATTCATTCACGAATTTGCGTTTGTAAACAGACAATATTCTTTCGGTATTTTGCTACTTGGAAGTTAAAGTGGAAGTACATTTTCAAAGTGGGGCTACTTAAAGACCTCCCTCCTTAGTAGCAAACTATCTGTTCCTTCATGCTCCCCCCACCACACACACATCTACAAAGCACGTTTTTAATTTATTCAAAGTCTGGTTTAATATTTGAAGTTGTCTCCAACAAGGTCACTGTAGCCTTCTTTGCTACAGGTTTTATACTTCAAAGCATATTATAATTAGTTTGACTTCCACTCTAATACTGCTTTTATATTGCTTTTATGAGAACATTGTTTTCTGGTTTGGAATCATGTAATGCTTTGATATGATTAATGATGGTCTTATATTTCATTTGCTAGTTCAGTAGGAGAATTAAGCATTTAATATATGGTTTTTCTCAAAATGTCCTTATGAAATAAGTACATGCCAAAATTTTGTTCCATGCATGTTTTCATTAGATATTAAATCAATAAAGAAAATGTAGTTTGGCGAAATAAGAGGGAGTCCTGATTCGTTTTGGTTTTCTGGTTTGGTCTTGTTTTTACAGTAAGTTTTATCAGCCCTCTTCCCTATCATGAAGCTTACAAAAGTCTGGGCTGTTTCCATTGCTTTTCCTGTTTTTGTTTGGCAGATATTCATGGATCTTAAAAATATGTCTTCCTTTAAAAGCCAAACGAAATTTTCTGAAATTTTAATATTTTCCTGAAATTTTAATATTTTCTTTAAGTTCTAAAGATTTCATATAATTTTACTTTTGTTTAGACCACACAGTTGATTAAAAAAACTCAGCTATTTTTCTTGTTCATATTTTTTTACTTTTTTTGGTGGCCTGGTTTTAAGAAAGATGGTCTTTCTCTTTTTCCTGTTAACATATTTGTCACATATTTGTTGAGGATACACTTTAAGAAAGTTTCTTGTGGTAAATTTTGATTCTGGTCTTCTTTTACATTATGAACTCATGCATCCATTTTAAAGTTTTGTTTTAGTTTTGAGCATTATGTTCCACCTCAATTATATGTTTGACCAGAGAATAAATGTAATAATGGAGATAGAATTGGATAAACTACAAAAAAAGTGTATCATCTTGTGTATGGTGCTCTGTCATCTATAGAAAATAAAGAATATTCTGAAATATTTTAGGTTAATGTTTGCTCATCTCTTTATGCTTCATTTACATTGCTCTTTAGAAGGCATGAGAGGTACAATGTCCTCTCAGAGATGTTCCTGATTGTGGAATCTGTGACTACATAACATTATCATGTCAAAAATTAGAAAGACTCAAAATCGGAGACATATTATTAAACTGTGTCTGTCAAGTATCAATTTTTTCCTTTATATTTTGGAGACAGTTAGATGACAGTCATTTAAACATAGAACTCTCAAAAACTTGCCAAAGTGCCAACAATATGATCCATTGTTTTAGAGACTCGGTGGATTTAGATACTAGATGAATAAGTAAAAAACTCAATAATATCGGGTACTCTCTGTATATTGGGGCATAAGTGAAACTACCACAAGGTTTAAATGAAATTTTGAAGTTATCCTTAAAGAACAGAGAGGTTTTTTTAAATACAAAATAGTTCATAAGTAGTAGATAGGTCACACTCAGGAAACTGGGAGAATGAAGATTGGTTTCATCTCAGTAAATGCATAATAATCTGATACTTGCTTAAACCATAATTTAAAGGTCATCAATGGTTCACTCACATTTCTTTCATATCAGTCAATGAAGAATTACCACTCTCTTTCCAATATTTGTTTTTCCATTCATTTATTTCTCCCCATACTCACTGCTACCACTGTAATATTTATAATCTGTTTACTAATAAGTGCCAAATGCACTACCAAGCACATTCACGAATTCATTCTTACAATCTCTGATAACTGCTGCTGTTACATAAATCTTTTGAAATGATAAAGAATTTGTAAGTGGAGTTGTAGAACTTGCCCAATACCATAAGTAGTAAATAGAAGAGCTGAGGTTTCAACTTTGACCATCTTATTCCACTGCTGGCATGTGACCATTCCATCATATTCTCTTTCAAGTCCCAGATTGAAGGTCCATGTTTTATAGATACTTCAATACTCACTTCTTACTGGGATGTTTATCTATGGAAGTGTTGCCTCTTACTATTCTTGCTTAGCTTTAGTCAGTTTTCTGTTCTGGAAGAACTGGTTAGAGCCACCTCCCATATTTTATTATAAAACACAAAAGAATCAGATTCTTCTGCAAAAAGAAATCAGATTTTTTTTTTTTAGATAGTCTCCTTTTGTTGCCCTGGTTAGAGTGCCATGGCATCCTAGATCACAGCAACCTCAACCTCTTGGACTCAAGCAAGTAGCTGGGAATACAGGCACCCGCCATAGCACCCAGCTAGTTTTTTAGAGAATGGGGGTCTCACTCTTGCTCAGCTGGTCTCGAATTCCTGAGCTCAAGTAATGCACTGGCTTCAGCCTCCTGGAGTGCTAGGATTACAGGCATGAGCCACTGCACCTGACCCCAAGGAATCAGATTCTTAAAAATATATTTCTTTTTGTTCCCTCTTTGGAAGTCTGACTATGCACATATGACAAAAGTTCAGACTGGGCTGATTCCACCTGGGAATCTGAATTAAAGAAAATTATATACAAAGTCGAGAAGAACTATGAAAATGCTTATGAAAACCTAGAGGAAGCATCTAGAGTTTGAGGAAAATTTTGAGAGTTCAGCACATTGAGTATTAGTGGCATTGGCTAGTGTCCCACCGCACTATGTCTTGATCTTCATTTGGCTGTGTTTCCTGTTGTTTACCCTTTCTTGATTCCTGTCTAATCTGATCCTTTAGATTTCTGGATGATTCTCTGGTTTACTTGGTCATATTCCAAATAGTTTCTTACACATGTGAGTTAAAGTCTGTTTTAGATGCTTGCAGTTGAGATCCTTAACAGTCTTTCAGCTCCCACTCTGGACATGTTTGCATTCTGTTATCACCTTGGCAGCCAGAACAGTCTTTTAGAAAGCTTCATTGATATTACTCCTCTGATATAAACTCATAATTGTACTGAGAATAAAATGCAAACTCTTTACCAGGGCTCACAGGCTTATAACATCAAACAATATTTATCCCCTTATCTACTTTTGTTACCTACCCTTGTTTCAATCTCTCTGTGTTTTTCTGAGCTTTTCCCTGTAATTGCCAACCACACAGTTCAATAAATATCTGTTGAATACACAGATAAAATGACGGATGAATCATTTGTTGTATCTCTCCCTTCTTTTCATTAGCATTCTGATCTCCCTTTAGGAAAACTGTCTTACGTGTAGCATGGGAAATAATATACACTTTCTACATGGAAACACAAGGAGTCAGATGCTCATTCTTTCTGTTCCATAAATGCAGGTTGAATGGGAAGCATAGAGTTAGCATCCAGGCTGCGTGACCAGGCAAGGGTGGAGAGATGGGCGAAGGTCATATGTTACTCAGCTGTGGGCATCTCCCTTCTACCTGTGTTTCTCTGCTATGGTTTTTATTCTTTTCTTCCTCTTCTCAGAAGTCCTTGCTTTCTATTAGCATTACAAAGCTGACACTCCAGGCTCCTATTATCTTTGTGTGACCATGATATTTTTTCCAATATTATATATATTTCCAATATTATATATATACATTTTTTTTTTTTTGGCAAAGTCTCACTTTATCACCCTCAGTAGAGTGCTATGGTATCACAGCTCACAGCAACCTCAAACTCTTGGGCTTAAATGATTCTCTTGCCTTAGCCTCCCAAGTAGCTGTGACTACAGACACCTGCCACAATGCTTGGCTATATTTTTTCTTATTGTCACAATTGTTTAGCAGGGCTGGGCCGGGTTCGCACCCACCAGCCCTGGTGCATGTGGCTGGCACCCTAACCACTGAAGGACAGGCACTAAGCCACCAATATTATATTTCTTACTTAAGATATGGACAGTTAATTCCTGATGCTAACTGCCAAAAATTTCTCTGGTAATTATAGCCTATTAATCTAGGTCTGACCATAGGGAAATAGAAACTTATTTGAAGTTTAAAATATAAGACCAAGGTATAACCACAGTATGGTCATTTGTATTTGTGGTTGGAAATACAAAGAAAGGGAATGAAAATGATTCAGGAAGTTTGGCTTATTAATCAGGGTCATGTTCCTAGATTGTCTTATATGTTCTTTGGAAGAAGATTTGTTCTGTCTCTGCCTGAGGCAGTATCATGTCTGTGGAAAGATAAAACATATTTCTCAAAAAGAGGTAAATGTACTTTGTGTTTATTAAAATGGAAGTTAAGAATTTGTCTTAAGACCTAGAATTCTGTGGCATAAAACCCTGTAAGACTAAATTGGTCTAATGATAATTAAGGACCCATGAATGCCAAGTTACGTGTAGTTCTATTGTATGAATGTGATATATACTAGGTGGAGTTCACTACAAATATAACCCCATCACATTTTCATTGCCCTGGAATTCACGGGAATAGGAAAACTTTATAATTTGGGAAAAATTTTACTCAAAAATTGAATAAACTCCTTGTTAGATAATAATATTTATTAGAAGAAGGTTGTTTGTTCTCCTGCCAGGGAATTGTCTGTCTATGCTCATGACCTTAATTACTTACAATTTTTTTTTTTTTTTTTTTTTTTTGCTCTATGATCCATCCTCTTTTGCAAATATAGTTTAGATTACATCATTCACTTGCTTAAACTTGCAATAATTCCAACTGTATTGCCTAAAATCAACTTCCTTATTATGTGCTGAGGGAACAGACTTTACTATAGTACATTTCACTCTCTATCATCCAGCCACAGTGGATCTCTGGTCCTTTGTCACTCAGAGTTACCTCCACCTAGAATTCTATTGCCGCAGGCGTGCCTCAACAAGGTTGCACCTCAAGTGTCATCACTTCAAAGAGTATCTTTCCCATCCTCTCCAGTGTACCTCCTATTCCCTTACTTTGTATTATCTTTACAGATTTATGGCTATATGTGCAGATTTGTTACATTGCTCTGGCTGTGATGTCTGGGCATTTTTGTCACACACTTACCCAACCAGTGAATCTGTCAGGTAGTTTTGCTTTGTTTGCAGCACTTAGCATTTTCTTATATTTTGGCATTTGTTTACTCATTTTATATCTCTCGCATTTAAATTTAAGCATATTGACTAGGAAATCTGTCTGTCTTCACTAAGAAATTCCCTGCATGTAAAAGAACTGTATCTAGTACAGGTAAGCAAATGAATAAGGAGCATTTTGTGTAAAATTGTGGTGAAGATTAGTAAACAGTGCTCCACTTACAGACAGAATTGTGGATTTATTACTGAATGAGACCAAAGTACTGTGGGAGGCCAAGTTAGTGGGTGATATAGGATAAAGACCACCTGAATTACTCTCTCAAATGGGTCTCTGATGATATATTCTTAGTTTAAGTGACTGTGGCTCCTTGTAATGAAAATACTCTTTTGTGTACCTGTAGACATCCAATCTGTTGCCAAGTCATTAGCTCCCCTTACTCCTACTATAACTTCAGGAGCATTCCAGCCCAATACACAAGCCTTGTTAGAAAGGAAATGTAGTCTGGGATTTTGCCAGAGCAAGATAGAGCTAGATGCAGAGCTCTATTAGCTTGGCTCGTCTGCCAGATTTTACAGCCAAGTCAATTCATCCTTTGGGCTTCCTTTCAATACTTTTTGGAATTACACCTGCAGTGAAGTGCGAATCCAAGGCCGTTCTTAAGTAAGCAACTAAAATGGAGGGGCATAATAAGCAATAAGAATTGTTGGAACAAAAAGTAGAGTGGATAAATGAGTTATTAGGTGAAGTTTTTACAGAAAGATGCCATTTGAATTTAGGCTTAAAAGATGAATAAAATTTCACCAAGCAAAAAAGAAAGGGGGAATCCCAGATACATGTTATAGAATATAACAGAAGTGAGAAATGCACCATGTGGGTAATGGTAGGCAGTTTGGCCTCACCACATTACAAAGGAGGGTGAGAAATCAAGGCATCATGAAAGTGGAGACTGGAAAATCACAGGAGTCCAGTTTCTGCTGCCCCTTGAAGTTTACAGAGTTTCAAATTCATTTTATGTGTAACAGGAAACCAAAGGTGTCTTTTATTGTGATGAATTTCAACATCACTATTATGTCTCAAGCATTTACTTTTTATAACGTATATATTTATAGGGGAAAAAAAGAAGGCAGCGTAAAAGTTTGGCACGGAGTGAATAAATAAATAGGTTGTAGTATATTCACACAGTGATGTTGATGCAGCAGTGAAAATAAATGACTTAGAGCCACACTTGTAATCAGGATGAGTTTTACAATAAAATGTTGAGTTAAAGAATAGCTAGTTTTTTAAAGCTTACATGTAAAAATATATATATATTTTAGTTAGATGGTGGGTACATGAAAAGTTATAAACCCAGTTTCTATTCTTTGGTATAAGTTAAAAATTTTTTTGTAATATTTAAAATAAAAAGAAAACCCATGATACAATGTACAAAATAATGTGTTGAGAATTGTATGTGGGTAAATGTGATAAAAGTATAAAAATACAGTAGAGCCTCCATAGTTGGTCACTTCTCTACATTGACCATTTCTTTTAGTTGACCTAATTTTCATAGACAGGATATGCACAACATGCTCTCAATGGAAGTGCCTTATGTTCACTACCTCCACCTGTTGACCGGTTTGTTATAGAACACCCAGAGGTTCTATTGTATATGTACATTAGAAGGAAAAAGTGCCAGGAAAGTAGGTATTTTTCTCATAGAAGGGAGAATTGCAATCTGGGAGGAATACACAGTGCTCTTGATATTACTGGTCATATTTTCTTAAGTCAAATGAGACTACTTTTGGTAAATTTTTCCTTATTATATGTATCACAACTATTGCTCAAACCTTTTAAAGTTATTAAGTCTGTGGAGAGATTTTTCCCCTACTCTCATCTTCATTTTTCTTACAGGTAACAAGAGAAAATTATAATCAAGCAGGTATTTTTAATGCCATTCATTCAAAAATACATATTTTTGGAATTACTACTACTTCCTAGGTACTATAGCAATAAAGATAAAATGGAACAGTGCCTACCATTGAGGATTATATAATGATATAAATAAATATTTTAAATCTTATGGTAGAAGAATATGCTGGTTGAAGGCAGAATATTCTGAATGAAATGCTTAATAAACTAAGCCAGAATCTATCACTGTGCCTTAAACAGGATGCAACATTTTTGCTCTATTGCCAATTATGCAGTGGTGTTTAATTTCCCCCCCTTTGAAACTGGTATGACAGTAGTGGCATATAATCAATAAGCTAAAGCAAAAATAACCTTCTGAAAACTAATAGCCATTCGGCACTTTGAAGGTTTCTTTCAGACATAATACTAGCTATTGGAACCCTAGACAGCATGTAAGATGTTTGGCTACCCTGAGGCCACCATGATGGAAAAAGAATATTGAGTGAGAACGCAAAGAGGCCTTGAGAAAACGTGAACAAAAATTGATACTTGACCAGTCTTTAGCTATTCTAGTCACCAGCCATTCCAGTCAATCCAACCGAATGTGAGACATCGTGGAGTAGAAATGAGTTACTATTTCTCAGCCTGCTTAAATTGCAGATGTGTGAGGTATTTAAAGCCACATAAACTACCAGAACAGTAATTCAATCTAAGGAAATAGAGATAAATTCAAGACTAAATTATCCAAAGATAAGTAGATATGAGAATGGAACATGTAGTGATTCTAAGTATTAGAGGAGAAGAAAATACATATGGGCAATTGCTAAAAGTGGGCATGGGTGAGTTGTGCGGTATGTGGTAGTTTATTCCAATATAAAGTCCCAGGGTCAGGAAGAACAGCCAAGAAAATCAGGAAGATTCATCATCACCATAAATGTTCTAACTTACTACAATTCAAAAAACAAAACAAAACAGAAGTAGCATGATAAATGTAAAATAATAGAACAGTAGAATTATATGTATAGTAGGATAGTAGGATTAAATGTCAAATACGTTATTATAAAGTAAAATTTCAATTCCTGATTCTTTTTCTTTTTTCTTTTTTTTTTTTCTAGAGACAGAATCTCACTTTGTGGCCCTCCATAGAGTGCTGTGGCATGACAGCTCACAGTAACCTCTAGCTCTTGGGCTTAGATGATTCTCTTGCTTCAGCCTCCCAAGTAGCTGAGACTACAGGTGCCCACCACAATGCCCGGCTGTTTTTTCGTTGTTGTTGCTGTTTGGCAGGGCCGGGTTTGAACTGGCCACCCTTGGTATACGGGGCTGGTTCCCTACTCACTGAGCCACAGGCACTGCCCCAATTCTTGATTTTTAAAATGAATAAACAAGATATCCTATGTGTTTCATAGAATCAGATACTTTTGAAATCAGTATTTATATGCTAACTGAACAAAGATTGCACACTAGATAAAATGAAACTATGTTGAATATTCAGATAGCCCAAGGTATGTTCTGGTGATTGGATTATGAGTGTCCTATACTGGCATTTTTCTTTGCTGTTGTTGTTACATTGTTATTTTAATGAACGGTAACAAAGCATATGAAGTAAGAAAAAGTGGGTCGGCGCCTTCGGCTCAAGTGGCTAAGGCACCAGCCACATACACCTAAGTGGTGGGTTCGAATCCAGCCCGGGTCTGCCAAACAACGATGATGGCTGCAACCAAAAAAAAATAGCCAGGCATTGTGGTGGACACCTGTGGTCCCAGCTACTTGGGAGGCAGAGGCAAGAGACTTGCCTGAGCCCAGGAGTTGGAGGTTGCTGTGAGCTGTGATGCTACAGCACTCTACCCAGGGGGACAGCTTGAGGCTCTGTGAAAAAAAAAAAAAAGAAATTAAAAATGTTATTGTCATTGCATATAGTACATTTTAATTTTGTTTCAGCTAAAATTAGATTTTCTTCATTGGTAATGTTGGTATTTCCACATCTTGCTGGTTTTATTTTGTCTGAAAAATTTGCAAATATTTGGAATAGTTAGTGATTGTCTTCAATTGCTTACTTCTATTTATATAAAAGTCTTGTGAAATTTTACCAATAATATTACAATGTAAAGGTAGGAACATTTCAAATTTTTAAGGGCATTTTTGTGGATGACCTTAAATCATATTTTTTAATAATTTAATTTCTGTGGATAAAGATGAATAGTAATGCTCATTGGGTGGCAGTTGGCCTGAAAATAATTGTTTTTTACATAAAATGTTTATCCTCAAGGATTTTATAATTAAGAACATACTTTCTTTTAAATTGAAAGAAATTTCGTGATATGAAATTTGTCTTCTAGGATACTATCCTTTATACTTATAGTTTGATTCTATTTAATACTATAATTCTAAAGTAGTCAACTGTGACTTCTTAAAGCAGTTTTTAGTTATAGGTAGATTGATTATCCTCATGTATGTATTTAATGAACAGTGGAAATATATTTTCATGAAGTTAAAGAATCAATTTCTTAAATTATCTTTGAATTACTAGTAACGTAATATCAATGTTCTTGATTGTCGAAGATGTAATTAAATCTTTAAATAATATTCTTTCTTTTATGTAATTAAATATTCTTGATTACAATATTCTTTCTTTTATGTAATTAAATATTCTTGATTACAAATGTCATATTTTTCAAAAAAAGTATATATGAAATTAAGTCTTTATGAAGCACCTCATTACTGCAAAAGTGAAGATTAGAAATACTCTCTGTGCCAAAGTTTATGGATTAATATACATATAAAATTGTATATGTGCATATATTGTTGGTATACAGGGTATCCCAAAAGTCACCCCTAGAGAAATGGGAAATTATAGCTAAATGTTCATTTATTTACAAAATACTCATTACAATATTTTACAAAGAGGTGGACAAACAGAAAGAATGTTTTATAAATATTTTGTAAAATTTTGTAATGAATATTTTATAAATGTATATTGAGCTACAATTTTCCATTTTCCCTACTATGTTTGCAATCTTTGAAGTAATTTATATCTATAATATTCCTAGACCTATTTTTAGGTTCAGAGGATATAGTTCAAAACAAATACAGTGGAAAGAAAAATATTTCTTTTCTATCATGGAGTTTGCACTAAATATATATTTGTATACATATTTATACATAGTTTATATAATACATATTTTGAATATGTTAAATATCATTATATATTGAAAGTGATAAGTGCTATATTCTTGATAGAATATTATTGACTATCTAAATAAAATATATATTTATTTTTGCCATACCAGCTTAAATTAATTTTTATTTAAGGTAATTAATTCTTTCATTGATACCATGATACTCATCAATATTTTCCATCAGTATACCCATCATAAAATCACATTATAAATGTAAAAATTCTAGAAGATATTTTTGTAATCTTACAAGTGCTAAATAATAGAATAAACACTGATTAATAAATATTGCATAATTTATATTGTGTTTAGGAGCTGTAGTGTTTTAAGTTGGGTTTTAGAAAACTAAAATTGGTCTCATGGATTTCTACCAAACACAACTTGATTATAAATATGCATGATAGCACATAGACATAATTATATGGCTATAAAAAGAAAATAAATCAGTAGACTTAAGTCAATTATTCCTTGCTCCTTTTATTTACATTTTTAGTGGTTGGGACATTCAAAGTATTCATTGGCACTAGTGACTATAGATATATTTAACAAAATCACTGCTATCTTATTTGAAATACAACATCTGTTATGTTACGTAGTTTATCCTTCCCAAGAATAAAAATCCTTGACTATTTGAAGCCTTGAAATACTTCATATATTTCACTTTTTCTTTTAATTCATGTTTGGTATTTTTGCCCTGTAAAGTTAATCTTTGAAGTTTCAAGGTCTTGTTAAGTTTACTGGCATATGAGATCAAACACTTTAGGTTACTAAAGTTTTATGCAATCAAGAAAGTCCATAAGTCATTTATTTATATGATGATGACCTTTAATGGTATTTTTAGTTACATGGGTTTACTAGAACTTTTAATTTACAATGACTATTTTTCATGTATTTTGGAATGAATTTTCATAAGGAGTAAAGCTGCCTCCTCCTAACTATTAAAGGCAAAGATAACATTTTTGAATTTACTGTGCATATAAAAAGACACTCTCTTAATTTTCTGAATAATAGTATTGCCCTTTTACACCTATAACATAGTTATGAAACCTTGCCTGGGGAAGTTTTAATCATTGAATATTTGTGTTTCAATGAAATATACCTAAAGCTCTTGACATTGGTCTGGGATATATATATATATACATACAAAGACAAGGGAATCAAAAATAGACAAATGGAGTTTCATTGAACTGAATATCTTCTGCATAGCAAAGAAACAATTTGCAAAGTGGAGACAACCTATGCAATGGGTGAAAATGTTGGTAAATCATATGGTGTGATCTGATGCTTGTTTCTCCATAAAATTCATAGGGCAAAACATAATCATCAATATGATTTGTTTATGAGGCCTGTGCAGTATGGTTATATTTGATTATGAGGCCTTATGGAGGCAGTTTGTCCATGAGGGTAGAATGCTCATAAGTGGGATTAGTGTATGAAGTATATAGCACAATATAGTACACTATAGTACACTAAACCCCAGGAAGCCACCTTAGATCTCTCACCAAATGAGGACACAGTGAGAAGATGCTTACTAGGAACCAGAAAGTGGGCCCTCACTACACACCAAATCTTCCAGTGTCTCTTAGTTTCCAGAGGTATAGGAAAGAATTTATGTTGTTTATAAAGTTATCTAGTTTATGATATTTTTGTTATTATGGCATGAACATAATACTAAGATACCACCCTTTGATAAGGAATTCAAATATGTGAGGAACTCAAATCCTTAGCAAAGAAATTATTATAATAACTATATTTTTAAAATGGCAAAGTACCTGAATAGGCATTTCCCAAAAGAAGAAATTCAAATAGCTGACAGATAGGAAAAAAATATGCACAACATCACTAATTGTCGGGACATGCAAATCAAGATCATAATCTAATGTCACCTCCCATGTGTTAGAATGGCTATTACCAAAAAGACCAAAAATACCAAGTACTGGTAAGGATATAAAGTAAAGGGAATCCTTGTACATTGTTGGGGAAAATGTAAGTTGGTATAGCCATTATCGAAAACAATATGGAGGTTCTTCAAAAAATTAAAATGAAACTATCCTATAATCCAGTAATCCTACTTTTCTGAGTATATACAGTGAAAAGAGAATTCGTATATCAAAGAGATACCTGCATTCCCATTGCAGCATTATTCACAATAGCCAAAATAAGGTATCAACCTAAGTGTCCATCAAAGTATGAATGGGTGAAGAAAATGTGATACGTATACACGATAGAATATTATTATTCAGCCTTAAAAGTGAAGGAACTCCTGTTGTCTGTGACAGCATTATGGAGGACATTATGTGAAAGTGAAAGAAACCAGGCACAGAACACAAAAATCACATTATCTCATTTATACCAGGTCAGACAATATTTGTAAACTTACCCTAGAAGTGCTGCATACCTTATTACTGAGCATCACTAAGATCACCTTTGAAGTCCTCCTTTGGGAAGCTACACACCACGGCCAGTGCCTAATCCACACTGCAAAGCAATTTTGGAGCTCTTTCTGGAATGGCCATGAAAGCTCATCCTAGAAAAAGTGCTTTGAAGGGCGAACTAGGAGATGGCATCGGGGCATAGTTTCCCAAAGGGAGGATTTCAAAGGTCACTATACCATATCAGCAATGAGGTATGTAGTACTTTTTCTAGGATGAATTTGTGAGCTTAATTGTCCCACCTTGTATGTGAAATTTAAAAAAATTGAACTCAGAAAACAGTGAATAGAATGGTATTTTCTTGGGGCTGAGTGGTGGAGCAAATAGGGAGATGGTCAAGAGATATAAAGCTTTATGGGCAATGAGTAATTTCTGGAGACCTCATACACAGCATGGTGACTATAGTTAATATGACTGTATTGTATATTTGAAGTTTGCTGAGAGAATAGCTCTCAAATGTTCTTATCACATATACATGTGAAAAAAGGTTACTACTGTGAGAGGCGGTGGATGTGGTAATTAGTTTGCATGTGGTAATCATTTCACAATGTATACACCAAAACATCCTATTGTACACCATAAATATGTGTGATTTTTCTGTTATACCTCAATAAAGCTGCAAAAATTAATTTATTACACCAAAGTTTCCCTAGTAATTTGATGTATACACACATAAAAGGAATATAACTTGCATTGTTACTAAAGAAAAAAAAGTTAATTTAAAATTTAGATTCCCTGCACATATGGAGAAGGTGTTATTGAACCACCACCAGTTGGCCATGTGTCTTTAGTTGTTTTTTCAATAATTGTAACAATTTGACACTGACTCCTCCATTCCCTTTCATCCAATTCTCATGTGAAGACACACATGTGCAAGACGGCTGGAATGCACAGTGCACACAAGAGCTACAGAACAAAGGGAAACATAAAATACGCATCTGTCCAGGATGCTTATACAGGTACCTTTTTCTGTTTTTAAGTAAGTGCATTTTTAATTATGTTAATGAAAAATTTTGTATGAAGGAAAATTAATGTTAGATTGCACAATAAAATTTGAATACGTTCATTGAAGGAAAGACATTTAGGTTCTTTAAAAACAAATAATCCATTACATATGAGAAACCTGCATGAGGTAAAGAAGAATCCCCGTTTAAGTGTAAATGTGCTTTTAAAGTATGGAGGTTGGAGCTGGAAACAGTCCTCAGTCTTGGGAAGAGGGCAGACTTGCCAAGGTTCCTACCTGGAAATATTCCACTCCTGAAGGCGACTGGGAAAGGTCAGGGACAGAGGCCAAGGTGTGGAAGGTAGCGCAACCTTACACGTTCCAAAAAGTGTTCTCGAACCAGCTTCCGACTGTGTGGACATTTACTTATGTTCTAAATGCCTGTATTTTATGATATCTGCTTACAGTGATTACATGAGGGATTTCTTGATGACACTTCTGTGATTTTATTTCCCTGGAAAGAGAGCAGAAATTAAGATGATTTTTGCAAGTACTGTGGTACTAGAGGATAAATAGCACATTCGCCCTGGCTGGTCATGGCTAAGTGCAGGAATGAGACAGTCCTGGATGTCATTGTAATGTTTCACACTAAGCAAGAGAAGCAGATGGGTTACAAATAATTCACTGCTACATAGCACCTAGTAGAAGAGCCTCGGGAAAAGATAATGCAAGAGAGCTCAGCGACCCATCTTCAGATGGGCTGTCTTTGGGTGAGATAGGTGAGCAGAAAACAAGGTTCTCTTGTCATCCCCCTACTGCTCAGGTCAGGAATTGGGAGGAAGTATAACAAAATATTGCTGGTCACTGGTCACATTTATCACTATTATAGCTCTAGAAAAAAGAGCCAATTTTTATAAAGAAAGAAATAGAGCTTCAAACAAACTGTCGTAGCCAGGGTATACTTCATATACCATTTTGAAGTACTTTCCTAGTATGTTTTCCTATATAAGTTTTAAGTACTTAAAATTCTCTTTATCCTATTTATTTTTATAATTTGTGTTTTTTTCCCTAAGTTTTCTACTTTTTCATTTTCAGTGGCTGTACATAAATGCATTATATGAATGTTCTTGATTAATTTTAACCTTTTATTATTTTGAGAGATTTTGGTTTAGTTTTCACTTTTAACATGATTAATCATTGTTGTGAAGAAAACTGCTTATATATACATTTGTGTGTGTGTGTGTGTGTGTGTGTGTGTGTGTATATATATTTTTTTTTTTTCTAGATAGATTTCTACAAGGGAATTGACTTAGGTCAAAGTGAAAGACAAAGCTTAAGTCTGTTAATAAAGATTGCTCAATTGCTTTCCAAAAATGTTGTTTTGACTTCCATTTCCCCAAGCAGTATATGAAAGAGGCTGTGAACATCACCCAGGGATGCCTGAAGCAGGAGGGGCTGGGCTGAAGCACTAATGTTCACACATTCTGCTGAAAATAGACAGAAGGCCGAAACATTCTGGCAGAGAAGTCTGGCCACTTCTAAATAATACCTTCAGCCAAAGCAGCCTGAGGCCTTCTAAAGCCAAAGCTATTCCCTACTTATGGGACCAGCTGCACAGAGTCCAAGCCAGGAACTGAGTCACAAAGTCTGGGAACATCAGTGTGAGTGTGAAATAACGTGCTCCCTCAAAAATAATCAAGTCATATATAGATTGTTTCCATAGTACCTGTGGGTTATTAGCTCCTACACCACATGGCTTTTTCTATTACCAAAATCACACTTTTGTACATTGGCTAATGAGGGAATGGTGTTAAATATCAAGCTGTGTGAAGCCTTTCAGGCTATTAGTCAGCAGTAATGGTATCATTTTTCTTTTTAGCAAAGAGCTTACTTATTTATGTAACTAATTGTGTAACTATGCTATTATTTCACATAAACGGGTGATAAAATAGAGATGTGGTAAGTATCTTAGTGTTGCGTAATGACCTTAATATTAGTATTAAGGATTAACTACTCTTAGCATTAAGTATTAAGGAGAATTAAATTTAAAATATCCATTGACCAAAGATAAAAATGGTTTTGAAATTGTTTTGACTCATGAAAAGCATGAGTGAAATAGTTCGTTCATTCAGTGAATAGTTAGCTTTGTTAAGATGTCACATCTACTAAGTATAGAGTATAAACGTCTTAACACAATAATTAAGAAAGTGCAGTGAAGGCTATATTAACCAGCTATTTTAAGTATTTCAAATTGTATATAAAACCAGCACATTGTACCCCATAAATGCATTATTGTACACATCTATGATTTAATAAAAAAAGATAAGCATTGTACTAAAAACATTTAAAGAAAAACAATGAAATTAAAGACATACAGTATATAAGAATATATTTAAAAATAGTTAGGCTGTGATCCTAGCACACTGGGAGGCAAGGATGGGTGGAGTACTTTAGCTCAGTAGTTTGAGACCAGCCTGAGCAAGAGCAAGACCCTGCCTCTCCAAACAGCAGGCGTTGTGGCAGGCATCTATAGTCCCAGCTACTTTGGAGGCGGGGCAAGAGGATGCTTGAGCCCAAGAGTTTGAGATTGCTGTGAGCTTTAATGCCATGACTCTACTGAGGGCGACAGAATATATATATATATATATATTCATATTTTAAATGTCCAGAGGTTATTTTTCTGGTAACTAAACCTACTTAATTCATGGAAGTGTGTTGACTGGCTTTCTTCCACATTCTTGACACACATTGTCTTAATGACACTGATGTTAGGCATACTGCTTTTGCATGAGAATGTTTGTAATCAATGATGCATCCAGTGTGCTTACGATTCTGTTTCTTTGAAATTTCTCCTTAGTACCTGTGTAGGTGTGTGTGTTGGTGGTGTTACACTTCTTATGTATTATTTGTATTGTTTTATTTTAATTCAAAAATAATATAAAATTTAAGCTTTGTATTGTGGCACTAATTTTTTACATGACAAACATGCACAATGTGGACATTTTTTGCTTGATGTTCATTTCAGAGATAGACACCATGAATATTTGAGGGCATAAAGTTCCTGGCAACAGTTTGGGAAAAAACCCTCTCAAACATGGTTCATGTGTTTGGACATCAATTATATTAGATAGTTTCAAAATTAATTTTTAAAAGTAGCAATATAATATGATCTCATATATTTCTATTTCGATATCTGAACAAATTTTGTAAAATAAAGTAATATAAAATATTTATCATTGCATGTTCAATTAAATACTAGCAAAATTCAAAATACCTACTTTCACATCTGCTCCATCATTATTGGTCTTTCCTCTTTCTTTCACAATACAGTTGTTTATACTCTTTCTTATTTGCTTCCTCAAACTGTAAATAAATAATAAAATAAGTATATAATAACAATCTCTCATTGTTCCTATTGCTTTCATATAAAAAGTATATATTCATAAAAATCTACTTCTTAAAATTTTTAATTATTATAGGTACATAACATTTCTATATGTTTATGGGGTACATGTGGCACTTGAGATCGCCATCCAATGTGTAGTTATCAAATCAGGGCAATTGAGGTATCTATCACCTCAAATATTTATCATTTCTTTTTTAGGAACATTCCAATTCTATTCTATTAGCAATTTTATAATATATAATAACTTATTGTTAATTATAGTGGCCCTATTATGCTGTTAGGTATTGTTCATTTGATCAAACTATGTTAATCATTCCCATCTTATCCCCCCCCCCACTACCCTTCTCAGCCTCTGATAACCACCATTCTACTCTTTATCTCCCTGAGATCAATTGTTTTAAGTTTTAGTTTCCACATGTAAGTGAGAACATGCAAAAGTTGCCTTTCTTTATTTGGTTCATTTCACTTGACATTTTCCAGTTCTATCCATATTGTTGCAAATGACAGGATTTCATTCTTTTTTATGGTTGAATAATATTCCATTGTACACAAGTACCATCTTTTCTTTAATCCCTTCATCCACTGATGGACACTTAGACTGCTTCCAAATCTTGGTTATTGTGAATAGAACTGCAGTAAACCTGGGAGGACAGACATGTTTTTTGTATACTGATTTTCTTCCTTTTTTTGGAGGAGGGGATACATATATAGCAGAGGGATTACTGTTTCTATTTTAGTTTTTTGACAAACCTCCACAGTGTTATCCACAGTAACTGTACTAAGTGACATTCACACTAACAGGGAACAAAGGTTTCTCTTTCTGCACATTCTCACTAGCATTTGCTTTTGCTTTACTTTTGGGAAAACAAATCTGTTTTAGCTGGGGTGAGATGATATCTCATCGTAGTTTTGATCTGCATTTCACTGACGACTAATGAAGTTGAGCATTTTCATATTCCTGTTAACAATTTATATGTTTTCTTTTGAGAAATGTTTATTCAGACCTTTTCCCCATTTTTAACCAGATTATTTGGTTTTTCTCCTATTGTGTTTTTTTATTTCCTTATGTATTCTAGCCATTAATCTCTTGTCAGATGGGTAGTTTGCAAATATTTTATCCTATTCTGTGAATTATTTCTTCACTTTGTTGATTATTTCCTTTGTGGTACAGAAGCTTTTTTGCTTAATGTGATCCCATCTGTCCAATTTTGCTTTTGTCACCTGTACTTTTGAGGTATTATTAAGAAAAAAAGATGTTTTCCCAAATCAATGTCTTGGAGCATTTCCTCAATGTTTCTCATTTACTAGTTTCATAGTTTCAGGTCTCAGATTTAAATGTTTAATCCATTTTGATTTGACTTTCGAATTATGGCAAGAGATAAAAGTCTAGTTTTATTCTTCTGCATATGAATATCCAGTTGTCCTGTCCTCAATGTATGCTTTTGGTACCTTTGTCAAAAATGAGTTCAGTATGGATGTGGATTTCATTCTGAATTCTCTATTCTGTCCCATTGGTCAATGTGTCTACCTTTGTAACAGTACCATCCTGATCTGGTTACTACAGCTTTTAGTATAATTTGAAGTCAAGTAATGTGATTCCTCCAGTTTTGTTATTTTGTTCAAGATGGCTTTGATTATTGTAAGTCTTTTCTGATTCCATATACATTTTAGTATAAAAATGTTCTATTTCTATGAATAATGTCATTGGTATTTTGATAGAGTTGCATTGAATCTATAGATTGCTTTGAGTAGTATGGACATTTTAACAATGTTGATTCTTCTAAACTATGAGCATGAAATATTTTTTCATTTTTTATGTCTTCATGTATTTATTTTATTTGCATAATACTTTTTATATTTATTTATTTAATTAATTTAGTTCTTTTATTGAATGTGTTGATTATTTGTACAAATTGGAGTGCTTATATCCTACTAAACAACATAGGCTTCACCTCTTTTACCCAATTACAGGATTAAGACCTTTGTGTTCTACACCTGATAGATCCAACTTGTACTTGCAATATGCTCCATAGATGTGGTTCCCTTACCAACTGTCCCTCTATCAGCCCATTCCCCTCCCTTCCCTCCTTCATCCTAGGCTATAGTTGTGTTTCATTTATCATTTTCATTATGCTTATGTGAGTGATTGTAAATTGGTTTCACAATAGTACTGAGTACATTGGATATATATTTTTTCCATTCCTGAGATACTTTACTAAGAAGAGTATTTTCCAGCTCCATCCATGTAAACATAAAAGAGGTAAAGTCTTCCTTTTTTAATGCTTCATAGTATTCCATGGTATACATATACCCAATTTATTAATCCATTCATGGGTCGATGGGCACTTGGGCTTTTCCATGACTTGGCAATTATGAATTGAGCTGCAATGAACAATCTGATACAAATACCTTTATTGCCAAATGATTTTAAGTCCTTTGGAAATACACCTAGAAGAGGAATTGCAGGATCAAATGGCAAGTCTTCATTATCAAGTGTACAGCCATAATAAGCTGCTTTCTTATTTTCATAACCAT
>NW_003852488.1:4788572-4802326 GCF_000181295.1 Otolemur garnettii | reverse complement strand
TATGCTAGGAACTCATGATTACAACCTGATCAAACTTTACACAATTACTAATGATGGCTACAAAAATATACCTCAAATTCTCAGTATTAAAATGAAGAAAGTAAAAGAGCAATTGCAGTTACTGTGTTCACAAGATAAACAAGGCAAATATCTTTTCCTCATACTAAATTTTACTAGATTGTCTGATTTTTCACTATCAGTAATTATTTATGATTCCTCTAACCAGGCCCTTTGTTATGTAATTTTGCCATGCCATTCCTCACTGTGGGCTGTCATTTTTTGCTAACCTTTGACTCTGGGTTCAATTACATTATTTACTTTGGCCAATGACAGGTTAATACCATATATTATGCGAACACGGTGTTTAAACACGTCTTTTAAAAAAAATTAGTAGATTTAGGACTACAAGTGATTCTTGGTTACATGGATGAATTGTGTAGTGGTGATGTCTGGGTTTGTAGGGTACCTATCTCCTAAATAGTGTACATTGTACCCAATTGGTATTTTTGTCTTTCACCCCTCTCCCTCCCTTCCTGCTTCTGAGTCTCCAGTCTGTCCACAGTACTCCTTTGTGTGCTCCTATGCACCCATAGCTTAGCTTGTATATACAAGTGAGAATATGCAGTGTTTGGTTTTCCATTCCTGTGTTACTTCACTTAGGATAACAGCCTCTAGTTTCATCCAAGTTGCTGCAAAAGACATTACTGCAACCTTTTTATGGCTGAGTGGTATTCAGTGGTGGATATGTACATTTTATTTATCCATCCTTAGTTGGTCACTTAGGTAGCTACTTAGGTAGATTCCAAACCTATACAATTGTGAACTGTGCTATGATAAACATAATTGCAGGTGTCTTTTTGATAAAATAACTTTTTTTTTCCCAGTAGCAGAATTGTTAGATTATATGGTAAATCTATTTTAGTACTTTGAGAAACTCCATAGTGTTTACTATAGAGGTTGAACTGTATAAGGGTTCCCTCATCATCACATCTGTGCCAACATTTATTGCTTTTTACTTTTTAATAATGGCTATTTTTAATAGGGTCAGGTAGTATCTTAACAGAAATAATTTAATTTTATTTCCTTCATGATTAGTGATATTGAACATTTTTTCATCTGTTCTTTTTGCCATTCATGTATATTCTTTAAAAAAATATCTGTTCATGTCATTTGTCTTTTTTTTTTTTTTTTTTGAGACAGGCTCACTTGGTCACCCTTGGTAGAGTGCTGTGGCATCATAGTTCACAGTAACCTCAAACTCTTGGGCTTAAGCAATTCTCTTGCCTCAGCCTCCAAACTAGCTGGGACTACAGGTGCCCGCCACGCCTGGCTATTTTTATAGATGGGGTTCTTGTTCTGACTCAGGCTGGTCTCAAACCCATTAGCTCAGGCAATCCACCCACTTTAGCCTCGCAACATTTGCCTACTTCTTAACAGAATTTTTTTCTTGCTACTTTCTTTGAGTTTCTTATAGATTCTGGATATTAGTTCTTTGTAAGGTGTATAGTTTGTGAATGTATATTCCCATTCTATATGTTGTCTATATAGTCTATTGTTTAATTTGCTGTGCAGAGCCTTTTAGTTTAATTAAGTCCCATTTATTTATTTATTTTTGTTTTTGTTGTATTTCTTTTAGGATATTAGTAATGGCGATTTTGACTAGGCCAATGTCCAGAAGACTTCTTTTTGGGTTTTCCTCTAGAAATAGTATTGTTTTGGGTGTTACTTTTAAGTTTTTGATCCCTATTGAGTTAATTTTTGCATATAGTGAGAGATAGGGATTCAGTTTCATTCTTCTACATGTGGCTATTGAACTTGCCAGCACTTTTTATTATGGTGTCCTTTCCTCAGTGTACATTTTTGTCTGTTTTCTCAAAGATCAGTTGGTTGTAGGTGTTTAACTTTATTTCTGAGTTCTCTATTCAGTCCTATTGATCTATGTGTCTATTTTTATACCAGTACCATGCTGTTTTGGTTACTATTACCTGATGCTATAACTTGATGCATCTAGATTTATTCTTTTTGTTTAAGATGGGTTTTGCAATTCAGGCTATTTTTTTTTTGTTGTTGTTCAGTATGAATTTTAGGATTACTTTTCCTAATTCTGTGAAAAATAATGTCAGTATTTTAATGAGAATTGCATTAAATTCATAGATTTCTTTGGCCATCATAGTAATTTCACAATATTAATACTTCAGTCCATGAGCATGGAATCTTTTCTTATTTGTTTGGTTCATACATGATTTCTTTCAACAAATTTTGCTATTCATTCTCCTTATAGAGATCTTTAAACTCCTTGTATAAGTATATTCCTAGATATTTTATTTGTTTATTTATTTTGCAGCTATTATAAATGGAATTTTGTTCTTGATTGGATTCTCAGCTTTGTTGTTGTTATTCATGTATAGTAGTGTTACTTTACATGTGTGGATTTTGTAACCTAAAAGTTTACTGAATTCATTTTCAAAGCTAGGAGTCTTTTGGAGGAGTCTTTAGCATTTTCTAAGTTTAAGATTATATCATCAGCACATAAAAATAGTTTAATTTCCTCTTTTTCAAAATGGATGCGCTGTATTTCTTTTTCTTGTCTAATTGCTCTGGCTAGAAACTCCAATGCTATTTTGAAATTGGTGAAAATGGGCATTCTTGTCTTGTAGTGGTTCTCAAGCAGAATATTTTTAACTTTCAGTATTTAGTATGATATTGGTGGACTTTTTTTATATATGACTTTAATTAATGTGAGGCATGTTTGTTTTTCTATGCCTAGTTTAAGTGTTTTTATCATAAAAAAATGCTGGATTTTATTGAATGCTTTTTTTTTATACCTATTAAAATGATCTTTTTTTTTTTTCTTGAGACAATGTCTCACCTTGTCACCCTAAGTAGAGTGCCAGCATTAGAGTTCACAGCAACCTCAAACTCATGGGCTCAAGTGACTCTCTTGCCTCAGCCTCCTAAGTAGCTTGGACTACAGGTGCCTGCCACAAGACCTGGCTATTTTCAGAGATGAGGTCTTGCTCTGGCTTAGGCTTGTCTTGAACCTGTGAGCAGCAATCCACTCTCCTCGGCCTCCCAGAATGCTTAGGATTACAGAGGTGAGCCACTGTGGCTGGCCTGGTTTTTGTTTTTAATTCTGTTAATGTGATGAATCAGATTTATTGACTTGCATATTTGCTGAACCATTCTTATATCCCTGGGACAAAATCCAACTGATTATGTTGACTTATTATTCTGACATACTGTTAGATTCAATTTGTGAGTATTTATTTATTTATTTTTTGAGACAGAGTCTTACTATGTCACCCTCGGTAGAGTGCTTTGGCATCACAGCTCAAGGCAACTTCCAACTCTTGGGCTTAAACAATTCTCTTGCCTTAGCCTCCCAAGTAGCTGGGACTAAGGCACCAACCACAATGCCTGGCTATTTTTGTTGTTGTTGTTGTCATTGTTGTTTAGTAGGCCCTGGGCCTGGTTCAATCCCACCAGCCCTGGTGCATGTGGCCGGGCCATAACCACTGAGTTACAGGCACTGAGCCAATTTGCTAGTATTTAATTAAGGATTTTTATCTATGTTTATAAGTGATATTGGGCTGTAATATTCCTTCTTGCTTCCTTTTTTTTGTTTCTTTTGTTGCATTTTATCCTGGATTTGGAATATATGTGATACTGGCTTCATAGAATGAGTTAGGGAAGAAACCCTTCTTAATCTTTTGGACCTGTTTCAGTAGGATTTGTATGTGTTCTTTTGTAGAATTCAGCTGTTAATCTATCCAGGATAGGGATTGTTTTTCATTGAGAGAATTTTTTATTGCCTGCTAAGTTTCACTACTCATTATTAATATGTCCAGGATTTCTATTTATTCCTGATTCAAACTAGAGGGGGGAAAGCAGTGTATATTTCTGGGAATTTAACCATTTCCTCTAGATTTTCTAGTTTGTGTGCATAAAGCTATACCTGGTAGTAATGGATGCCCTTTTATATTTCTGTAACATGAATTATACTGTCTCTTTTTAATTTCTAATTGAGCTTATTTGAATCCTCAGTTTTCTGTTCTTGGTTAACCTAGCTGGTGGTCTGTTATTGTTTATCTTTTTAAAACATCAACTTTTTGCTTTGTGGGTCCTTTGTATTTTGAGGGGGGTTTCAATCATTTAAGGTGTGATCTTTGTTATTTCTTTTCTTCTGCTACCATTGGTTTGATTTATTCTTGTTTTTCTAGTTTATTGATGTGTGGGGCTAGATGGTCAATTTTTAATCTTTCTGCATTTTAGTGTAGGCATTTTACATTATACATGTTCCTCTTGGTACTATTTTTGCTATATACCAAATATGTTTATGTCATTACTATAATTCACTTAATTTTTTTTAAAATTTCTATCTTCTATTATTGACCCAAAGATTATTCAGGAGCAGGTTGTTTAATTTCTAGTGTTTGTATATTTTTAAGATTTGTTTTCTTTGAATTGATTTCTAGTTTTATTCCTCTGTGGTCAAAGTAGATACTTGGTATGATTTTGATATTTTTAATTTACTGAGATTTGTTTTCTAACCTATCATATGGTCTATCTTGGAGAATATTCTAAGTGTTGATGAATATTCTGCAGTTTTAATGTAGAATGTTCTGTAAATATCTGTGAGATCCATTTATACAAGAGTTCAGTTTAAATCCAATATTTCTTGGTTGATATCCAATATTTCTGTTTTGATAATCTGTCTAGCATTGTCATTAGAATGTTGATGTCCCCTACTATTATTGTATTGCTGTCTATCTCTTTCCTTAGGGTCAGTAGTATTTGTTTTATGAATCTAGGAGCTCCTGTGTTAGGTGCATATATATTTAGGATTATTACATCTTGTTGAATTAATTCCTTTATCATTATACAATGCTCTTATTTATCTCTGTTTACTATTATCGATTTAAAGTTTATTTTATCTAAGAATAGCTACTCTCTTGCTTGCTTTCGGTTTCAATTTTCCTGGGATTCTTTTTCCTTTCTTTTTTTTTGAGACAGAGCCTCAAGCTATCCCCCTGGGTAGAGTGCTGTGCATTCACAGCTCACAACAACCTCCAACTCCTGGGCTCAAGCAAGTCTCTTCCCTCTGCCTCCCAAGTAGCTGGGACCACAGGTGCCCGCCACAATGCCCGGCTATTTTTTCGTTGCAGCCGTCATTGTTGTTTGGCGGGCCTTGCTGGATTCGAACCCACCACCTTAGGTGTATGTGGCTGGCTCCTTAGCCACTTGAGCCATTGGTGCTGAGCCTGGTATTCTTTTTCAATCCCTTTTCTTTGAGTCTATAGGAATTGTCATAAGTTAACTGACTCTCTTGAAAGCTGCAGATATTTGGGTTGTCTGTGTACCTATTTTTGCCTTTTTTTTTTAGACCATTTACATTCAAAGTTAGTATTGATCTATGAAGTACTGTTACAGTCCTCATGTTGAATTTTACCCAGCTCCTTTGTTTTCTCAAAAGTGTTACTGTTTTTTAAACAATGTTAGCTTTATACATTTCAGTGTCTTTATCTTGGTAAATATTGACCTTTTCTTTTGATGTTTAGCATTCTCTTGAGCATTTCTTGTAGGGTTAGTCTAGGAAGTCTAGGAAAGTTTTCCTCAAATTACTATAATACCTCAAATAAATTTTCCAAAAATTTTACTTTTATTATTATTTTTTCTCCTTCAAGGATACCTGTGATTTTTAGGTTTGGGCATTTACATAGTACCATATTTCATGGATACTTTTTCATTTCTTTAATTCTTATTTATTTTTTGTACAATTGGGTTGATTTGAAATCCTTGTCTTTAAGATCAGAAATTCTTTCTTCTACTTGCTCCAGACTATTGTTAAACCTTCCCCCTGTGTTTGGTAATTTCCTAAATGAATCTCTCATTTCCACAAGTTTTAGTACTTTTTAAAATATCTACCTCTTTAGTGAAGTATTCATTCATGTCCTGAATTTTATATGTGTGTGTTTTGGTTTTCAACTTAAAAAAAAATTTCATTGAGTTTATTGTGATCCATATTTTGAATGCTATATCTGTCGTTTCAAAAATTTGATTTTGATTGGAATCCAATGCCAATTCTATATCTGTCATTTAAAATATTTCATTTTGATTGGGATCCAATGTTGCATCTAGTGCAATCCTTAGGAGGTGTCAAAACAGCCTGTTTTTTCATACTGCCAGAGTTGTGTTGGTTTCTTATATGAGGAAACTATCACTGCTTATTTTTTACCTTACTTTCATCTGGACTAGGCTTTTAAAATGTTCTATGTTTTTATCATATTTACCCCCCCAAATAGTGTTTGTATATGTTGTGTTTGGTTATTGGCTTTGATTTTGTGTGCTTCCAGAAACACAGGTCAGGGCTCTGTATGAGTTCCTTGGATATATATAGCCCTTGTGCAGTGGTTTTCTCATGCACTAATGAGATGTACTGAGTATATGAAAAGGCTCACTATCTTTTGCAGTACTGGAATTTTAGAGGTCTCAGGAAACATATCTCATTCTCCCTTCTATGCCCTTCTGGCAGCAGGTAAAATTGTGTTCTGCATTTCAACCACCAGGGTCAGTAAGACTCAGGTAATAGCTACGCATAGCAGAAGCTGGTGGGTAGATGTTTGAACTTTGTTTTAGTGTGAGGAGTACTCTATTGTTTCAGGGCTTGAATTAGTCTTTGGTAGAAATGTGATCTTCCTCCTAGCATATCTCTGTCCTGATGTATGTGTACTCAGTTTAGCCAAACCCTGTTGTCTATGGATAGACCACATTGTCACTAAGATTTGCAGAAAATGCCATTTTGACCACTCTCTTCCTTAATTGGTTGGGAGAAGAACCTCTTTCTTCAGCTCAAAACAGAGAGCCTTGTACCTTGCCTGCCCTCTGTGAGGAGTGTTGCTGTTCCATGTAGGCAGGGGGATACATGGTTTTCACTTTTTTCAGGTGGGTACCCAGTGTGGTATTATAGGAAACTTGGGTCATCTGGACTTCATACCCCTGGTGGAATTTACAGGTAACAGGAGTGGTGAATTAAGTTAAGTAATTCCTAGTCCCCAGGCCCCAGATAGTGTGCTGGAGTCTGGAAACACAAGACTGAGACTAGGTTGGTGAATTTCTGGGCTCAGGTTCTGGCTATGATAGAGAAAGGCAGTGTGATGTTCTGATCCAGAAGAATGCTCACACAGGGAAAGGGGAGGTGCACTGTGAGCCTGCCACTGAATAGGGTTGGACTCTCTTAGTGAGATTACCAAAAGTAGACAGCTGTGGGTATAGAAGCTCCTCACACCTCTTTTCCTAAACAGTTACTCTGTTCTCTGTCCTTCAGAGACACAAAAGCACCCAGATTCTCTGTTCCTTCTCTGGCTCTATAGAAGCAGAAGTAGTAGAGGCAGGTCAAATTGCTATGTGCTGGTCTCCCAGAATGGTTGTGTGCTGCTTCTAAAATGCTTAGGCAGAGGAGAAGCAATGATGCTACAGACTGGTCTCTAAGGAGGGTAGATTTCTTTCACTAGAGGCAGGCTAATGGGGGCATGGATTGCTCACCTTGCCCTCTTATTAGTCTGTGGTAGAAATGTGATCTTCTTCCCAGCATATCTCTGTCCTGATGTATGTGTACTCACTCTTGTGGGTGCACAAGAGTGTCCACTTCTCCTCTTTTGGTGTCCCTGTAGCTGTGGCTGCAAGTGGCATAGGTAGAGGTACCAGGGTAGAATAGAAACTCTTGGATGATATGCACTCCAAGTGGCTCAGGTTTCAAAACCCTGGGGGTTTCTGAAGCTGTTCAGAGCTAAAAGCCTATAGAGCTTCATTTAAGTTCCAGAAATGTTTCTGCATATCCATATGGTAGCTCCTAGCCTTAGTCTGGGAGCCTATGAGGATTTAGGGATATGAGATTTTAAGTAGAAGGGTGAAAACCCAGGAAAACTCACACTTTCCTCACATTAGGAAGGTTCTCAGTCTTCCTTCAGATCTCAGCCAAGCTGGGTGTCAGTTTCACTCTTCATCACATTTTGATTTCTGTTATATCACTGTTGGAATTCAGTATTTTCTCTGCGAATATCTGAAGTGTGAAAATCTAGTTTCTAATTTTAATTTTGCTCTCTGAAAGGGGTGAACACTACTTGCGCCTAGTCAGCCATCTTTTTTTTTAAATTTCAAATTAATATAAGGGTACAAATTTTTAGATTACATTGTTCTCACTTCCAAGGTAATGTCCCAAATGGGACACCCAGGGGGCATATTATATACCCTCACATTGTGCTCATAAGGTGAAATGCCTTCAAATGCCCTCCTATATTAGAAAACTGATCTGCTTCCCTACTACCTCTCTATCCTGATGTATTTGTTTATTGTTTGTATGAAACTGTAATTGTTCATATATTGGTTTTACATTAGTATTGAGTACATTGGATATTTATTTTTCCATTCTTGAGATACTTTACTAAGAAGAATGTGTTACAACTCCGTCCAGGTAAACATAATAAATGTAAAGTCTCCATAGTTAGCCATCTTGAACCAAAACCCAAAACATGCTTTTCTGATTGGTCTTTCTTTGTCTTGCACATCTGCCATAACCATGAGAAAGACAAACCTGATTTAGCTCTATGATCTCATAAGGAGGATGTGAAATACCCCGAATGTATGGCTGAAATTGCTCTATCCCTAGTGATTGATATCACTCTATCCCTAGTCTTGTGATTTATGAGCTATAATAATAAATTATTATTGTTTTGAAATAATGACTCATGGGTGGTTTGTTACTTAATAACAGCTAACTGGGGCGGTGCCTGTGGCTCAAAGAAGTAGGGCACTGGCCCCATATGCCGGACGTGGTAGGTTCAAACCCAGATCCACCCAAAAACTGCAAAAAAAAAAAAAAAAAAAAAAAAAGAATGAAAGAAAGAAAACAGCTAACTGATTCAAGATTTCTGACAGAAATGTATTCTAGGACCTTGTAAGAAAGAAAAATAAAAGTTTATAAACTTCACACAGTACTTTAATGTATACTGACACATTATTTTTTCTCCAAAACAATCAGTGAGTGTGGTAAAACAGAGTGATTTAACATCCAATCTTCCAAATTTAATTTTGTTCTACAGGAATGATTGGTGCTACATACAAGTTCTGGCAATTAAATTTGTGAACTTATTCTGAGAAAGTGCTACATACTCACTGCTGGATATCACTATGGTTACCTTCAGCCATGCACTTACACTGGTACCTAGTCACCCTCTAAAGCAATTTTGGAATTCTTTTACTGGAATGGCCATCAAGGCCATCATGATATGACACAAAAAGATGCAACAACAAAAATGAACACCACTCAGCAAGACATAGCCACATGTCAACACAAAACAGACATTGACATACCAAAGTTCTGAAACCTTACTGAATCATTTATACAGTGCTGCCAGTGTGAGCACACAGTGGCAAGTGCACAAACTTAATTGTCAAACCTCATATAACAACACCTCTGATGGTCATCACAGAAAAAGAATTCTAAAATTACCTCAAAGGCTGGATGGGGTGCTGGCATTTGTTGCATAGGTTCCTAGTACTTCCAAGGGGAGTACTTAGAAGGTGACCACAGTGATATTCAGCAATGAGGTAGGTAGCACGTTTTCTAGGAAGGATTCATGAACTCATATATTCAGTAATAAAGGTGTAGTTATGAAAGCATTGTGGTTACCAAATATCATCATTACCTCCAGTTTTTCTTCCTCTCCAATCCCCTTGCTATATGTTAGCCATAGATAGTAATCATCTTAAGTCACAAATGTTACTGTATCAATTTGGTGCTGAAATCTTTCTTTTGCTTTTTGGACAAAGTTAAAAATTCTTAACATTGTGTGCAAGATTGTACATAATTTGCATCCTGTTTCCTTTTCAAAGTTTATTTCATATCATTCTTTAACAATTCTTTCCCATGATATACGTATGCCACAATATAGCAGTCCCCGCTTATTTGTACGAGATAAATTCCAAGACTCCCACTGGATGTCTGAAACCATAGGTAGTGCTAAACCTTATATATGCTATAATTTTTTCCTGTAATTCCATACCTTTGGTACATTTTAACTTATGAATTAGGCTTAGTAAAAATTATCAACAATAAATAATGGTAAAATTGAACTATTATAATAATGCACCATAATAAAAATATGTGAATATGTGTATCAATCATTGTACTGTAGTCTTCACTTATTTTGGATTGTGGTTGACTGCAGATCGCTGAGACAACTGAGTGAAACTGCAGATAAAGGGCACTACTACACACTTCTTTTCTTTCTACCTTGTTCTTTCTGATCCCTGTGCCTTTCAGCATTGTTCCCTCTGCTTAGGACTCACATCATTTCATTCTTTGCCTACTATACTTATTATTTCTTTTTCAATTCAGAAATGGGTTTCTTTGGGAGGCATTTCCTGCCTCTCAAGTTTGAGTTAAGTGGTCCTTCTTTATGTTCTTTTATGACTCATACTTCTTCAGTAAGCAGTTCTCATACTGCAGGCAATTAGTTTGCTTAATTATATCAGACTTAGTGCCCTATAATTAACTTGTTGCATTCTTAGATACTTGCATGGGTCTGGCAAGTTGTGTGTACTGAAAGTTCTTGATAGATGAATAATTTCATTCAATTTCCTTATGAAAGCAGGAGTAGTAAAGACTCCAAGCCATTGGCCAATCTGCCCACTCAGTCATGCTCATAAACCTAAGAGTTGGGTCAAAATTTATGGTTGGAATGCTTTGTAGTCAATTTCCCAAGGATACAAACATTATTATGAAAGACTAGGACAATTTGACTCATTTAATCACTTTGCAAGGTTTTATATAAGTTATTCATACATGAACTAGTCATATTATTACTCAGCCATAAAAAGAAGTGATGTTTTGTATTCTTTAAAGATTGTCTCCATATTCATTGAATTTTCCTGGCACGAGCACATTAGTTACTGACACAATCATTTCAGCACTTTAACTTGGCATTACTTTCATATATCTCTATGTCATATTGTTGTTTCATTTTAAGTAAATATAGTAAAGACAACCACTGTACATTTGTATTTAGTGTCTATTTTATATTAAGTAAATTTTAAAAACCTTAGGGAAAAGTTCCTTCTTAGTGCTTGTTAGAAATATTTAAATGTCTTAAAGGAATCTTTCTATAAGAATGCTTTGAGGAACTATATATTTCTTCTTATTTTTTAGATTAGTGAGGCAGTGTCTTTCCTGAAGAACTGTAGGCAAGGTATAGAAAGAGGGTGACCTTTGTTTTAATTTTTCTGGGGAAAAAGACCTGTACTAATACTAACTCCCAATGTTGTTAGCAGTGAGTTATTGCTTACTAAATACAGGTGTAAAACATGCATGCCCTTAATGCTTGGTCTTTAGTAATACAACACTAAATCCTTCCATTTTGTTTATGCTACATGGGCATATAATTCAGGCATAAATGATCACAAAGGCTAATTTTTGAGGGGCAAATAGAATTGAATATCCTGTTTGTTTTTGGTGCATCAATCACAAAGCCAGATGTTAAGAACAGATGTCAGTGAGCTATTTTTCATATGGCATGGTTTGCAGTTATGAACTCTCCATTTATCACCTCAGATGGAGACAGTTAATTTGACAGTGAGTGTTTTGGTTATTAGCCAATTTCAACATGAGTCCTTGGTTTTGGAATTCTGATGTACAGGGATATGATAAAACACTTAAAATGGAAGCAATGTTAAACCTGGTTTTGGTGCGTTGAAGTTTACCAACATAAGTAATGCAATGGAAATGAATTCTCTCTTATGGTGAATGAGTATAAACCCTGTGCTGGCAAAGCAGTAAGGTAAATGTTATTGAAATGCAGAATGGTTAATTCAATTGTAAATTTCAAATAACCAAATGCCAGATCTTTGTACTGATGGATGGCTTGGTGAGTTTTACTCATTTCTTTGATTGTAATGACAGTTATCATTAAAAATATTTCTGGCAATGTTTGTACTAAATATATTTTTAGAGTTGGTTTTAAAATTTTACCCTATGTGAAAAATTTTCATATTTAGAGAATACTATATTTCAAATTGTCTATTAGCTATGTTAATATAATTCATATTTAACAGCAGCCATCTACTATATTGTGTTAGATAATGTAGATAACAGAAAAATTGCAGGATGATAATATTTTGTTTAATAAAACTATGTGGATAGATTCAAGAAGATTAAACAAATACTTTAGCATATATAATTTTATATTTTCACATCAATTTTGTGAAATGGATCACTGTTTTTATTTTATTCCCTAGGCTACTAAGGAATGGAAGTGGGATATAAAAGGTTTTTTTTTTCCATTTTCCATTCTAGTTTTCTTTCTAATTCATAGTTCACTTCCTTTCATTCAATTTAGAACTCAAAAAATAATTATTGCTTAAATCTAGAGGTTTAAAAATGCATCGAGTTATACCCTAGGAGATCTGCTTATGTTGCCAACAATTTAATCTCTTTTCAAATCTTTACATAAACTGATGACTTTGATAAGTGCAAAAGAAATTGTCCAAAATGGTTTACCCTTAACTAACTGCTGAATTAACTGAAACTGTCCATTTTCTCTGTAAACATGCTGATTAGAGCCCACAGCATATAGAAAACTTTTCATTTCTGCATTTAACACTTTAATTGTATGCTGAATATGAGTCAGTATTGTAATTTCCAAACTCTGCACTTGTTGTATCTGTGGTATTACTAAAATTTAATTGAATATTCAAATTTAGTGAAAGAGAAATGTAAATAGAAAAAGAATTATACATGCATTGCTATGAAAACTAAGTGCTAGTTTTTAAAAATTTAGATAAAGGATAACTGCAATAAAATTGACTGAAAACTTACCATATTGTTTGGGGAAGAAGATTATGAAGTGCTAAAAGTCTTCTGCATTCAAATTGCCTTGCAATTCTTTTTGTAGTTTTCAATTTCTCTTTAAAGAAATTCAAACTGTTAATAGTAGACTGTGCATTTTGCCTATAGGTGATGCAAGAAAAATAGACAATATTGAAAATAGTATGCCAATTCTTCAAGAAATAGTCTTCTTCTTACAATGGAGAATGAGCAAGCATTTCTATGTTTTAAGTTAAATATTTAAATTACGACTACATCACTTCTTACCTCTAGATATGACATCCTTTTGCAATGATCTTACCAATAATTGATTCAAAAGCACCAGATATGAGTAGTTCTATTGTTTTATTTGTGCGTGTGTGTGTATATGCTTGTTAGAATGAGTAATTTTTTTATTAAATCATAAACACGTAGATCATGGGTACAATGTGCTCTTTTCATAAAGAATTACATCACACTGGTTAATATATACCTCATCTTGTTTAATTAATTATTGTGTTAAGACATTTATACGCTATACTAATAGATCTGACATGTACCTTTGCATTATGCACCATAGATGTGATCCCACCATTCATCCTCCCTCTATCTGACCTCTCCCCACCCCTCCTATCTGCCCGTCCTCCCTCCTTCATCTTGGCCGATAGCTGTGATCTATTCTTCATATGAAAGTGTGAGCAATTGAAAATTGGTTTCACAATAGTACTGAGTACACTGGATATTTTTTCTTCCATTCTTGAGATATTTTACTAAGTAGGATATATGCCAGCTCAATCCATGTAAACGTAAAAGAAGTAAAGTCTCCATCTTTTTTAAAGGCTGCATAATATTCCATGGTATACATATACCACAATTATTAATCTATTCATGGGTC
>NW_003852488.1:4766278-4785847 GCF_000181295.1 Otolemur garnettii | reverse complement strand
CAATTTCCTTCTTAATCTCATCTATGACCCAGCTATCATTCAGCATAAGGTTATTTAGTTTCCATGTCTTTGTATGAGTAGGCAGATACCTGTTATTGGTGAGTTCAACTTTTATTGCATGATGATACAAGAAAATACAAGGAATAATTTCTATACTTTTAAATTTGCTGAGGTTAGATTTGTGACCTAAGATATGATCAATTTTGGAGATTGTTCCATGGGCTGATGTATTCTGTTATTTTACATAGCTAATATTAACTAATTAAAGTATTTGTTGCCTAACCTAGTGTCCAAGTCAAGCGATGGTTGTTCATAGAGTGCCAGAGTAGACAATCAAAGTCTTTTGAGGAATCTGAATTGCTGATCTAGGCAAGGAAGAAGGAGAAACTTGTATATGATTGGTAAAGAGATAAAAGTACCTATGAGAAAACATAAATGATGAGTTTTTCAGGGATCTGAGGTAGTATTCTGGTTCAGAGAAGTTCTCATCATGTTTTAGGGATTGAGCTCTCTTATACAGAAGTGGAAGAGAGAGGCAATGAGGGGAATTTTCCAATGTGTGATTACAGTTCCATTCCCAGCCCTTAGACAAAAGTGGGAAGATATGAGGGATGAATAGGCTCAAAGTAATTATTCACCAATGGGCATTCCAACTTCCATCTTTTAAAAAATATTATGGTTCATATAAATAATTTATTTTCAAGGTTAAAGGCAATATAGCTGAAAATGTTAGTTGGGATAAATAAAACAACAGTAAAAATATTATGCTCTTTCAATATGGAAGCTAAATGCAAACATACAGACACTTTATAGCAATTCTTTTTAAGACTACTAGAACACCTAGTGATCAATTATATATAACTTCTTTGTTCTTTCTAGTGCTCAAATATAGTTCACAGAAATGTTTATTTTTGCAAAAATATTAATGACAGTTACTGGACAGTTTGGGAATTCAGATTAATTTGTCAATTTAAAATTGGTTTTCTTAAAAATTCAATAATTCTATTTTATGATTTAGATAAATATGATCCTGTAGGAGAAAACATATAACACAACACATAATACTTATCAGTTCTTACTTTTTGTTTTTTCATTTGCAGTCCTGCAAAAACACATTCCATTTCCATCCACAATTCAATTGCTTAAAGTTGTCTTAAGAATTTTATCTGCATGAAATTTTTAGTAACTACAAAGTAACTGGACATTTCTCCAAAGATATTAAGAGTAAATTACCAGGAAAATTATTTTTACATGCTCAGAATTTCAGAAGGATTTGGACAATCAGCCAAAAATCTTTTTTGTTATCCAATCTCTGTTTACAAAGTACAACTAGGTACCATATTGCCTTTTATGTGCTTTATATTCCTTGCTTTTGACAGAAAAATTGAGACTATACACATATCTCTGTGCATAGCACAATATGGTCAATGAGGCCATATTGACTTTGGACCCTGGATGAGAAAGGAGGCTATTCATCAGAAAAAGTAATTTATTTTTTCAGGAATTTCTTCCTATTTGTTCGTCTATCACTTATATCAAAATGGTCAAACTTATATATGCAAATGAAACCTGAGTTTATTTAAGTGGATTCAGTTTTTTATGCAATAAATTCTGATGAGTTAGCCTCATGTTTAAATGGAATCTTGAAATTTTATGAAAACTCCATATTGTAATTGAGAAAAGTTTTGATGAGTAATTGCATAATTCAGAGTTTGGACATGCTTTCTTATAGCTGCAGCATTGAATGAAGTAATTTCTGAGAAACCATTTAGGTTTGTTCAATTTAAATTTAATGGAAAATAATGTCTTTGAATAATGTATTCTTCTTCTTTAGAAATATTTCTTTTCTATTTCAAAATATTAAAGGAAGACAGATGTTTTTGATACATGGTTTGAATCAGGGCTATAAATGTGCCTATTATCAGAATAGTGCTCATTGTACCTGTTAGATGGATTTTTTTCCCTTTCCTTCCCCCTCCGTGCTGCTTGATTTCAAATGACTTTTCCTGTTCTCTGTGTACTTGCACTTGTGTATCTGTTAGTTCCAATTTACAAGAGAGTACATGTGATGTTTTTTTTTCCTTTTTTCATTTACATCACTTAGGATAATAATCTCTAGTTCCTTGCAAATTGCTGCATAAGTCATTAGTTTATCCTTTTTAATGGCTGAGTTGTGTTCCCTGGTATATATACATCATATTTTGTTAATCCACTCATGAGTTGATGGGCATTTGAATTGATTGTGGTGCTATAAACATTTGGGTACCAGTGTCTTTTTGATAAAACAAATTCTTTTCCTTTGGGTAGAAGTAGGATTGCTGGATCAAATGGTAGGTCTACTTTTAATTCTTTGAGAAATCTTCATACAGTTTTACATAGACCTTGTGCTAAATTTTAGTCTTACCAACATTGTGTAAGTGTTCCTCTCTCTCTGCATCTGAGTCAACATCTATAATTTGGGGGACTTTAAATAACAGCCATTATAGTAGGAGCACAATGATATCTCATTGTGGTTTTAATTTGTATTTTTCTGATGATTGGTGATGTTGAACATTTTTTTTCATATGTTTATTGGCTAACTGTCTATTTTTGCAAACATTCTTTTCATATCTTTGCCCACTTTTCTATGGGATTGTTAATTTTTTTCTTGCTGATTTATTTGATTTATTCATATAATCTATTTATAGCCATGTATTATGTGTATAGACTAAACTATTTTCTTATATTCTTTAGGTTATCCATTTGCCCCATTGATTATTTCCTCAGCTGTAAAGATGCTTCTTAATTTAATCAAATCTCATATATTTATTTCCATTGCTGCTATAATTGTGATTAGGATCTTAATCATAAATTATTTGCCTAGACTAATGTATGGAAGAGTTTTTACCACATTTGTTTCTAGACCTCTTATGGTTGTATCCTTACATTTAAGTCTTTTATCCATCTTGAATTAATTTTTGTGAGTGGTGAGGGTCCTGTTTCAGTCTTCCACACAGACTCAATGCAATCCCCATCAAAATATCAACAGCATAGTTAACAGTAGATCTAGAAAAAAATAATTATATGCTTTGTTTGTAGTCAGAAGAGAGCCTGAATAGCCAAAGAAATCCTAAGGAATAAGAGCAAAGCTAGAGGTTTAATACAGATTTCAAACTATGCAACAAGGCAATAGTAACCAAAACAGCATGGTATGGGCACAAAAAGTAGAGACAAAGACCAATGGGATAGAACAGAGAACTCATACATGAAGCCATTTACCTACATCCAACTGAGCTTAGACAAAGCAGGCAATGCACACTGAGAAAAAGAAGCCCTATTCAATAAATAGTGCTAGGAAAATTGGATAGAATTATTTCTATTATTATTTTTTTATTAAATCATAGCTGTGTACATTAATGCAGGCATGGGGTACAGTTTGCTGGTTTTATATACAATTTGAAATATTTTCATCAAACTGGTTAACATAACCTTCATGGCATTTTGTTAGTTATTGTGTTAAGACATTTATATTCTAAATTTAGAAAGATTCACATGTACCCTTGTAAGATGAAACATAGGTGCGGTCCCACCAATCACCCTCTGTCTACCCATCTTCCCCCCCCCTTCCCTCTCGCCTTTCCCCATACTCTTAGGCTATAATTGGGTTATAGCTTTCGTATGAAAGCTACAAATTAGTTTCATAGTAGGGCTGAGTATATTGCATACTTTTTCTTCCATTCTTGAAATACTTTGCTAAGAAGAATATGTTGTAGACACATAGTTTCCATTGCTTTTTTAACTGGAAATCACCATTAGGTGTTTTGAATTTTAGGCACTTAGAATATTTTAAAGGGATATCAATAGCTTGGGTGACTATTTTGAAGGGAACTGAATCATAGTGTGAGTGTTTCAATTCTCACTTCATTTTAAATTTGAACATACTACATGAAAATCAGTTAAGCATCCACAAATATTACATAAGAGTTAGTGCATGGCTGTGATGTACTATAATTGCAGCTTCTTTTACAAGCACATATTACACTGATGTTGATACAACAGTTTATAATATTGTATATTTTATGTCTGCTTTTGTTACCAAATGCTTTGCCATATATATTGTTATCAATATATAAGTTAGCATACAGCTACTGAGGATATCTAAAGGAAGACAAATTTGGTGGAGGAAGTACTTGTTATGTGGAATTAGGAACAAGGTGTCAAGTTACAAAAGGCCTCATGATCCATTATTTACTTATGAACTTGTTATTGTACATTCATCTATTTCTATAGTATACTATTGTATATTTTTAAGAGCAGAGAACTGTACTACTGAGGCCTACAGTACTAATTGACTAAGGATCTAAAATTTAATCTTTTGTTACAGGGAGAACTTGTTTTTGATCCAGGGGGAATAGTCACACTGATCTATTTCTGCAAGCCAAGAAGAAAATAGGTCCCACTTCTTTGTCTTAGTTCTGTCAAATTGGTTACACTTTATTACTCTGGAAAGGAACTGACAAATTTGTTGTGTATCCTCCAAATCTCACACTTAGCTAAGAAAAAATTTATATCTTTTGGATTTTCCAGTGATTAGGCATTTTTATTTACTTCAACATTTTGACTTCTCCACATCACTTAAATACTAGGCTAGGAAAAGAGGAATTCATGATTTTCAAACAGAAAATGCTTAGTTGTGCTGCCAGTTCTTTGCAAGAACATTCACTCTTTCCCCCAGTTGTATGAAATATATATATACACACAAAAGGGATATTTTTAGCTCCATAAACAGAGAAATTAAACTGCCGTTCAGGCTTGCTGGGTCAAGAACTCCAATTGCATGTTACTGGCCATGTCTTTTTTATAGTAACAAAACATTTCCTTATATTTATACTTACAATGAAAATTCTTAAGAGAAATTTTTTTTTTTTTTTTGCAGTTTTTGGCTGGGGCTGGGTTTGAACCCACCACATCAGGCATATGAGGCCTGTGCCCTACTCTGTTGAGCCACAGGTGCTGCCCCAGAGAATTTTTTTTTTTCAAGAATCTCCTCATAACATATGCTAGTGTTTTTCTTTTCTTTATTTTTTAAATAATTACTGAGAATAATAATTTTTCTCTAGAAGTAGATCCATTCTCATGCTTTATGAAAAAGTAAATTTTGAAATGAATCTCTAGGTGTGCTAGGGTTGTTGGCAAGTGCCTTTGGGCTGCCAAGGGCGCTATGGAAAGAACTGTGGAAGGGGTGATAATGAATGGCAAAGTTATAGGTTTTCTACTCTAGCCTAAACCTAAATAGGAGTTCCTCATGATATTTCATTTTGTTATATAAAAAAAAAAATCTGCTGCTAAAATAGCCATAGAAGTTTCCAGGCCACATTTTGTGCAACATATTTTAAAAAAGAATTAATGTTAGTGTGTGCTAAATTAGGAAACATAAAAAGTAAGTGTGATGACATAATTATAAAATTTTAGAGAGTTCCACGGGGAATAAAAATTTGAGGAATACGATAGGGCTGAGCATTCAGAATAGGAACAGAGTATTTCATGTATTTCAGTTATGTGAGAAAGTAGGAACATTGGAGTATTTTTTCCTACAAGGTGCATGTCCAGTTGGCCATTATTTTTAAAAGATATTGTCCAAAAGGTACAGAGACCTATGCAGTCAATTGTTCATGATTTTTCCCTTGATACTTGAAAGACTGTTAGCCTCCAAATACCCAGAATAATACTAGATTTCCATCTTAAATTGAAGCAAACTTTGAATTACAATAAGGTAAAGACATTCCAAGAAGGTAATTCTAGTTTTAATATTTGTAAAGTAACACAAGAAATATTACTTGCTAGCAGGCAAGTTATATTGCAGAAATACAAATAGAAAGTCCATAAAAATTCAATGTAGATAGTTTTCCTTTGGTTTTCTTTTTTGTCCCAAAAATCCCTTTGTCACACTTCAACATTTAACTTTAAACTTCATTTGACGGTGAGGCCTGCCAAATTCTCATCAAGGCAACGACATATACATAGAAAGGAATGTATAAATTATTATCATTCATAATGCATCTTGTTCTTCCTCCACCTCATTTAAGCTAATGGACCATATGTTGCCACTTTCTTTCAAGTGTATCCAAGAACATTTCAGAACAAAAGTGAAGAGGTTGTAAAATATCATGTGACAACAGCCTCACATTTATTTACCAATTAAGACAAGAAAAATAATGATATTTTTCTTCTGTCTTGATGAAAAGAATTCTTAATTAGATTTTTTAATTTAGGGTTGCAAAGGATAAAATTATTCTTGAGAATGTTTCAAGGGTTTCTAAAATTTAAAAGTTCTATGATGGACAAACATAAGTAAAACTTTTAATCTATATTTCATAGAGTATTGAGAGTGATTTTTTTTCTTTTACTACTCAAATTAAATGACTAAGTCTTCATTTGTTTCTGAAAATCGTAACATGTTTATGTCCATTGAAAAGATACTTAGCAGTGAAGGAGCTATAAGGCCTTCCAGGTAGTGAGGAGAATTAAAGTAAAAAGTCACAGAAGTCAGATGTAGGTCATTTTTAGGATGCAGCAAGCAGTAGAGAGAAACTGGAATGTGGCCTATAGTAATATAGAATGGGGCTTCTGAATATTTCAATCCTGTATGTTTGGAGGAAGGAAACTAAATTGTCCTTAATTTGGAACTTGGCAAACATAGGGGGAAGTATAGTTGAGGCACAAAATTTAGGTTCAAAAAACTATACAAGGGTAAGCAGAAAGACGTGCTTCTCACTACAGAATGGGAGAAATTCAGGCTATCCATAAATTCAGGCCTCATGGCTCTGGGCTAAGAGCTTGGTGCGATAGCTCTTTCTTAAAGGCTATAAAGGGGACGATCAGTATTGCCTTGTTTGTAGCTTGGGAATCCTCAGACTTTGGCAAAGCTGTAAGATGACGATGAAGCACAGCCAACAGTTCCTTCAACGTTTATCTTTGTAAGCTGGAGGATCAGCAAAGGGTTAGTGGTGAGGCTAAAGAAATTTTTTTGTAGTTATTATGACCCAATGAAAGTCAAGCTATAAAAAATGTAAAATTTCTTTCTCTCTTTTTTTTTCTTTAACTTGTACTGAGAGACTTTTTGCCCCAGTCCCCATGTAATGAACTAGTCCTAGTTCTTTTTCTCATCCCAACAAGAGCTCCCAACCTATAGTGCACCAGGGATATGCTCTCTGCAATTTTTTTTTAACTTTTTTTCAAAATTTAAGATTAATATGAGAATACCAATGATTAGATTACATTGATTGGATTTTTAGGTAAAGTTCAAGTTGTAGTTGAGCCCTTACCCCAAGGTATATGCTGTATACCCTCACATTGTGCCCATCAGATGAGAATTTACCAATCCCCCTCCATCCTTTCCTCCCCTCTCTCCCTTCTACCCCCTCCACCCCACTTGAATTTAATTGTTTTTTTTTTTCTCTCCTGTGGGGGTGTAGTTGTATATATATTAGTTTCATATTAGTGTTGCATACATTAGATACTTTTTACTCTTCTATACTTTACTAAGAAGAAGGTGCTTCAGCTCCATCCAGGTAAATACAAAAGATGTAAAATCTCCATATTTTTATGGGTGAGTAGTATCCATGATATATATACCACATTTTATTAATCCATTAGTTGATGGGCACTTGGATTAATTCCATGTCTTAGTGATGGTAACTTGAACTGTGATGAACATTCTAGTGCAAATGTCCTTATGGAAAAGTAATCTTTTTTTCTTTTAGGTAGATTCTAATAGGTTTGTGGGATTAAATGGAAGGTTGACTTTAACTCTTTGAGGATCTTCCATACTTCTTTCCAAATAAGTTGTATTAGTTTGCAGTACCACCCAGCAGTGTAAAAGTGTTCCTTTCTCTCCAGATCCACATCCTCATCTGTAGCTTTTGGACTTTGTAATGTGGACTATTCTCACTGGGGTTACATAATATCTCAGAGTGGTTTTGATTTACATTTCTGTGATGATTAGGGATGATGAGCATTTTTTAATGTATTTATTGTCCATTTGTCTGTCTTCTTCAGAGAAGGTTCTGTTTCCCAGTGATGGAGAATGTTCACTCTTTTCTTGATGATTAGTTTGAGTTCTCTGTAGACTCCAGTTATCAGCCCTTTGTCAGATTTATAACATGCAAATATCTTCTCCCATTCTGAAGGTTTTCTGTATGTTTTAGCTGTGGTGCCCTTATCTGTGTAGAAGATTTTTAGTTTGATCATGTCCCATTCGTTTATTTTTGTTGTTGCTGCAATTGCCGAGGAAGGGTCCTCTTCATTAAATTTTTTTTCCCAGGCCAATGTTGTTAAGAGCTTTTCCCCACTTTCCTCTAGAATTTTTATTGTTTCATGTCTTAAATTTACATCTTTTATCCAGTGATGGTCAATTATTGAGGTGGTGAGAGGTGCGGGTCCAGTTTCTTTTGCATGTGGCTACCCAGGTCTCTCATAGACTATTTCTTAGGGGCTTAAGTTAAGCATGCTACTAATGGGTTACCCATATCCAAAGGAGGGCAAGTAGCAATACCTTATTCCACGTTAGGGGGACTCTATTTGATTTTCATTCTGGATACGGGGCTTGGCTTATTTGCTGGGTTATCTCTACTACAAAGGAAGGTTAATTATCGTTCAGATTTTCACTGGGAGTTCACTTAAAGAAGCTGATGGCTGACTATAGGACACTGTGCAGCATGTCTAAGTGCAGGTAGCAGGAAGCAAGGTTTCCCCTGATGGACACTGCCTAGAGTAGCTAAACATGGTGATTCCTCGTGGAGGAGCTACTAAGCTACCTCTGCAGCTGCTATGGCATCCATCACTGGGATGCCATTCTCCAGCTGCTGGTCCCTTTTCATGAATGACTGATGTCTGTCACCTTGTCACCCTCCAATGCTCATTCCTGTTCTGTGTTGGTGTACACGAGCAGGAAATTTTCAAAGGCCCAGCAGCTTCTGATAGGAACTAATCTTGGAACTTTAGATGCTCATTCCATTCAGGCAGGTAGGACAAACCTCTATACAGCCTAAAGGGATATCAGCTAATATAGAGCTAACCATTAAAAGGGTTGGGCTCCTCATGTTGGGGATCTTTGTACAATGAATTGCCTCTTTCTTTAGATTATTTTTGCGCACACAGTTTGTTGAAAACAGGGTCCTTCCAAATGAGTTCCCACAAAATCCATTAAAGAAAGCACACAGTCTAGTGCAAATGGGATCCTTAAAAATGAGGTTCCCCAAAACTCCATTAAGGGGTATGATAATACCCCTAACACATGCATTCAGTAAATGCCTCACAAGTGGCTGAACCAAAGCTTCAGGTAGAAGAATGAGTCCATGAAGATTCTGTCTCCATTTAGCTGTGTCATTCCAAATGTCAGAGCTCAAGTCCCATTTTAAAGGGGATCTTGGAACTAATGAAATCCCTACCATCAATTAACATCTGGGGCTTCAGTGGGGAGGCATTGAACCTTGAAGTGGGGGGTTCCTGCCCAAATTTATGAAAGTCTCCTAATCAGATCCCCACCACAAATTTGCACCTAGATCTTCTATGGGAATATTTGGGTTGGAGACAAGAAGTCCCTGGGCATCCTTCTTCAGGAATTATTGCTTTCCTAAGAGTTTTCTTATTATCTAGGAGCCTTTGCAATTTGGTGTCAGAGTCTTTCTAATGATCTTTTATTTCCTCAAAATGCATACTGATTATACTTTACCCTAGGAAGGCATTTATTGTCAACTATCTCAAAGGATCCTTAGGTGGTGTAGCTAGCAGAACACAATTATTAGTTTACTTTAAATGCCATATTAGTTAGTTGTAAGAGATTCATGTTAATTGCCTTGCCCTGATTATAGGTACCTTCTGGCCAAATTGAGCTCCCAATTGGGTAAAGAGTGACCATTCTTGACCCTGAGTCATCACCTAATGGGCATTGGATTAAAGTATTAGTTCAGCAGCACCCTTTTGGGTACTCTCAGGATGCCAACATGGCAGTAGTGATAGGAGTTCCTTCCCCCTTACTATGTGCCACTCAGCAGTGGGCCATATGCACTGGTCCTCTTCTCATCAGGTCTGGTCCCAGGCTATGGCCTCTCCTGGCATGTTATCATGGCTGGCTACAAAGTTCCAGTGGGGCACAATAACTTCATTTTTCAAAAATCTTACATGCAAGGATCATTTTGTATACTATAAACACTGAGTTTATCTCAAGCAGAGACTAAAGATTCCAACTCTGGCATGGTGGCAAGTTAACCATTTGAGCTCTGAATTATCCATGATATAATTTCCCCCTTAGTGAAAACTTGTGCACAAGAATTGGGCATCCTAAATAACCTGGCATACCTTTGATATTTATACAAACACATGCATAAAGGGGCATTGTAAACCAACTAAGGTGCCTAAAGAGGTTGTTCTTGTTGTCTTTATTTTTAAAGATTTATTTCCCACATTTTTTGAAAGCTCATTTTACTACAAGTGAGAAAGTTCAGTTCTCCTTGGCACAGAAAGGACAAATGAGATGAATTTGGGAAGGAATCAGCAATGGAGAAAACCCTTAATTAAAAATCACAAACCAAGGATCTAATGAATTGTCTCAAGTAATTTGAACAGACTAAACCAATCCAAACCCAGCACAAGAAAAGAAATGACCAAGTTCAGAGCAGAATGAAATTGATAACAAAAGAATGATATAGAATATCAATAAAACAAAAATGTGGCTGCTTGATCTCCTGCTAGATCAAACACAAGGAGAAAAGAAGGAACGTGAATAAGCTCAATCAGAAATGATGAAAGTCTAATGGTTAACACGCACATGAAAAATGCTCGGCATCTCTAATCATCAGGGAATACAAATCAAACCCACAATGAGATATCATCTAACTGTGGTGAGAATGGCTGTTATCAAAAGTCCCAAAATAACAGTGCTGGCATGGATGCAGAGAGAAAGGAACATTGATACACTGTTGGCGGGACTGAAATCTAGTACAACCTCTATGGAAAGCAGTATAGAGATACCGCAAAGACCTAAAAGTAGGCCTGCCATTTGATCCAGCAATCTCACTACTAGGTATTTGCCCATACGGGGAAAAAAAAAAAAGCACTTTATAAAAAAGACACTTGTGCTCAACTTTTTACAGAAGCACAATTCACAATTGCATTGATGTAGAAACAACCCAAGTGCCCATCAATGCATGAGTGGATTAGTAAAATGTGTTTAATGTATATGTGTACATGTACTACAGAATCCCATAACATCTTATAACTAGAGACCATTTTTCTAAGTGAGGTATCACAAGAATGAAAAAACAAACACTACATGTATTCAAGATAAAATTGGAACTAACACTTATGTGCACATATGGAAGTATTTCTCAAAAGGAATTAGGTGGGGAAGGTTGGGTTAATTCACACCTTACAGGTACAATACACACATTCTGGATAAAGGGCATACATATAACTTTGACCTGAAATGTACAAAACAAATAATGTAATCAAAACTTGTGTACCCCTGTAATATTCTGAAATAAAAAATAAATGAATAAATAAAACAATATAATACAACTGACTATTCTACATCTGTTATGTGCTAGATATCATGCTAGGCCTTAGCTATAGATAACAGAAAAAATTACAAATCAAATATTCTTTTTATAAGTTCTTTTACCTCTAAAATGATGGAAATAAAGACAGGAAGGAGGCAAGGAGAGATGGAAAGAAGGACCAAGTATGACACTGGTAATTTCCTATCTGGTTTCTTTATATCTTCTCTTGCTACCTTCTTAATCCATCCTCCACAGAGAAGGATCTTTTTTTTTGCAGTTTTTGACTAGAGATGGGTTTGAACCCACCACCTCGGGTATATGGGGCCAGTGCCCTACTCCTTTGAGCCACAGGCACCTTCCAAGAGAAGGATCTTTTTGAAATGTGTATGTCACTCTCCTGCATAAAACACTCAAATGATTTCTGATATGATTTAATGACTGACTTTGGGCACTGTATATCATCAACTTAACCTTCTAAGCTTCAGATGTATTGGTCTTTTTCTTCTGCCTCTGATCTTATTTTGCACCTTTGTACTATTTTTTTTAACCCATGAAACTTTGCCTGGATCATGATATCTCCTTTAGTTTTGTCATCTTTCAAAGAGTGCTCTCATGCATTCCCTCAGTCCCTTTCTAGAGCATTGACATACGTTGTTTTCTTCATATGACCTCTTACTATCAGAAATTTACTGCTCTACTTATTTATTATCTGTTTCACTCACTAGAATGTTTCATATGTTTATTTCATTTACTAATAAATTACTATCTCCAAGCCAAGAAGAGGGGCATTGAACAGGTCATTCCTTACAGCTCTCAGAAGAAATCAACCATGCCTATCTCCTTGATTTTGGATTTCTCATTTCTGGAAACACTGATTTCTGTTTAAGCCACCCAGTCCACAGTAACTTATCATGCAAGCCTTAGCAGACTGTTCTGGCCAATGACTAAAGTAGAATGTGTGCTAGTATCAAGAGACAAAGGAGAACAAGTAAGAACAATGAAAGAAGGAAGTCGAGCTCAGAAGAGAAACATCTCCCTCAAAGATTTTTTTCCTCAAAAAAAAAAAAAAAAAAACAACTTAGAAGTTGATATTAAATCTATGCTATCTACAATTTCTTATGTTTGGCAATAGTCTCAAACCACACATAATTCACATTATGGGTGTTGTTGTTTAGTGTTCAACATAATTCATTTTATGATATTTATAAATGTTCTATTAAAAAAGCATCTTTATGGGTGATTTGAAAATTTGTATTTCTTGAGCTACGTATGTGTCCCTGCAATCTATTCCATCTGTGGGACAGAAAGACAAAGGCAGTCCGTGATGCCGTGAGTTTAGCATTGCTATCAACAAATACCTTTTAATGAGCTGAAATGACCAGCACAACTCTTTAAGGAAATATACTTCACTTATATATTCCCACTTTATCTCCTCTTTGAATAAAAGACTTAATCATTTCCACACAGGGAAATTTAAATGAATAGGTTTTTCTTTTGGTCAGTCTCTGAAATTCAAAATGTTTACTGTAAAAATTCTTAATCACAGGCTAAACATATAATCTGATCTGTAGCACTTAACTCATGTTTTACAAAAGAGCTAACACTTGATTGTTAATTAGCATACTTTTCACATTTTTTTATTCAGTGAAAGGACATAATTGAACTTTTTCTAAATTAAAAAAAAAAACAACCCTGATTTCTGAGAAGTTGCTTAACAATTTCTCTGATTGTTCTCATTTATACAATGATTTGGTTCAGGTTTAAGCAGGGCATGCTAATTTGGGTATACATAAAAATCTCTATATTGGGTACCTTACTGTATTGATGGTGCAGTTTTTCAAAAAATTAACAGTTTTCACTCTTTAATTCTCATGATCTCATTACTTTATTAAAAATGAGTTAGATCGATTTTTTAATTTAATTTATTAAAGTAGAAACTAACAAGCCTGAAAAATGGGTGGTTGTGTATGTGTGTGTGTGCTTATTTATTTTTCTGCTAAAAAGTAAAATGAAGACTTTGTGTATATTTAGAACTTTTGGAAAAGACAGTAAGCTACATTTTATTTTACTTTCATCAGTGTATAAATTTGAAAATAGTAAACAGCATAATTATTTGAAAAATTTCTTAATGTTGTTATACACATTATGAAAAATCAGGATGAAAAATACATAAACCATTTTACCCAAGTTTTTAGCATTATCTGTTAATGAGGTCTACTGAGAGTCTGTTTTTGTTAAGATTTTAATATTTGTAAGTCATTATATTTTAATTAAACCAAATCAGGCACATTTATCTAGTATATGACAAAAGTCACTGTTTCATGCCTCAGCCATTGTATTGTTAATACCAAGTGAAAAAAGTATGCAGCACAATTTCCCCTGAAAAAGAAAATACTAATGAAATAATCTGGAAACTGTTACTCGTGAGCTACAGGCTGGTTTCTATATGTGGTTTGGGGACAAAGCACGCTTTACCCTTTCACAATGTTTTAATGTTGAAAACTGCCAGGGAGTGTTCAGCAGGAATCAAAAGCATCACATGCATGCTTAAATTTTATCAAATTCAACTGGCCTGCATCTGTGTCATTAGGATTGCGATTCTCTTTCTAATCGGTTCTTAGACTTTAAAAAAAGAACTATAGTTATTCAGCTTACAAGAGAGGACTCTGACTTATAGTTAGGTTTATTAAAGAACAAAATTTTTCTAGCGTAAAAAAAATGCAGAAAAATCCATGGATTTTAAATTAAAATATACAAATTTTACCGAATAAGGCAAAGTATGGATGTGACATTGCCTTATAAGATAAAAGATATATGTTTAGATCACGATAAAATGTTAAATCATCTTTGTCTTTGATACTTTCTACTTCACTTTTCTTTTTCGGGCTCAGATTTCGGTTATGACAACAGAAGTAGAAGAAGGAGGAAAATTTAATAATTGGAAAATTTTCATTATGCCAAGAGCTTTGTGGATTTTTTCCTTCTTCAATTCACCAAATTTCACTGACTGAAATACATGGTGATTCTTTTCAGTTTGCTGCTTTTGAAGAAGGAGTCGTTTCCGTGGGTTTTTGTTGTTATTTTTCTTAATTTAGCTTTCATGGCATTCTAGAATATCATGGGTTTTTAAATAATATTCTTTATTTTCTCTTTACTGAATTAAAAGCTAAAAACTATTTTCAATTTATTGCTCATTTTCAAAACATTTGAAAAAATAAAAACAACATCTATAAAAAGGATTTCATTGGGTTATTTTACACAATTTGTACAAGCAAGCTGCTGAAATCTGTATCTCCAGATTCCTTCATTATTAAATACTTATAAGGTCAAAAAATGTAAAACCAGACTAAATTGTTCTTGAATTTTCTACTACTGTGTATAAATACAATCAAATATTTTGGAGAAAGTTTGATCTTGCTATAGCAATGTTTACATGCATTTTGAAATAGTGATGAAAAGAAAGTTGTAAAGTTAGAATACCTGAATTCAGTTTTAGGTACTAAAAATAATAGCTTTGCAAAACTTGATAAAGTACTTAGTTTTTCTAACCCCAGAATTCTAATGTAGAATATGGGGAAAAAATTGTGCTAAACTCATAGTTCATTGCAAGGCAGGTTGTGATCTATGCAAAATAACCTGCAAGGTACCTGACAGTTTGTGAGCTCTCAATACATGCTGGTACTTTTATTTTTAGATGTCTTCAATGTTTTAGTTATAGTTCACCTCATGCCATCTTTACATACTAATTTTAAAACAGTATGTATGGATTTTTATTTACTCAATGATAGCAAATCTTTAAGTTACTTCCCACCCCCATTGCTGCATGCATGACATGTTTTTATCTAACAGAAGCAAAACACAGAGAATCTTCCATTCTGGCACAGACAACATTGCTACTTTCATACCTTTGAGTAACCTAAGGGTTTTCTTCACATATATTAGCAGGTGTTATAGAAATGATATAGAATATAGGATTTATAATTAATAATGTGGCTACTTTTTGTTTTCTAGGTGTTAAAATTATTTTGAAAATTATTGCATTTCTGCAACCATCATTTTTTGGGGGGGTAAGAAAAGGCATATATTTTTGTATATTTCTTTGAAACTTATAGTGAAGTCCCTTCCAAGTGTCATTTGTACATCAGCTATCTTTACATCACTGTATCTATCAGTTCAGTAATAATTTCAATCTTAATATCAGCATCTGCTCTATTTAATACCTCAATTTCTAACTAACCTTGCATGACCAAGTTATAATTAGGAAAAACTAAAGGGTATTAACTTTAATTGAGACATTTGGGTAATTTTATTGTGAGAAAAGTTATAATTTTTAATGCTTATAATTATAAACATGAGATGTTCAGTGCTATATCTGAAGTGTATTTGTAAAACTATTAGAAATGAAAAGAAAATAAACATAAAAGAAGTGTTGAAATTTTTACATAAATTCATCATTTGACTTTTTTTTTCATTTTACATTGTTTGATAGATCAAATATACAACAAGAACCTGGTGAAAAAAACGAATGTTATATTTAACAAGGATTAATTCACGTATTAATAAGTTGGTTTCTAGTCTCTCCCCTCTAGTCCAGACTTTCTGCCCGGAGTAATGCCAAGAAGAATAATTTTAGCAATATTCAATCTGGCTTATTCAATTCTAGGCCAATTTATATTACAACAGTGAACTTTTATCTTTTCTTAGTTCATGGTTTCTTTTAAGCAATGATGTCAATAAGCATAGCAGATGAGAATATGCAACTGCATTTCTGCCTGCGAAGATTTGGCCAGAGTTACAGAGTAACAGGTACTTGCTTACCTGTATGTGTATATGAGTGATTAGCACTATCTGTGTATAATTGTATATCTCTGTTTACATATGTGAGGGCTGTCCAGAAAGTACCCAGCCATGTAATATGAAGAATAAAAGATATATATGGCTGGATACTTTTTGACAGACCTCATATGTTGCAAACATGCTACCTGTGATACAACATTGTGATTTATTTTTAATATCTTCTACCATATCTTATTTGTAAAAAACATTAAGAGAAATTTGGTAATCAATTAATCCACCATAATCCAAAAATCTACATCCTACTTAAAGGCAAAAGATTGGAGGGACTCGCATGATGTGAGAGACTCGTCTGCTCTTGCTAGTTGAATGCGGAACTGCAGGTTATGTAACATGCAGTTATACTTTTTAGCCTTCAGTATATTGTCTGACCTATTCTGACAAAAATCGAAATGATCTATCCATTGTAAGTAAACTTTTTATTAAAGCAAAACATCACAGCAGAAAAAAAACAAATTCTAGTATCCAGAATGATACTTTTATAAGAAGTATACCTGGGATGTCAGCACTAGGCTCAAGAAACAGAATATTTTCAGATCCATAGAAGCCTCCCTGGTGTTTCCTCCTAGACACTAAAGTTTACACACTATTCCGACTTCTAATAATATAGATGAGATCTGCCGAAAAAGCAGTTCTTAATTTAATTACATTTACTTCTTATGATAAGAAAAGTTGAATTTAATGATAAAGCAAAATCTTCATTCATTAAAACTAATTTAACTCTGCAAATAGCTAACAAATAAGCAAGAACCCAATTACAAAGTCATAGCAGCATTAAACCCACGGAATATACTTATCCCAGTACTGAACGTGCTGAGACGGCTCTTCACAGGCCTCACTTCTGATAATAGAACCTCAAACCTGGGAATCTGGCCTCTGTGCCCTGTTTGAAGCTTTATCCTTGACCTCCTTTGACACTGAACCTTGGGAGTCTGAAATAAGGAACTCACATGCTTAGCTCCAGATAGAGAAGACAGTCTTAAGGGAAACTGGAATCTGAATTGTTGCAGCATTTGTTGAAATCCTTTTTGTCTGGGTTTAGCCTTTGTAAATACAATATTCACCTTCTATTTCTCCCAAAGAACATGAATAGCCATGCATAGGAATTGGTAAATGAGCCATGGAGAATGGGGATGGAATCAAATTGACTGAAATAATTTCAGCTGCTGGGAACCCTTACTAGGCATGTAAACAAGAAGGGGTTTGTTGTGTGTGAACGTTTTCACAGAGGTGCATGAACTCTTATCTCTTCATGCTGGCTGCATTTGGAGAGGTTTATGTTTAATTTGAAACAGTCTCCTGATGGTTCACTTCAATTTGAAACTGTGCTCAGCCCATTATTTTATTATTTTTAGCTTAAAACAAAAGAAAACATCTCAAAATAACAGCCCTTTCAAGTTGGCAGACTGCACAGGACCAGTTCCTATCATTTTTCAAAGTATCTCTATAGTACTTGGATCTGTTGCTAAAGGGGTGGGGGGACCGCATGTGATGCATTTCGATTCTGTCAGGGTTAAATAAATAGTAGGAGAATCACACCTAAAAATTTCTGTAGTACATGTTTTTTGTTGTTGCTTTGTTAAAAAGATTGAGTCTTCCCTTTGTTTCCTTGATCTCTTACAGCGACATTGTAAATGTATCCGTGTTTTTTGTTTGTTAGAGAAACAACTGAAAATGGACTTTTGATCTTTGCCTCCCAAGATAGACCTCCTTGGGTTATTTTTTCATTCTCCACTGTCGTTTTTCTAAAGTTTGAGTGCTCATACCGAAGGACTAGTTCCCTTTTGGAGACCTGTAATTCTAAGGGCACACTATTTAATAATAAAGGCCATAAAGAAAAACATGCCATGTTTAGGATTAAAATCCTCCCAACCACATTTATGCATTAGCATAAATATTGGAAAAGAGCCCCCAAATTTCAAAAACTCCATTTTTTTTTTACAATTTACTGTACACAAAAGAAATCCTATGACAGAGTACTGATGATCATGTTGTGTCAATCATTATACAAATATAAACTAATACACTGTTTTTAATAATTTTAAATATTATGGTGTTTAGGCCCAATGTTACTGTGCTCTAAACACAGATTTAACTGTAGCAAACATTTGACAAAATTAAGTTTAATGCTTACTTTATTTTTTCATTATCCCTATTCTATCTTTGACTTTGCTAATTCCCAAGAAGAAAAAAAAACAACTAAATGTACTTAATTAATCAAAACAAATGTAAAAGTACCATAAATGCATTTAGAATATAAAAAATAAAGTGTGTAAAATATCAAATAATAAAATTAAATGATACTATTTCTGAACGATTATTTTTGATGTTGAACCACATCATTCAACCAGAGTTGGTAACCAACAGGAAGGCTCACATCAAGGAAAAGTGGCCTGGGAACCACACAATGCTTTTTGCAAAGAGGATTCTAACTTTGAATGAGAACGTGGCTTTAAATCTGGTTTTGGTATAATTTGTGTTCTTCTTTAGATGCCAAACAGTCTCAATAAATCATTATCACAATGATGACAAATGATATACATATATGCCAAATTTTTATCTCCAGTTTCTAGTTCAGGAAAAAGTTTTCCCTCAATGGAATTTAGTAACTTACTTTTGACCAGAAAAGGTGCAAAACTAACATTTCTAAACTTTGTATGTTCTTTTTTTTCCATCAAAAGCCATTTTCCCCAAACTAATTAATCATAGAAACATGAATCACAAAACCCATAGAACTTCTGATACTTATATGGTGAAAATGTGAGGATAATCTTTCCAATAACAGTGCAATTATTACAGGTAAAATCAAGAATTAGTGAAGACATTTTCATATGTTTTTTTCTTTTATAACAGAGATGGGAAACTACAGTTGGAGGACTAGGGCTAGCCTTCTGGTTGTTTTTGTGAATAAAGTTTTGTTGGAACACAGCCACTCCAATTCATTTATTTACCATGGCTGCTGACATGCTAGGACAATAGCAGAATTAAAGAGTTTTAAAAAAGACTTTATCACCTACAAAAGCTAAAATATCTACTGTGTTATCTGACTCTTTAGACTGAGAAAAAGCTTACAAACCCCTGTTTTGGTAAATAAATGTCACATTTTATTTTTGATTACACAAATGATGCCTAAGCACTATGACGAACATAACTCTTTCTTTCTCTTTCTTTCCTTCCT
>NW_003852488.1:4719409-4766021 GCF_000181295.1 Otolemur garnettii | reverse complement strand
GACTACAGGCACCTGCCACATTGCCTGCCTATTTTTAGAGATGGGGTTTCACTGTTGCTCAGGCTGGTCTTCAATTCCTGAGCTCGGGGATCCACTCACTTCAGCCTCCCAAAATGCTAAGATTACAGACATGATCCACCACATTTGGCTAACATATTCTATATTAATTTCTTTATTCAGTATATAAACACAAATAAGCTTCTAATAATAGAAATAATAACTGTCTATATTTGTTTATCATCTATTATTTTCCAGAGAAGGTACTAGAATGGGTATATTTTTAAGCTGTGAAATTTGTGGTAATTTTATAGAATACCAATAGTAGGTTAACAAACACATGTACAGTAGGTATTCCTATTTTGTTGATAAGGAACCTAAGGCATCAAGACATTAAGCCATTTTTCCAATTCGGCACAAGCTAGGAGGTCACAGAGATTCTATACTTATAGAATAGATTCTATGCTTATACTACATATACCTTACTGTAAACTCTTTTTTTTGGGGGGGGGGGCTGCATGTTTATTTGGAAAGGCTCATTCAGAGTGATTTGCTATGCCACATATGGATCTGAATTTCTAAGACAATAATCTGATTTTCAGATCACTGAAACAAGTTAAATTATATCAAGGAGAAGGAAATGTTGGGATATATATCAATTTTCCTTCATGGTGAAGATTGATAAAATCTCACTATATTTCATTTTAGAAGAAACATTGCTTTAAAAATATTGTGTATGGTTTGCCTTATTTTAAGGTCATCTCCTTGGAGCCCATGGTCATCATTGTTTTAAAGTGAGACAAGCTGTAAACAAAATGAACTGATCTTGCCATTTAGAGTATCAGAAAGCAGAGAAACACAAACCTTCTGGGTTATTGTAAATTTTTAAATATAAGGAAAAAGTGGAGGAATCAGAAATTCAGAATATGACAATACAATGATTAGAAATAGTTTATAATGTTATAAAATGAAACATGATTCTTTCCTTTCTAGAATTTCTTAATATTAACAATATGTCAAGATAAGCTGTATTATGAAGTTGGAATCAGTTCTGGGGGTTTAAGATTTTTGCTAGATTAAGAACCATGTAAATGTTATATTTACTCTAGAGGGAATGGAGCTAGAAAAATGGAGCTACTCAAGAGCTAATGGAGCTAGAAATTATTATATATTTGCAATAATTCACCATATGTTTGTCTAGTAAAAACTGCTTTGTTATTAACCACAGGAGTGTGCAAAGAAAGTTGCATATTTTATCCTCTTAACATCTGGTTACTTACAGGTTAATCAAAAGTTGAATAGAATTTTCTGAAGAGTCCTCATCCTCAATGTGCTACCTATACCTATGTTTACTGAGACCCTCAATAACTACTTTTCTTTCTCTGCTGTATAAAAAGCATCACTTGGATGCTGTTCATATATTTTATAAAAGGGGTTTTATTCAAAACTTCCTAAGCCTGGGAAATTGTAAACCAACTAATCATAGTGCATGTTCAATATTTAAATGTTAATGCAAAATCTAAAGGAAATTACAAGAGTTTGTAATTAGACCCAAATGTTGACAATACATCAAAAACCTAAAATAAAATTTACTACCAACAGCTAGTTATTTAAAGAATTATTATGCTTCCTGTTTATATTTTTTGGGAGAAAGATCAGTGCTATTGACTTTGGAGTTTGTACTCAGCTATATCTTATTGAAATAGATACAAGCACAAATTAAAATAAAATATTCAAACCAGATGATGTAGTCTGTTTTCTGATGTAATTAATAAGTTCTATTTTAATTTAACATACTTAATCCAAGATTATGGGAAAGTATATGATAACAGAAACTTAATGAATTTAGAAAAAACAATATTACGGAATATTTCATAAATTTTAACTTTGTTTTTCAGGATACAACTAACAACTTCATTTTGACAGCTTTAAAAACTAGTGAGTGTTTAGCATTTACAAAGACTAGTCCATGAATAACATGAAATATTATTGTTATTTATCTTGGGAGAAGTTATTCATATAAAATAAACTAAATAGTATAGACATATTTTAAAGAAAATTTTTACTCCTCTTAATTATAATTATGGATCAGTAGCTGCACGCACTATTATGAAGTCAATACTAGAGGCTATAAGACTGTACAGAGAAATATGAATATTTTTGAGAAATACATTTTAAAAGTATATATGTTTATTACTGAAAGTGAATAATAAAATAATAATCATGTGAGAAAAGTGAAATGGATTCATCTTTGTTCTGAAGTCATAGTTCTAAATCGTATATGTGAATTTCTCTACAAGGGAATAGAATTCTAGTTTATCTTATTTGCTTGTTGCCGAGCTCTAAACTAAATTAAAATATATGCAGTGGAATTTCTTCTGACTGAAAAAGTAAACTTTGTTTATTATTTTCGTTGTAGATTTTTCAAAACCTCAGAAGTACTCCTTCTGTCTTACGGAGATGGCTTCTTTCCTTAAACCACATGAACGATCCTCAGCTCCCTTCCAACTTTTCTTCTGAAGCTTCCTAACCTTTCTCAGCCTTCACATAACGGAAGAGAGTAAAGACCTTGCTCTAGTCTAGGCTTTGGCTTACGGGGATGGCAGGCTGGTTTTCTCTTTCATCTAGGTGATTACACCTTTCTCTGGATCAGCAGTGAGGCTGTTTAGCTTTTTTATAATTTGTGCATTTGCTTAAGCAGTACTTTTCATTTCCTTCGAGAATTTTTCCTTAGCATTCACACCTTGGCCAACTGATGCAAGAGGCCTAGATTTCTAACTATCTTGGCTTTCAACATGCCTTTCTCGCTAAGTTGAATCATTTTTGGTTTTTGATTTAAAGTGAAAGATGTGTATAACTCTTTCTTTCACTTGAATACATAAAGGCCATTATAGGATTGTAAATTGGCCGAATTTTAATATTGTTCTGTCTTAGAGATTACACAGGTGTGAGTAGAGGGAGAGAGACAAGGGAACAGCTGGTTGGTAGAGTCATCAGAACACACACATTTATTTAATGTGTTCCATTTTACATGGCATGGTTCATAGTGCCTGAAAGCATTTGTAATAGTAACATCAAAAGTTACTAATCACAGGTCACTACAATAAGTAGAATAATAATAATGAAGAGGTTGAAATACTGTAAGAATTACTTAAATCTGACATAGAGACACACAGGAAGCACATGCTGTTGAAAAGACGATATCCACAGACTTGCTCCAAGCAGAGTTGCCAAATACCTTCAAGCAGTAAAAGTGCAAAATATGTGAAGCACAATAAAGTCAAGTGCAATAAAGTGAGGCATGCCTGCCATATAACCATATACATATATTTCCTATTATAAATGTATTTTAAAAACTTGTATGTTCTGAATAGTTTCAGAAACTTTCCATTGGGCCCTACTTATTATTGGTTCCACGTAATCACCGATGTTGCTCTATAAGATCAGATTTATTACCCCTTTGCCTCTTTTTAGATCTACCCTTTTCTGCCCTCAGTTTCTTATGCTGTTTACTTATTGTTTTTCCCGTTCTTCAATTCTTTTGAAAGCCTCCATAGCCAAGCAATGCAAGTTTAGTCAAAAGTTAAGCAGATCCTATTCTGTTTCATCATCCTAGGCTAAATCTATCCAATCATCAGAGAGGCTTTTCAGAAAAGTACCACCTACATCAGCATTAACCTGGATTAACACTGAGTAGTTTTTATTTTACTATTTGTTTTAATATTCTTAAGCTAAAAGTGACAATTGATGACTCATTTTTAATTACATTCCTTTGATTTTTAATCAGTTTAGACTTTACTCCACTTATTTTATCCCCTTTTATTTCTTTTATGTAGAGATTCTTTCGTCTCCTTTGCTACTTCCCTTCTGTGGCATATAATTTTCTTGGTTTGCAAATTCTCTTAAAAGTATAAGGAGATAACCTATTATCTGTCATGGGTTCTGTATACTTTTTCTTTAAATTATGTTTATTTAAGCATATAAATAAATTATATCACTTAAAAATTTATAAGTACTGTGTTTCATGTTACCATTTTTTTTAATAGAAAGCCACTACAAAAATCGCAATTATTTTATAAAAATTCCTGGGAAAACTCCTAGGAGAACTTTCGTTGAGTGGTTAGTTGAATACACAGTTGTAGGGCCATGGATATAGGGTCATCTTTATTTATCAATGTGCTCTATCCTACATTATGCATAAAAGAATTTTTGATTCAACTACATTTACACCATATGTATGATCAAACCAGCTAAATAATTCCCTTTTAGTTATTTTTTATCTTGAGAGTATCTATCACTTATTGTTTATAGTTACAGTACTCTATCCAAAAATTACTTGAACTCATTCTTTTCTTGTGCATGTTATTAATTTGAAATAAAGTTAGGCTTGTTTTGTTTTGGTATAATTTGGGGTTGACAATTTTATCATTTGTGAGTTTAGTTTGTTTTTGAATATGTAAAATATTAACATGGTTCAAAAGTCAATGATATATAAAAAGTTATAGAGTAGTTCCCCTTTACCTTAGGTGATAAATTCTAAGACCCCCAGTGGATGCCTAAAATGGAGATAGTATTGACCCCAATTGCCATCAATCTGAACACTTTCTTTCTTTTTTTTTTTTTGCAGTTTTTGGCCAGGGTTGGGTTTGAACCCACCACCTCAGGCATATGGGGCCGGCACCCTACTCCTTTGAGCCACAGACGCTGCCCCAATCTAAATGCTTTCTATTCTTGTTTTTCACCTATAAGTGTATGTAATACTTCTTCTATCTTAAGTAACCACTAATTGTGTATTGTTGCTGTAACTTTTGCAGTTTGAGGTGAGACAGGTAAAATAACATAAATTTCTTTTTTATTCTCCACAATTTCACAGATAAAGGATTCATTCTCACCATAGATCTTAGCAACCTCAACATATATTTTTTCCTGTTTTTATTAAGTCAAGCACTTTTATCTTTTCACATAATGGAAGCACTTTACAGCTTCTTTGGGGCATAGCTGAATTACCAGCATCACTGCTCTTGCACTTTGGAGCCATTATTATTAAGTACAATAAAGGTTACTAGAACACAAACATTCCCACGTGACAATGGATCTGACAACTGGGAGGGCCAGTAAGTGACTAAAGACACTTGGAGATGCTGGACAAAGGGATGATGTATGTCCTGGGTTGGGGCAGGGTAGGACAGGCCAGGCCGGTGCACAATTCCAAGTTGTGTTAAGGACAGCAAACAATGTAACACTTTTGAATTGTTTATTTCTGGAATTTCCCATTTGATATTTTTAGACCATGGTTGAATATGGATAACTGAAACTGGGGAAAGCAAAACCCTCAGCAAATTCTCACTCCCCACACTATCTGATTAACGTTATTTCCTCTCACTCTCTTGGGGGAATTATTTCCAGGATTCTTATTTATTTGTATAGGTTCCTTTTCACAAAATAGCAAGTACAAATACTGCTTTTGTATTTTTTTTCTTTATTATAAAATGGTGGAGTATTATTAGAACCTTATCTTTTTTCACCAAACAATATAACTTGGAATCCAACTCATAACAGTTTATAGAGATGTTGTGTGTTTATTTATTTGTTTGTGCCTCCACAGAAATCCAGTGTGTTCAGTTGTTTCCAATAATCGTTATGGAAAATAATAACCTTTGTGAATACATTTGTTTATATCATACATAATATTCATGAAGTTGTGTCTTTGTCTTAGTCCATGTGAGTTGCTATAGAGGAATACCTGAGTTGAGGCAATTTATTACATTAAAAAAGAGGCTTATTTGGCTCATGGTTCTGCAGGCTACAAGAAGAATGATGTCAGCTTCTGCTACTGATGCTCAGGAAGTTTCTACTCATGGAGGAAAGAGGAAGGGGAATTGAGATGTGTTATGGTCACATGACAAAAGAGAGAAGCAAGGAAGAGAAGGGGGAAGGTTCTAGACTCATATTTTAATAATCCATTCTCATAGGTACTAACCACAACAAGCCCTGATTCATTAGCAAGAGGATGGCACCAAGGCATTCATGAGGGATCTGCCCCTATAACCCAAACACCTCCCACTAGGCTTCACATTCAACATGAAATTTGGAAGGGACAAATGTACTAACCATATCAATCTTTGGGACAAATCACTATTTGTATATTCAGTTAAACCCTAAAAGTAGGCCCATACCGTTTAACACTCTCACCAGCATTATAAGAAAGTATCTGTTTCTTCACAGCTTTACCAACGGTATGGTGCCAGGCTTTTGAATTTTTACCACTTTTCATAGGTGAAAGTGATATCTTGGGATAGTTTTCATTATCCCTTTTTAAAGAATAAAAGTAATTAAGTAATATATTTGAAGTTGTTTTGCATATCTGCTTTCTATTAACCTTTACTTTGCCCTTTGAATCAACTGGGGGATTTGGTGGTCTTTTTTCATTTTTTAAGAGTTCTTTATATAATATTCCTGTATCTGCGATGAATGTTGTAAATATGTTTTCTAGGTTTTCATTTTTATTTTGACTTTGTTCATGGTATTCACACAATAGATTTTTAAACACAGTTGACTGCAACATTGTTTTATTGAATCTTGATTTTTACTCATACTTAAAAGAGTTTATCTAAAATCAGCTTAAAATAAAATTATATTTTCTTATTATAATCATAATAGCAGTGCTCTTTTGAAAGTAAAGCAGGTCCTATTACTAGCATCCCTAACATTTGAAACGTAACCCAGGCATGTCCCAGGAAAAGACAGACACATAGTTACTTATTTACAGGTATTGTTTTCTTTAAAATTTAGAGCTAATATTTACAGTATTTATTTTCTTTCTTAACATTTTAACCCTTTTAAGAACATAGGTCTTCTGTTTTCTCAATCTAAAATAACTTATCACCCCATTAGCAACAACAGCATTACATTATTCGGCAAAAGGAGGCTGTATTTTTAGATATTTTCATTTTATAGTACAAATGTATAATATTCTACTCTGCTCCTTCAGGTTCACTGATTAAAGAGAGAATGAGGAGCAACATACATCTGTTTATGCTGCCTATGAATTGAGCTCCAAATCTTTGTTTTTACTTAATCACTAACAATGCTCTGCCAAAAGACATGATTAATCATTTTTAATTATTCTAAATGGCAGCACTAGAATAACCTTCTATAATTATCATCAGTTAAAAAAAACTCAAAATAAATGCAACCATCCACATTAGAGCCAAATTAATTTTAATGGGGAGAAAGAAATTAATTCCTACTGGGAGTTTAATTGTACTGATTCTCGAGAGGGCTCAATATAGTCCGTATTAATATCCTCATTTAACAAAGGCAGAAGCTGAAGCCCAAAAGTTAACTAATCTGTCCAAGATAGAAAGTTGAAGTGAGTGAGTTTATATCCATCCCTACTCACTCACTTCAACTTTCTATCTTGGACAGTAAAAAATGCAGGATATAAAAGTTAAGACTGCATGATGCCAACAACCATTCTTTTCTACAATTCTTTGTTACCTCAAATGAGAAATAAATTGCTAATTTTTCTAGGAACTTCTTAGAAGACATTATAGCATTTTTACTTACTTGACTGCCATATTTTAGCAATGTAGCACTAAGCTCCCTTGAAACCAAATTATCACGCTACACACAATTTAAAGATTGAATTTATATTCCAGTAAATCCAAGCACAACCAATCGCAGAATATAAATTTACATTCAATCATGCTGATAATCTTCCAGATTAGCTCTCCTGTGGGTATTTGATGTTCCTATATAGGGGAATATATGCCTGTAATTTAGAGCCCTCTCCCCCCATTTCGTTGTCATCCTTACAAGGGGTCGGTGTTCTTGGTACATGGAGTTTCTGTAAAGACTTCTTTCAGTAGATCATTGAAGGATGGACTCACTTCTTCTCAGGGTCTGAGAAATTAAAGGACATGCATAGCCTCAGGCCCTCATTTTGAAAGCACTATCCACTGATTATAAAATGACAAAAGAAGCAGCAAAGCCAACCCTTTATTTTCCTACCTTGGACTTCTATCTGTTTAGTAATGCCGTGACATTTCTATCAAGTTTTCTCCATAAGGCCCTTTCAGAACACAAATAAAAGAATGAATGCAGGAGCCGAGCTTTCTCCAATTCAACTTTCAGCTCTGTTAGCTTTCAATACCAGAAATGTATTTAAAACTGGATAAGGTTTGTTAACTCTTATATGCCACTGTCACTCATTCAGATAGAAGAGAATAAAACTATATATGTGATAAGATTTGCAATTCAAATCAAACCATTTCACTTTGAAAATATAGTGTGTTCTGAGTCAGCGAAGACAGATAGGGAAGGCAAGAATAGGCTTTTAAATTCCTCTTTAGTAATAATATTGTAGTTGGTGTTCATAAATTCTAGGTCTATAATTTTGGTATAGTCTTTAGAGTATATTATAATGAAGATTTCCTGATGAGATATGCTTTAAATTTGATTCTAACTGTACTCTAGCACACCATTTATTAGCTAAATGTGTTTTTGAATGAATTTAGATTTTTTAAAGCATAAAACCCAAAGCAATAAAGCTACTCTAAATTTTTTCAAATGTTTGTATATTGTAAATAACGTTTTTTTAGGCCTTATCCATAATTTTTTGCACAAATTGAGATTCCACTAAAGAAGCAAAGGTAACTAAACTGGTACAATTAGCATCTTTCAAAACATAATACAAAAAAAAAAGAAGAATAAACTCCTTTCTTAACTGTTAAGCTAAATTTTGCTGCCTGTCACTCAAACAGTGTTATTTTAATAATTTTATAAGGAGCTTAGCCCAACTACTTCAGCTTACTTTAACTTGAAAAATAAAATCAACACTGTTTTTGAATCACAAAAGTATAAAAATGCATTTGAATAATTTAGCTTTATTTAAATTTCTATAATGAAAAGCACAGCACAACAAATGGTTCCAAGTTTTGTGCTTAAGTAGCAACTAGGTGATAGATTATGCATCTTTAGGAAAAGAATGGAAGCAATATGAATTCAGCACATATCTACTGTGGCAATGGTGCGAGTCTAGCTTCAGTAGGGATTTATAGTTTAATGAGATGTAAATCATAGAAGCAGCATTATTATGATGCTAATTTTTCCAAATCTAACAACTATCAACCTGACCCATATGAGAGGTCAATAAACAGCCATGTTTACACTTCACAATCTGTTCAGTGTGAGTGACTTGCCCAGTAGTGGGCATCAGATTTTTTCTCCCAGCAGTTCAGTGTTTTGATGTGTAGAGGAATGTTACAGGATATGACTAGTGATTGAAGCAGGCAGATATCAGCCTTCAATGAAAATTAAGCATGGGACTTTCCCTGACTCTTATTCCTACTTTCTCTGAGGCTTAGTAGAATAACTCCTTTTTAGATGCTGTGAGGTTACCCAATAGATTTTACTAATTTTCCTAATTATATGACTTCATTAGTTATTGTCATTTGCAACTAAAATAACTTCTGCAGAAAGTCTCACTGTTTAACTTTTTCTGGTTAGATGTCTTATTTTCAATGCAAAAGCTTTATAGAACCTACATAACTCTCAATACAATGGTGGTTAGGTGATGTTTACTATATATATATATATAATATCCGTATATTATATATATATATTTCATCCCCAAATGATATACAAATTGAGTATTCCAAACCTGAAAATCTGAAATGTTCCCTATCTAAACTCTTTGAGCCCAGGCATGATGCTCAAAGGAGATGCTCATTGGAGCATTTCTGGTTTCAGATTTTCACATTAGGTATATGGTGAATGAAGAAGTATAGTGTAAATATTCCAAAACCTTAAAAAACTCTGAAATCCAGAACACTCCTGATAAAAGGTACTCAGCCTATATGTATTTTTAACAAAATTATATGTGAAATATTTCTAGGGTTATATTATAAATTCAGTTGATAGACCACTCAAGTTATGTTTAGACATTTTGAAAACATAACATTTTGAAAAACATGTAAAAAGTCAAAAAAAAATGGGGCTGTGCCTCTTGGGTGTTGCTGGTGCTAAGAGAGGCCAGTACACTACACAAAGCCATCTTAATTGGTATTTGAAAGATGTTTTAAAAATTTAGCATTCTAATGCACTGCTACCTCGCGGTGTTTTAGTTACATTTTTAGAATCTAGTTAGAGGTTTGGCTTGCTATATAAATCACTCATTGTTCCATTAAAAAAATGAAAATTGCTCTCCTCCTTTCCCCACACAGTTTACCTGTAAATATTGGAAGTTTTAATTTACTAGATGAAATAACACAAATACAAAGTTGAAAATGATGTATTCCACAAGGAGGACAGAGTATTGCTATGCGAATTTCAGAGGAAAAGATAAAATGATGCCTGATACCCTGTAGGTGATCTTTGAAATCAAATCAAAAAGTGAACTTTGTGACTAAACTTTTAAAAACATCTGGATAAAGGGGGCCGAGCAAAATGGCAGACTAGAGACAGCTTCCTTGCAACTGGGCATGGTGAGATTAGGGAGAGAAGACTCCAGGCACTTCTGGCGAGTGGGCTCTAACCAGAAATATACAATCAAGAGCATAAGGAGGCAGCAGGAGACTTCAGGACCCCAAGAAGAGGAGAAAAACAGTGGAGAAGCAGCAAGAGCTTGTGATCAGTCAGAGTCTAGCTGGCTGTGGTGGCCGCAGGGGTGGAAGCGGCTACAGTAGTGGCAAGAGTTTGCAGATGGGGAAGATCTTCCCTGTGGGCTTTTTGTTTGTTTGTTTTGGGTTTTTTTTTAGGCGGGAGACTTGAGCACTTGATTGAGTTACCTTGGGAGACCTTGGGTGAATGAGAAAGTGACTATGAACAGTGCCCAGAGACTGGGACTGAGCTACCAAGGCAGAAGGGAGCTTCCATTGTTTGGCTGCAGACCAGGCGCCCCCTGATAAGCATGCAGCCAGTTCTAGAGAGATCCGAGAGACATGCTTTCCTGGGACTGTCACTGCTTAGCCAGGGGACATGGTTTGGTGTCTATTAAGTGGGCTGGGGAGAGATTCAGGCTCCTAACCCCATGGCGTTTGAGGGCTATGAAGTCAACAGAGTCTTCAAGTCTCCATCTTATACAACTGTATCAGAATTGGGATTAGCATTTCATATCCCATTTTTTTATAACATTCCTAAAATAGCTACTCTAGAGAGTCTATTTGACCCTTTCTTACTATATGACTCAATGTACGTCTATGGGATAATAACATAAAACACAGTAAAATGAATCTACAAATGTCTGAAACAATGTTGCCTCTGCAGTTTTCTCTCAGATGGTTTTGGTTTCATAAAATGAATAAATTGATACATCTTGGAAAATGTATAGACTTCCATTCTCCATAATTATTATTGTTTTTATAAACAAAAGCAAGTTAAGTTATAATTTCTGATAATTAACTGAAGTGAGGAAGCACTGTTTCTAATTAACTGCAATCCACTACTTTGATGACTGCAGAGAGTAGAGATGTTTTATACAAATTTAAAATTCTAATTTCAGAATTTCCCTTGATGAATGGGTCACCCATGTATTTAAGTTATTATGATTTATTCTTTATGGTAGACACTACTAAGCATCAGTATCTCATTTCTTTTTCCTTCCTGGATATAAGTGAAGAGTATATGTTCCAGTCTGCTTACAAGTTAGGTGGGCAATGTGAATAGCTGTAGTCATTGGAATATAAACACACATGATGTATCAAATGTCTTGAACAAAGTAGTGTAACCCTCTACACAATCCTGAAGTACCTCCCTTCTACTGTAACAAAAGCACTGATTTCATATTGAAATGGAATAGTTACTTAGGATCCAGGTATCCTGGATCATGGAGTTACTTATAACCGAGAGATCTAGTGCTATTGAAAATTGTGAACCTAAAGTGGATGATGTGTGAGTGACAAGTTTGCACTGTGTGAGTCACTAAAATTTTGGTCTTGTGGGTTATTGCAACAAAACATAGCTCATCCTGAACAATATATCCTCCTGTGTAGTTTGTTAGAAAACTTGACCGGCCTTCATTTAATTATAATTTTAAGTAATAAATTGGCATTGTAGTTTTATTATCTGTGAGTTTTATTGAGTCATTGAACATTCATTGAATGCTTATTAAATGCCAGAGACTAAATTAGGAAATGGAGAGAAAAGTATAAGATAATTTCTTATTTCTGGAGGATCACAGCCACTGAAGCAGAAAAAGAGTATTTAAATGTCATTGTAATTTAATTTGTAAAGAGAAATTATAGAGATATGCAAAAACTCAATATGGGAATCCTTAAGAAGAATAACTAATGTGAATGAAAATTCCTGGAGGAGTTAAACACTGATCTGTACCTTTAAGAATGGTGAAGTATTTATACTCTATACTTAATAGAGTTGACAAGTACCCTTGCAATATGAACCATAGGAATGGTCTGTTTACCCTCCTTCACTCAAATCTCCCAATGTCTTAACACAATAATTAAGTAAATGAGGTGAAGGCTATATTAACTACTTTGATGTAAGCATTCCAAATTGTATATAAAATCAGCACATTGTACCCCAGAAAGGCATTGATGTGTATGCAATCTATGTGTTTATGACTTAATAAAAAAAAAAAGGTGACATAAAACAGGGAGGGGAAATGCAATAGGAATAATCTTCCCCTAGAGAGAGAACCTGAGTAAAGGTAACGAGGAAGAATACAGTGAAGAAAGAGAATTATAAGCAGTCTGATATTGCTCAGGTAATACTTAAAGGCATGGACTTGTCAAAGATGGAGCGAGAGACGTTATCAGGGAAAGCTCAAAAATGCATGCTTTTCAAAATTCACAGGTAGTCACTAAATGATTTTGGTCTGGTTTGGCTGGATACCATAGGTAAAGGACAAGCCAGAAGGAGGCTTGTGGTAGAAGTGACAAAAGATGAATGGCTTTAAGGAGTTGCAGGAGATACAGATTATGGAACATAGAGTATCACTACTTAATTTGAAACCTAGGCATTTCCACTTTCTAAGCTTATGACATAGATAAGCGCTATCTCTATACCTTAATTTCTTCATTTGCAAATTTGAAATAGTGATTTTAAAAATCTCTTTATAGAACTTTACCTAACAAATAGAAACAATGTAACCCAACCATTTGTACCCTCATATTAATCTGAAATGAATAAAAATCTCTTTATAGAGCTATTATAAATTTTACATGGAATAATGGCTTAGCCATTTTAGCAGACATATAGAAAAATAGGTGGATTTAAAAAATGGAGGAGGGCAATTGATTCCTAGCTGAGTAATAGTTACAGGATTAAAGAAAACCTACTCTATTTTTGGATAATGGTAAACATTCTGATTCTGGAAGATTTGACCTCTTTATGCAAAAAGAATTTGCTGGTTTACTTTTTAAGTTAAAAGCATCAAGCATTATAGTCATGCATAGTTTAATGACTGGTGGACACATTCTGAGAAATTCATCTTTAAGCAATTTCATCACTGTGCAAACATCATAGATGTTTGTAAGTTTAGTACTTACAGAAACCCACATGGTATAGTTTACTATACATCTAAACTGTATGATATGGCCTATTGCTCTTGGGCTATGCACTGGAATAGTATGTTACTCTACTGAATATGATTAAGCAATCATAACACAATGGTATTTCTATGTTTAAATATATCTAAACATAGAAAAGGTACAGTAAAAAAAGAAGGTAGAAATGATTAAAATAAAAAGTTCACCTGTATAGGCACTTACAATGAATGGAGCTTAGAGAAGTTGCTCTGGGTGAGTCAGTGAGTGAGAGGTGAGTGAAGGTGAAGGACGCCCTAGAACATTACTATATACTGCTGTAGAATTTATAAACATTACACATGGGCTACACTAAATTTGCTAAGCAGTATTTTTCTCTCTTCAACATTAGTCTTAGCTTACTGTAACTTTTTGGCTTTGCAATTATTTTTATTTTTTTAAACTTCTGACTCTTGTAATAATGCTTAGCTTAAAACACAAACACATTGAACAGCTGTACAAAATATTTTTTCTATCCTGTAATTTTTTTTCTATTTTTAATTTTTTTTAATTTTTTTTTTTTTTACTTTTTAAACTTATTTTTGTTAAAATCTAAGACACCAACACACACGTTGGCCTAGACCTACATAGAGTCAGGGTCATCAAGATGTTAGGAACTTTTCAGCTCCTTCATATCTGATGGGACTGTCAATGTATGTGGTCCATTGCTGATGTGTTATGTAGCTCATGACTGTAAGTCACATATAAGTGATGGTTGATGACAGGAAAGTGGAAGGCATTCCAAGGAAAGAACATGTACAGAGTAATGAGAAGTGAACTGATGATGGAACTTATGGAAAACCACATTTAGGGAAGATGAAAATACAAGAGTTCAAGCTATAGTTTTGGAAGAAATAGTATACAGTGTTCAGTATCATAGAAATTAAGAAAATAAATTTTAACTTACCAATTGTTGGTAAATAGAATCATTGGATCCTTCATGATCCAAACCCTCTCTCCCAACTCTCATTTTCTAGAATTGAATTTCTAGGTTTTAGTGCCATTGTTAGGATAGTCCTCGATATCAGAACTCTTACTAAGGTGTCAAAGGAAATTTGGGGAAACAATAGATTGAGTAAATGTGGCATCCTTTGCTATTTGAACTTGAAGTTTGGACATTGTAACCTAATAGATTAAAAAGAATGTATACTTTTGTCTGAAATATTTCATATATCCAAAATAAATTAAAGCCATGTCCATAAAGAAAATATTTGTATTTTTTCTGATCTTTTAGTCAGGGAAGACAATAGTTTTCCCACCTTGCTTACACAAAGATCATCTTAATCTGTAATGAAAGTGATAACTTAGACTGCCATTTGCCTTATTCTGGACTTATTTCTCAATCACTCCAAAACAGGAGCAAGAAAAAATGGCGTTCTTCATGCCACTTGATCATGTAAGAGACTCAGTCCCTTGAGTAAAGGACTTGAATCTTTGGCATAATTATATCTTTTTTGCATAAATATAAAACTGAGTGTAGTATAACAGCTGAATGTTTGGATGAAAATAAAGAAAAATACTTGATGCCATGTTTATCAACAAAATTTTTTTTATTTTTAAACATGTTTTTAGATTGCATTGATTAATGCTAGACAGAAATAAGCAGTAGTTGAAACCTGAAGAATGGCAGTTATTAATTTGAACATAATTCATTACGGAATTTATTTAAACTCACATTGTGAATTAATATATATCTGTATTACGTATATGCATCTGTATGTGTGTAAAGGTATTTATATATAGTGACTTGTTATTCATGCATGTACATACATCTAATAAGTTTGTATCTTATTCCTTTGTAAAACTTTCTAAAACTCCAGCTGTAATATTCATTAAGTATAAATATCCCATTATCTGTCTAAAAGAAATAGTTTTATCTCTTCTGGAAAAGAAAATGATTCTTTTGAGAAAATAATCAAATGTGAATATATAAGTTGTGAAATTGTCAATGAACATACAGTTTGCTAATCATAGGACATGCAAAATTTGGCATATAGAGAAATTATGCCCCATGACTTAAATTCGGATGCTTGGCAAAGCCTAAGGGCAAAGTCGACCCTGGCTGGTTGTATGGAAATCTTTTTGCAATCTGTAATGTCTGAAGTTACTTTTTTATGTTTCCATTAATGTTGCTCTGTTGTGAGATTTAAGAGAAGATTTATTTTATTATTGCCTATCCACATTATGGAACCTGATTTGCATAAAAGGATAAATAGTAGATTTCCCTTCCACCAATAAATTATTTACATTGGAAGAGAATTTCCAACTCAAATTTCCAGTTAAAGCACTTATTTACATACACAGCTCTTCCTTATTTTTTTGTTTCAAACCTTCCTTATTTCCATATGAATAATATTTTTCTAAGACTGATATTGTGTATCTACAGCTATTTTATATAATACCGATAATTTTATTTAATAAATAATTTGCTTAAGATTTTTCAGTCACTGTAATTTTTAAAGCAGCAACAAAAGCCTATAACTACATTTTCTCCTCAAGTGTCACATCTGAAGATTGGTTTGTTCTCAGAACAATAGTTGAAATTACCATAATGGGAATGAGAGATAATAAGAATAATAAATCCTTAGTATAATGCAAATCTAAAGTTTCTGAATATCCCATCCTTTCATTTAATGCCAGAGACATATTTTTAGGTAGTGCAAAAGAAAACACTATTTTTAGTTCTTATAAAGTATGCATGTTAACTTATTTCCTTCCTACTGTGATATAAATAGAGAATATAAACTTAACTCTTAAAGTAATAACATGTCATGCTATGTAACGGTGTGCAATATCAAATGTTTTTTAAGCACAAAGTTTACCTCTTTAAGTTACAAATAGGAATAAAGCAAAATATCACTAAGTTATTCATCATTCTGGGGGATGGAACAATGGCTGGATTACAGTTTAGCTGTCTATATTATTTTCTTAAATTTTATTCACTCAGTGGCCACAAATTTTTAATGAACTCTACTATGTAACACACACTAATCTATGTGTTGGATATATAGTCATGAACAAGAAAGTAAAACTCATATTTCTCAGGATATTTATGTTCCAAGAGCATATGGGCATCCAACTCATAGATTATATGCAAATGCTACATCATTTTACATCAGAGACTTGAGCACCCGCTGATTTTTCTACCTGTAGGAGGTCCTGGAAACAATCTCATATGGTTACCAAGAGATGATTATACCTTTTAGCAACAAAATAATCTTAATTTCTCCCTCCCATCCTTTGTATCATGCTTTCCATTCATTCTGCTTATACACAGGCAATATCTATGTTGTTGCCATAGTTATCATCTTCAGCAAACTGTTATTTATTAAATCAAACAACCATAATAAAAATGAAAAATTTTATTTTGCCTTCACTTAAAAAATATACTGCATAGAGGGAAATGTGATATACAGGTTGAATCTCTCTTATTCAAAATTCTTTAGGCCAGAAGTGTTTCAGATTTCGGATTATTTTGGATTTAGGAATATGTAGATTTATACTATCCAGCTGAGCATGCCAAATCCAAACAGTCTAAATCAGAACTATTCCAGTGAACATTTCCTTCAAGTACCAGGTTGGCACTCAAAACATTTCAGATTTTGGATCACTTTGGATTATGGATTCTCAGATTTGGGATACTCAGTCTGTCTAAATAAAATAAATAGAGTAATAGAGCCAGTAGGTGGGAATGCTGGCTTAGTTGGGATCAGGGAAAGCCTTTCCCAGAAGAAGACATCTGGAGTAAGACCCAAGTGATGAAAGGCAGGCATCCATGGGGAAATCTCTAGGAAAAGAATCCCAGGCATAGAGAATAGCAAGTGTAAATGCTCTAAGGATAAACATCCTTGTGCCTGTAAGGAAATGAATGATCAGTGGACTGATGCATAGTCATTGAAGAAGAGATTTTGTCAAATAAATAGGCCTGGACCAAGAAAAACAATTTACATATATGTGTCGGATTTTTTATTTTATCCTGAATCTGTTAAAGTCTATATTTAAGATGTCATTCTGCATACTATGTAGGAAATTACTGCAGATAAACTTATAAAAATATGCCGGAAATAAAAACAAATGATACACATATCAGATTTACCCTCCCACCTGAAACAAACATATAAAATAACGGCTTTCAAGAAATTGGACACGAGACAGCGAAAGACAGTGATCTTTGAGAGATAATGGGATGAGCTCACCTTAAGCTTTTGGTCTGGAGAGCTTCTCCGGACTATAGCGCTGATGGGAACCAGGTGGAGCACAGAGGCTTCCGTTAGGTAAGGAGACAGAGCTGAGAATCAGAGGGAATTCAAGACTGCTACAATTCACAGACACAAGTACCTGAGAGAAAGGAAGAGCACAGAGAAAACTCTGGAGGTCTGCAAAAGGTATTCTGGAATATTCAGCAGAATAGTGGCTAGTGCATACATGAGAGGAAACTACTCAAGGTTATAGAGAACCACCTCAAAAGATTTAAGACTATAGTTGCCAGACCTCCAGCTTATAACCAGAGTCACGCTGAAAAACCTCATTGTTCACAGGGCATGAAGGGGAGTGCTCAGAACAGCTTGCTTTTTGTATTGGTTTCCTAGGATTGCGGTAATAACGTATCACAAACCGTGTGGCTTAAGCAAATTTATTGTTTCACAGTTCTGGAGGCCCAACATCAAAAGTGGGCCCTCTGAGAGCCGTGAGGAAGAATCTGTTCCCTCTCTCTCTCATACCATCCAGTGGTCCCAGGTTTCCTGAACTTATGGCACTATAACTTTAGTGTCCCCCTCCATTTTCACATGGCCACCTTATCCTTTTGTGTGTCTGTGTCCAGACTTCCCCTTTTTATAAGGACAGCATGCTGGATTAGGGTCCACTCTAATGACTTCATCTTAACATGTTTAAATATGCAAAGACCTTATTTCCAAACAAGGTTGCACTGAGAAGTGCTGGGAGTTAGGACTTCATTATATCATTTCTTTTAGGAGGGAGGAACAAATTCCTAACTCTTCATTAAAGGGAAATATTAGCTTTAGAATAAATGCTACCTTAGTTCCACCTAACAAATTTTAAAGAAAATATTAGAAAGAATCAAATTATTTCCAAGTAAGTTAACTGTGTTCTAGCCTAAGATGCAGCAATATTTACTGGGAACTAAAAACTATTCAGTGCCAAACAAGGTAATAATATACAATGCCTGGCATCCAATCACAATTGCAAGGCATGAGAAACACACTAAGATAAAATATTGATCACTTGAAAAAAAATGTAAAACTGACACAAATACTAAAATTAATAAATGAGGATATGAAAAGTCATTTTAATTGTATTTTATAAGCACAAAAATCTAAAATTCTGAACATGTGAAGCAAGATTTGCATGATGTATAAAAATATATCTACTATATATGTAGATAATCTTATATGTGAGGATAATAAATTATATATAACGTTTCCTTCCTGGCTTTGGCTTCATTTTATCTTTGGACAGAAATGACAGAAAGTGTCCATCACTAGTAGTGAATTCTCAGTGCTATTTCTATAGTATAATCATAATACTTTGTGTAGGTTTCTATTTGAGTATATATATATATATATACCATTCTTAGTGTATATAGTACATATTATTATATGATGACCATCTGAGCAAAATGGATTCTTGATACAATGAAGAAAGGAATAATGTAATTTGCTATCAGATTCAAAACAGGAAATAAACCTTATAACATATGAAATGATAAACTACAGCTTTACTAATTCCATAGTCCCTTTAAATAAAATTATTTATCATACATTTCACATGATAAAATGATATTTACTTTAGAACATATGAAAAAGAAAGATGCTTTAAATAAAATATATTAAATTGCATGTTTAGAGTTTTTAAATTTGATATTGCTTCATGAGCACTACTTATATCATTTAATTACCTTTGAAAATGTTTTCAAATGGTTGCATAATATATTATTGTATAATCTACCCTAAATGTAAATATTTTTTACTCTTACGACTATGATTTCTCCTAAGTGCTTAACAGACCTATTGTGAGGTTGTAAAAATTACCAAATTGGTAAATCAATCAATTTAAAACAATATGGTAAGAATTGTAACAAGTATGCCATTACTGTTGTATTATTTGTATGTGTTGGCAAATACTTTGGCCATATTTTTCTAATATATTTGCCAATGCCTGTTACAGAAAAGCCCTACCTGTTAAAGATCATTTTTCTTTAACATACTTCTATTGATTTGAAAATGAGATTAAAGGTTAACAATGAAAAATGAAAAATTATTTTCAAAAATTATGAGCAATTTCTTGAAATTCTTGATGGTAGACTAAATGTAACACTTTTTGATGATATATGGATACTTCATGATTGAAAAGTCGATTAGGATCATTTGGTTTAGTTTGGTTTTATACCTGCTCCTAAAAGACAATGAGCTGATCCTTATCGTTAAAGAAAAATCTTATAATATTTGTTGCTTGTAAAAGAAAATAAGAAAGTAGTCTTTTAGTATCTGACACAAATCTGAATAATAAATATGGCTTGGGCTCAATCGCAGATGTACCATTGGCATTTTATGATGAACTGCTGGGCTGGGATAATCATATGACTTGACAGGGAAGGCTTGCCCACGTTTTAAGTAAGGATTCCGTCTCTGCTAAAGATCTGTAGCATGCCTATTCCTCATCAGGCCTGTAGTTTCCTTCAATGGAGACTATGATCTTGCTCTAGATTCCCTGGGGCCTTGTGATCCTCTTACTGCTTTTCATTATATGACATCTTTTCCTTACCACTGATGCCTCCCCTCCATAAAATAAGAGTTTGCTCAGTTTTTTGTCCAAGCGACAGGATGGCTTTCACTATATCCTCTACCAGCTACCGAGCCCTTCATTGCCCTGGAGCAAGCACAAAGTTGGAAGCCTTCCATTTTGCCTGGTAGATAGGCTGAACCAGTGTTCCTAGGTATAAAATGCTTTTCCAACCAAAGAGGCCTAACCAGAAGTTGAGCTCCCTTCTTTGTGGTAGAGGATGTCAGATACAGTAACTTACCTCTTATTTTTGAGGAGATGTCCAACCAGGTCCCTGAGTATTGTATAACCAAAATTTTACTGATGTGGCATAACACCTGATTGATGAAGAACACATGTGGCACCAAATTCTCTGGTGTACTGGCCATCTCTTGCTTGTCCTGCTCAGTTGGTACTATGTTATCAACATAACTAATCCATGTCATACCATGGGGGGATTCAAGTGGTACAGATCTCTTTGCACTACTTTGTGTCAGAAGGCAGAGTATTAAAACAACCCTGAAGAAAACTGTAAATGAATACGTTTGTTCTTTCCATTTGAATGTGAACTGATGATCACGTATCATGTAAGTGAGGCCTCAGGAATCTTCTTTTAGCAAGGAAGCTGTATTTGGCACAATAGCTATGAGTGTAGATGCTACTTGATTAAGCGTGAAACAGTCCAAAATCATTCTTAAGGATCCACGTAGTTTCTTCAGAATGGCAAATGATTGGGATTTTTACCCCTGAATTCTTCTCACCCCTGTCTCCACTACAGAGATGTAGTATTCTTTTTCATTTAATGTCTGGGTTGGAGAAGGGCGATTTCATGGGTTTCCACTTGGTCTTAACCTCCTGTTAGTGCTCTTCCCTGTAGGCTAAGGACCATTCTAACTGCCAAGTATAACATTCCCAATTGGATACTTGAGCACTGAATAACTGAACATTTGGTAAGTCCCAGTTGTCCACTGTGAGTTGAATTTTGTCCAGGACTTCATTTATTATAGGATACAAATAAGACCCTGTTCTAATAAGAAGGTGTGATGAGGCCTTATGTTAATTCAGATCTCAGTTCTTGAGCTATTTCAATTTTCCTCATGCTTAAGTGGATGGTGAACTCAGTAAATGGCCACATTTCTCTTTAGGAAAGGACTTGGGGCGTCATTATAGGATGTAATTGCCATGATGCTGGAAAGTGTTTTTTCAAGGAACTAGGCCACTCAGTCAATGAAATCCAGATTTGAGAACTGCCTCAGGTTTGGGGAATGAACAAGAGCTCATTTCTTTTTATTGGAGCAAATGCCCTCATCCTTCTGCTACTCTATTTTTTTGTTTTGTTTTTTGGTTATAGTTATTAAGCAGCACCCTTCTTCACTGTTCATCTGTTGTATCCTTAGGAATGCTGTGTTCTACTAAGCATCTCCACAACTCCATGAGGTTAAAGCCCCTTAGCAGTCAGTTGCCTTGACCTGCCTGTAATTACTCTAATTGCAGCCTCCTGGCTTCTGGTGATTCACTAGTGTCACCTTGCTTCTTCTGATGGGCAACTCATGCTCATGGTTGTTAATGAGCTCAGCTCTGTGGCAGCTCTGGCCTGCAGAGCTCTGGCCTGCAGAGGTGAACTGAACTCCTTAATGATGCTGTTTCTCCTTTCGTCAGAGCATACCTAAGGTATGTGGTGAATGGTATGTCCTTGTACCACTCCTGTGAAAACTAGCCTTCACGTGGGTCTCTTTGCTTTGTATCATATATACATCTTAGCAACCCACTGGCCTCAGCATCTTTGTTCTTTTCTTTTCTTTCTTTTTTTTTTTTTTTTTCAATTGAGACAGTCTCATTTTTGTCACCCTCAGTAGAGTGTTGTGGTGTCAAAGCTCACAGCAACCTGAAACTCTTTGACTCAAGAGGTTTTCCTGCCTCAGCCTTCCTAGTAGCTAGTACTACAGGTGCCCACTACAACGCCTGGCTATTATTTATTTATTTTTTAAGCAGGACCAGGCCAGGTTTGAATCCACCAGCCCCAGTGCATGTGGCTGATACCCTAACCACTGAGATATGGGTGCCCAGCCACTTTCTTTTTTTTTTTATTTCTGAATGATATAGGGATACAAATGTTTTGGTTACATGAATTTTTTTATGTAGTTTGAGTGAGAGTTAAAAGTGTGCCTTTTACCCAGAGAGTGTGCATTGTACCAATCAGGTGTGAATTTACCCTTCTTCTCCTCTCCCTCCTATCTGCTGGATTTCCACTGAATTTTACTTCCATGTGTGCCCAGGAGCATTGAACAATTAGTTCTAATTTAATAGTGGGTACATGTGGTGTTGGTTTCTCCATTCTTGAATACTTCACTTAGAAGAATGGTCCCAGTGACATGCAGGCTGTTACAAAAACGATTAGTTCACCTTTTTTTTTTTTTTTAAATTAAATCATAGCTGTATATATCAATGCAGTCATGGGGTACAATGTTCTGGTTTTATATACATTTGAAATATTTACATCAAGCTGGTTAACATACCCTTCATGGCATTTTCTTAGTTATTGTGTTAAGACATTTATATTCTATATTTAGTAAGTTTCACATGTACCCTTGTAAGATGCACCATAGGTGTGGTCCCACCAAATTACTCTCCCTCCACCCATCCTCTCCTCTCCTCTCCCTTTCCCCTTTCCCCATATTCTTGGGCTATATTTGGGTTATAGCTTTCATATGAAAGCTATTGGTTTCATAGTAAGACTGAGTACATTGGATACTTTTTCTTCCATTCTAGAGATACTTTGCTAAGAAGAATATGTTCTAGCTCCATCCATGTAAACATGTAAGAGGTAAAGTCTTCATCTTTTTTAAGGCTGCATAGTATTCCATGGTGTACATATATCACAATTTATTGATCCATTCATGGGTTGATGGGCACTTGGGCTTCTTCCATGACTTAGGAATTATGAATTGGGCTGCAATGAACATTCTAGTACAAATATCTTTGTTATAATGTGATTTTTGGTCCTCTGGATATATACCTAGTAGAGGAATTGTAGGTTTATTTTATATCTTCTGGATATATACCTAGTAGAGGAATTGTAGGTTTATTTTTAGATCTCTGAGTGTTCTCCAAACATCTTTTCAAAAGGAACATATTAGTTTGCATTCCCACTAGCAATGTAGAAGTGTTCCCTTTTCTCCACATCCACACCAACATCTCTGGTTTTGGGATTTTGTGATGTGGGGTAATTTTACTGGAGTTAGATGATATCTCAAAGTAGTTTTGATTTGCATTTCTCTGATGATTTTAATGATGAACATTTTTCATGTGTCTGGAGGCCATGGGCCTGTCTTCTTCAGTGAAATTTCTCTTCAAGTCCCTTGCCCACCCTGAGATGGGATCACTTGTTCTTTTCTTGCTAATATGTTTGAGTTCTCTGTGGATTCTGGTTATTAAACCTTTGTTGGAGACATAAACTGCAAATATCTTCTCCCATTCTGAGGGCTGTGTGCTTGCTTTACTTACTGTGTTCTTGGTGTGCAGAAGCTTTTTAGTTTGATCAGGTCCCAGTAGCGATGCTGCTTCAATTTCCCGGGAGTCCTCCTCATAAAATATTCATTGAGGCTGATTTCTTTTCTTTTGCAGTTTTTTTTTTGTTTGTTTGTTTGTTTTGTTTTGTTTTTTGGCCAGGACTTGGTTTGAACCTGCCACCTTTGGCATATGGGGCCAGTGCCTTATTCCTTTGAGCCACAGGTGCTGCCCTCAGGCTGATTTCTTCAAGAGTTTTTCCTGTACTTTCTTCTACTATTTTTATAGTTTCATGTCATAAGTTTGTTTTTTTGTTTGTTTATTTGTTTGCAGTTTTTGGCCAGGCTGGGTTTGAACCTGCCACCTCCAGCATATGGGGCCAGCGCCTTATTCCTTTGAGCCACAGGCACCGTCCCCAGGCTGATTGCTTCAAGAATTTTCCCTGTACTTTCTTCTAGTATTTTTTTAGTTTCATGTCTTAAGTTTAAATCTTTAATCCAGTGACAGTCTATCTTAGTTAATGGTGAAAGGTGTGGGTCCAGTTTCAGTCTTCTACAGGTCACTAGCCAGTTCACTCAGCACCATTTGTTAAGTAGGGAATCTTTTCCCCACTGAATGTTTTTAATTGGCTTGTCAAAGATCAAATACCCTTTTGTTTTTCTTACTGCCTGAGTGGCACTCCGTGGTGTACATTTATCCCATTGTATCAATCCACTCATATACTGATGGGGACTGGGTAGGTTCCACATTTTTGAATTGTAAATTATGGACAATAAACATTCGAATACATGTGTCTTTTTAATAAACTGACTTTTTCCCCCTTTGGTTAAATCCTCAGTAGTGGTATTGCTGGATCAAACAGTAGTTCTTCCTTGTTCCTTTCGCTGCCATTTGTTAGCAAACTCAGGTGTTTCTCTTTCAGTGATCATACGTCTTTGCTTTTTCCAAAATGCTAAGAACCTCCCTTATATAAATCTTTCTTCATTCCCTAAATGCCTTTCCAGGAAAAGGATGTTAAATTATGAGTCTCCCCCCCCAATGACCCCAAGTGAACAAATTCTTCCTTATCTAGTATTATGTTCTAATACCCTTTTAAAAAGTCTGCTTAAATTCCAGCCCCATGTTGGGCTTTTTGTTTTGTTTTTTCCTAGATCTTACTCATATAAACTGGCTAATTCTTACAACTCTTTTGTATTATAGTCTGTTTCATAGTGTATGAGGCCCTTCACCTTTCAAGCCAGGTTAGGGAGAGACAGAGCACTGAGAGCACTGGTGGCAAAAGGAGAGGTGATAACAGTAGTATCTCCTGAAAGGTCTCTGTCTTACATGGCAGAGACAGGCATGGGATGTCATTCTGCAGCATCTTCTAGCATGATATTGATTAAAAAAAAAAACAAAAAAACCCTCTCTTACTAGGGTGGGCCACCTCTGCAAACTCAGAGGCATTTGTGGATCTACAGAACTAACATCCATAGGTATATGCATCCAAATCTCTCATTATCATGTTTCAGAATTCTACATTTTCTCCACAAAAATCCTGACCTTTGCATAAAACACCTAACTTGGCTGAGCATTCAAAAATCTTTGGACCCCGTAACAATTATTTGTTTGCCATGTCAACTACCCCTTGAATGTTGGTAAAAGAGTCTTTTTGTTAGCTGACTTTCTCACTTAGTGCTTGATGTTAATACCATCAATTTCACCTTATTTCAAGCACCTTAGTGCTTGACGTTAATATCGTCAATCTCACCTTATTTCTCCCTAGATTATTAATATGATTTATAAGTGACCAGCCAATGCATGTGCATGGCTTTTTTCCCTTTCATCATTTTGTATCTTTCAAATGACTAAATCATTGCATTTTCCACTCCATCTCCTTTACACATTTCTAGGTCACCACCAGTGGAATCTTTAGTCACTGAACTGCCACCCTGTGTTAAGAACTAACTATGCCCTATCTACCAACCAGGATGGTTGAAAACTGAAGACCATGACCAGATACCTGAGTTACAGTTTCTCCATACATAACTTTCATGACAATTCAGAAGATCCCTGAAGATTATTTGACACAAAATACCCTAATTGGTTCAGAGCAGAGACAGGAACACTAGGGGGAACCATTGCCTAATTTCGTAAATTAGAACCTTGCTACATTATCCATTTGCTGGCTATAAAATGCATAACATGCAAATATCATTAGTGCAAAATATGTTTGGGAGATCTCTGGCTTCACTATAAAATTGGTTAAACTTTGAATCAAATAAGATCAATAGGAAGGCCTCTTTTTTTTTTTTGCTTATTGTGATTCATTCCTTTCCCTTGTGTCTACCTATTATTATTTTCAATCTCATACTGTGCCATAATCCATGGTAATTTGCACCAGAATGTGATATTCAATGGACTTAATTTTCTATAGTAAATAAATATAAAAAATCATTTTCTCTGACAATAACTACTTCAAGATTATGGTCTAAAATCAGAATGGTTCTTCCCTGCATTTCTATTATTCTAATTACATTTTTTCCTAATTCACTAATGCAAATATTCCTGATGGACTTTAGGAGAACCTGCAGTCTATTTTTTTTATTTTTTATTTCTCTTCTAGTGTGAGTAGAACGAAGTTCCTGGCAAGACAGAAAGAACCTGATATGAACAATGCAAGAATATTTAGCACACTAAAGGGCTGGTGAAGGGCTCAACTACAACTTGAACTTTCCCTTCGAAACAAAAACAATGTAACCTAAACATTTCTACTCTCATATTAATCTGAAATTTTACAAAAAGAACTTCACAGCTATAGTTATAAGTTTCTTTACAAATCAATGTATCTTTTCCTTATTGTTAATTCAATTAGTAAAATAATACTCATAGCAGAATACTATATATACTGTGGTTTCTCTGGATAGGCGCTCTTATATGGAAATGTAGTTTTAAAAAGGATACCTGAGTGTCCAAACTTACCCTTCAGAGGAGTCCTGCTTCACCAGGAAGGCCTGCATTAGTATCTCTTCTATACTGAGTAATGTCTGGAAGGTCTCTGTGAGAAGCACATTCCCTGCCTGCAAATACAATGATAATTTTTTTTTTTTTTTTGAGACAGAGTCTCACTTTGTCACCCTCAGGGGAATGACTATGGTGTGATCACTCACAGCAATCTCAAACTTTTGGGCTCAAGTGATTGTCTTGCCTCAGCCTCCTGAGTAGCTAGGACTACAGGCTCCCACCACAACACCTGGCTATTTTTAGAGATGGGGATCTCACTCTGGTCCAGGCTGGTCACAAACCCGTGAGCTCAGGCAATCCACCTGCCTCAGCCTCTGAAGTGTTAGGATTACAGGCATGAGCACCCTCACCCAGCCTCACAGTGATAGATTTTGAAGCACAGCAGCTGAAGATGCTAGTTCGTTTTCTCTTCATAGTAGGAGATCTAAAAGGTGTGTTTTGAAGGTACCATGTATGCACATGAAGTCTTATTTCTCTTCTTAAAAGTGCCTTTTTCCATGAAAAGTATGCATTTTGAGTGGTTTGGGCTACTGCTCACACCATTTCTGATGTGTGTTAGGACATTAATTTTTGCTCCAAGTCTTAGTTTTTTCTTTTTCTTTCTTTATTGAAGAGATAGAGTCTCATTTTGTCACCCTCGGTAGAGTACTATGGCATCACATAGCTCACAGCAACCTCCAGTTCCTGGGCTTAGGCGATTCTCTTGCCTCAGCCTCCCGAGTAGCTGGGACTATAGGCTCCCGCCACAATGCCCGGCTATTTTTTGTTGCAGTTTGGCGAGGGCCAGGCTCAAACCCACTACTTTCGGTATATGTGGCTGGCGACCTACCCACTGAGCCACAGGTGCTGCCCAATTGTTTCTCTCTCTCTCTCTTTTTGGGGGAAGGGGCAGAGTCTTATTCTGTAGCTCAGGCTAGAATGAAGTGGCACAATCATAACTCATTGCAGCCTCTAACTCATGGGCTCAAGCATTCCTCCTGGCTCAGCCTCTTGAGTAGTAGGTCCATAGACACACACCACCATCCCAAGCGAATTTTTAAAGAAAAATATTTGTATAGACGGGGTCTCACTATTAGATTACCCAGGCTGTTCTCAAACTTCCAGTTTCAAGTTATCCTCCTGCCTCAGCTTCCCAAAGTTCTGGGGTTATAGGTAAGAGCCACTGTGCCCAACTTCAGTTTTGGGTACTTTCAAACCTCACTTTGCCAAGAAGGGAAATAGCTTTCCATTCTAGGTTCCAGGTCTTCCAAGTGGGACATGCATATAAAAGGTGATCAGGCCTCATTAGGCAGGAGCCTTCTCAATGCACTGATTCCCAGAGCTGGTGCTTTAGTACTTGCACAGTATTCCTGTGCCTGTTTGTGCTTATGTGTGAGTGTCCAGCGAGTATCACATTTCATCCAACCGCAGCTGATTTTGACATCTGGCTTTCTGTCAGCTTAACCACAACCCTTGGTCTTCCCCCACTGGTCTTCTCCCCACCCCACAATGGTGTTTTGGCTTCATATGTGGTCTGCCTTTGCAAACTCCTTTCCCCTCTCCTGTCTACATTGCAACATATTTGATCATGTCTGTTGTATAACTGACTCCTTACTTGTGGACTCAGTAATTAGTATCTTTTTGTTTTGTTATAGGACTTTGAAAATAAGTCACTGTATGTTAATGGTTATCAAACTTTAATATAGATAATAATTCCCTACAGTGGTTATTTAAAATATAGATTACTTGAAATTGCCTCTCATGACTCCAATTTAGTAGGTTTGGGATAGGACTAAGGAATTGACATTTTTAACAACCATTTTAGATAATCAGAGGCAAGTTATGGTCAGTGACCATCACTTGGAGATTTATGATGAAAAATTTTATTTTTATATGCTGATTGAAATTTTTAGAAGAAAAGAATGTTGGCAAATGTTTTTGTATAACATTATAATCTTGAAGATGATACAATAGAATCTTAGCGTTTGAAGACTATCTCAACATCATTCAACCTGAAACCACTTCCAGGACCCAAACCAACACTCTTCCCAGTGTCACCTTCTGAATGCCACATCATCAAATTCGTACAAGACTGGTTGAACAGAATTCATATTTTAAAACCTTAAGGAATTCAGTAAGTTTTACTATAATACTCATAAAAAGTTTATTCTTTGCACTTTAAATTATTACTGTGTGGTTATGTTGATACACAAGAGGCCTGACAATTAAGTTTGAGAATTCATACTAGAAAAAGTGCTACATACCGTATTCCTGAATCACTACAGTCACTCTCAAAGTATTCCCCTCAGGAAGCTGTGCACCAATGTTACCACCTAGTTTATCCTTCAAGCAATTTTGGAATTCTTTTTCTGGAATGGACATCAGAACTGTCATTGTATTACACTTGATGTCCTGGATGTCACCAAAATATCTTCCTTTCAATATTTCCTTTATCTTTGGGTAAAGAAAAAAGCCACTGGGGCCAGATCAGGCATAGTGTTCCAACACTGTTATTTGTTTAATGGACAAAAACTCCCTCCAAGACAGCGCTGTGGGGGCTGCATTGTCATGATGCAAGACCTATGAGTTTTTGGTAAAAAGTTCAGATTGTTGTCATCAAACTTTTTAATGCAGTCATTCAGCACTTCCAAATAGTAAAGTTGGTTAATTGTTTGTCCAACTGATACAAATTCATAGTGAGCAATCCCTCTAATATAGTAAAAGTTAGCGACATCATTTCACTCTTTGACAGAACTTTTGTGGTTGTGACTGACTTCCATTGTGCAGTTTAACGCCTTGTTTTAGGGTTGTATTGGTACACCCCTGTTTCATCACTGGTGATAACACGGCCCAAAATGTCGTCTTGCCTCTCCAAAAGGTCTTAGCAAACTTTGACTCTGTTTTTTCTCATCAATGAGCTGCTTTGGGACCATTTTTGCAGACACTTTTCTCATTCCTAGGTTTTCAGTGAAGATTTTTCTAACCGTTTCTCTATCAACGTTTACTTGGTCTGCTATGCTTCTCACAGTCAGAAGATAATTTTGATGCACAATTCAATGACTTTTTGCAATGTTTGTCATCAGTTCTGCTCCTTACTGGCAACCCTGACCTCCCTTTGTCAATGACACTTCCTCTCTCCTCAGAAAAATAATCGATTCATTGCACACTGCTGTTTTCTTTGTGGCATTATCCCCATAAACTAGGACTAACTTATCCCTGATTTTATTTCTACTCTTGCCAAGTTTAACAAGAAATTTAATATTTGTTTGTTGCTCTAATTCAAAAACATGCAACAGTAATGAATGCCACTCAGCATGACACAGCCACATGGCAACACAAACAGACTATGGGACACTGATAAACCAAAGTTATGAACCCTTCTGAGGTGTTTGTACTCTGCTGCCATCATACGTGCATGGTGGCAAGTTCATAAACTTACTTGTCAAACCTTGTATATTAACATAGATTATTAATTTTCTCAGTTTTACTTTGATAGGCAGAACTATTATTACTTATCTCTATAAAAGCTTTGCATGTAAAAGAATCTTGCTGTATACATTCTCCAGTAACCTCTTAGAGATGTCAGTCAAAGTGCCATACCTGCACCACAAAAGCTTGAGTTAATATATAGATGTGTAAGTCCAACTAAATCAACTTAAATCTGCTTGGACTGTATATGCCTTCTCTAGAGATTCTGAAGAATTTTTAAAGAGGCAAAGACAACTTACCTCTCTTTTCAACTTATATCCTAGTAGATACTGTGGTTTCTCTGGATAGGTGCTGAAATACAGTTTTAACATATGGGCCATATGTATTTCTAATTAAAATGTTCAATGTCAAGTACTAAAATTTCTTCTTTCCATAAATTACTTTGCATGGTTTTTTTTCCAAGCTGAAGATTTTGGAAAAATATTATTGGCGTGTTTACTTTCATTAGGGAATAAAGTTTTGGGCCCTAAATTGTTTTTACTGATGTCACATTCTTTGCTTATACTAAGAGTAAGAAAGTCAAAATTGCTCAGCAGCAATATATATGAGTTTGAGAGCAGAAAGTGAAGATATCAGATGTTACCCTGATAATAGAGTAGAGAATAAAGCAATCATAGTAGAAGAACATAATGTAAAAAGAGGGCCCACTGAACTATTTTGGAATTTAAAAAATTATGAAATCATGATACATTTAATCTTAGAACAAAAGTTATTTAACCTTTTTCTAAATAGTTGCACATTCTAAACCTTTTGAATTTTTTATCTTATTCTTTCAACCTAACTACAACCAAGAGAAGCATATTAACAGAATACTTATAAATAATTATCTCAGAAAAGAAGACTTTTCTGTTGTTTATGACAATTTATATAAACATAAATAATTGTAGTGGTACCTTTGAATATTACTTTGTACTTGAGTATAAATTACAATGCATTTTTTTTTTTTTTGGTAAAGAGATAAGGTCTTCCTATATTACCCAGGATGAAGTGCAGTAGCATGGTAATAATTCATTGCAGTCTTGAACTCCTGAGATCAAGCAGTCCTTCTACCTCACACTTTCATGCAGCTGGGACTACAGACATGTGCCCCAACACCTGGTTAAATATTTTAAATTTTTTTTGTAGAGTATGGGATCTCACTATGTTGCCCAGGCTTGTCTTGAACCCCTAGCTTCAAGCTATCCTTCTGCTTCAACCTCCCAAAGTTCTTAATGCAAACTCTTACTGATTTTTAATTTTTCCTTAAATAACCCTATCCTACTATATTAAAAGAGAAATAGAAATTGAGAAAGAAGGGCCAAGGTTTAGAAATGTGGCAAGGGACAACCTGAAGTGCAGGATGGGGTGAGAGATAGTATGGTAATCAGAAAGTGGTAATGGCCAAAGGATGGAGTAAAAATGCTGTTTCATTCATTACTTAGAATACAATTGAATTTGAAAATTTAATAAGGTTTTTTAAATTTTCCAAATCAAGAGAAACATTATCCTCTTTTCTTCTAGCCTCGACTGAGGCTATAGGTGCCTTGCTATTCCTGTGGATATTGGGAACTACCATTCACTTATCTGGAAAATTGATTCTTCTTTCTCTTCATATTGTTAGATCCCAACTGTATTGGTCCATTTTGTATGGATGGAATACTTGAGACTCAGTAATTTGTGAAGAAAAGGGATTGATTTGGCTTACTGTTCTTCAGAATATACAAGGAACAGGGGACCAGCATCTGCTTCTGATTAGAGCTTCAAAGAGCTTCCAATCAAGGCAGAAGGTAACGGGGAGCAGGGGAATCATAGGGTGAAAGGCAGTAGCCAGAGAAGAAGGATGTGCCCGGCTCCAGTAAATGACCAGCTGTCCTGTGAACTAATCAAGCAAGAACTCACTTGCAATCATGGGGAGGGCACCAAGCCATTAGTGAGGGATCTTCCCCCACAATCCAAACACCTCCCATGAAGCCCCACTTTCAACACTGGGGATCAAATTTCGGCATGAGATTTAGAGAGGCTGAACATCCAAACCATATCACCGTTGTTCCTCCAGTGTTCATCCTGTATATCATTTCTTCAACCCAGGACTAGGTAGCATACTTCTTTACATATACCTATAGTACAATGCAATTTTTCTTGTGTAAAGTTCACCATATTACCTTCAAATTAATTGTTTAATGCCCTTTTAAAACCTACATTGTAAGCCACATGGACACATGAGTTGTATTCAAAGTGTAGCACTTTGGTAAATAGAGTGGCCAATCAATAAAAATTTGTTGACTTGCTTCTAATGGGATGGTGTGTCCCAAACATATTTTTCATATTGAGAACTTCTGTTTCCTATCTGACCCCAAATTTTTGATATTGCAATCCTTAATTTTTCTTTTTTTGGGCTAGATAAACTTGTCCCAAATATGTATACTACAGAAATTATCCTTAATGATATTCTAGAAAGAAAAAAAAAAACAATTGCAGAGTTAAATAGTTTGGATAAATATTTATCGTCCAGTATTCTTTTTTTCCCCTAGAAAATCATACTCTGATTTCTCAAAAACTCCACATTCTGCATTAAAGAAAACTGACTTTCTAACACCTACTGTTTTATAGGCTTGTTATATCTTAGAGCCCATTCTCCATGACTTTATTTCTTAGCATTCTGCAGAAGAATTATTTGATAAAGCACTACTTTGGAGAAAGTTTGAGTTAAACATCTGTGTGTTGATCTGGAGTGAGTCTCTTTCCCGGCATTCATGAGTATCTAGTAATCACAACTCAAGATTCTAACCACATTTTCCCCATTTACTATCCACGTTATCTTAAACTACTCAACCTATAAAACCCTAAGAGGAGCAGTTATGTCCTACTGTGTTATTACCTGACCTGCTATAATGGAGAGAATGGTACCCGTCCCCCAACCCATATATCTATGTTGCAACTCCCAGAATCTGAATACGACATTATTTAATTTCCAAATGTAATTAAATTGCACATCTTTAGATGTAATCATCCTGAATTACCCACATGGGTCTAAAATCCAATGACAAGTGGCATTACAGGAAAAAGAAGACACAGACTATGGAAGAGAAGTTCATGTGACAGAGAAGGCAGAAATTGAAGGCAAAATTCTATGAACACTTAGAGCCACTGGAAGCTGAAACAATTGAGGAAGGAATCTCCCTTAGTACCTCTAGAGGGTGTATGGCCCTACCAGCGCTTTGATAGCAAATTTCTGCCTTCCTCCAACTGTGACAGAATAAATTTCCATTGTTTTATGGCACCAAGTCTATGGGAATTTATCACAGTAAGCTCAGCAAGTCAATATACCTGCCTATATCACTGAAGCTGCTGAGACTATTGTCAGATGCACGTGAAAGTCATTAATTTGGAGTGTTGTGATGAAATATGAATGTAGTTAATATTTATTAATTGCAAAAGCCAGGAGAGGAAGGAACACTGAATATCTGATGCTGAGAGCTCAATAAGAGGACGTAGCATAGAAGAGGAAGTGAAAGATTTTGCCTTCCCTTTCAGGAGGAGTTTTCATGGAGAAAATTTCTTTTAGATAAATATTATGAGAAATAAATATTAATTATAAATGTAACATAATAAAACTTATTGAGTGATTAATAATTTCTGGCATTTTATGTAAATTAGATTACTTAATGTTTGTAGTTACCCACCAAATTTTATTTTTTCATTCAAACATGGACAGAAGAATTTTGTCATCAAAGATGGTTTTCATGTTGGTCATAGTAATAGCAATATTAAGAGCAATTACTTCTTACTGAGAAACTACATTATAATACACACTGTATGATACATGTTAATTATAACCCTTAATTTTAATATAAAAAAGTGAAGTTTGGAGAGAGATTAACTATCTAGCCCCAAATCAAACAGATAAGAAGTTCTGGAACTGGAATTTGAACAAGTCTCACTGACTTTCTATTACATCATGACAAGTTTATTTTAACCCATGTTTACTTCTAGAGTAAAATTTTGAAAGCTTATTATAGACTGTTAGCCAAAAAATGATGTTGTGCCAGGAAGGGGTCCTTGCTTGCTGGCAGAAAGTCCTCATTTATGGAAGGCAGAGAAGTGGGAAGAAGAGGAAGCAGAGAGAGACAGGGACTAACCACATAAAGAACTATGGGGACGACCAGCTAAAGAGAAAATTCAAAGTGTGCTGACGCAAATGACTAAAAAGTCTTATGCTCTTTTCACAAAGAAAATATTCTGTATATTACATGAGAACAAATTATATCCATGCTAATATCACCAGGCTTCAAGAAGGAAGGCTTTCTGCCATCACCAACTACTATGAGAAAAAAAAAGTCTCAGCAACTTCCTTTCTTTCCAGGTTGATTATTCCTAGTGATACAGATTATTTAAATCTTGTTCTGTATCATGCATTAGCCACCACAAGATCAACCAGACCTTTTCCCTTTCTTAATTTTGACTCAAGACTTCAGTTTTCCAACAATATCTTGTTCTCTTTTACAATCTAACCATGTTTATTCTTTTTAAAAAAAATTAATCCACATTTTCCTTTTACCTTTCTTGGAGAAAAGGATACAAACTATATAATATTTAAATGCCTCACATTTTTATTTTGAATAGAGTGCAAGATTTTGATTTTTAATTTTTGCTACATATTCGTATCATATAAGTAAGATCCATGACCAAACAATTCAAATTTTAAAATTCTTTATAATCCTTAGAGGAAAATTTTTGTATTTAGGCACATATGAATATATGCATTAAAAAATACATATTTTTGTTACTACCTTAGAAAATTAAAGGCTCTTGATCTTGCACACTGAGATCTGAGCAATATCTTATTTTTTGAGATAAACTCTTCACTTTCATAATAATTCTACTTCTAATTATAGACATAATTCAAAAGTGAAATTTAAATGAAGCATATTCATCATGAAAGAGTTTGATGAAACAATTTCTTTATGATTTTTGCATGTAAAATCATATGAAGTGGATCATTTATTTTCCATTTATTTTGATGGAGAGTAGCAGAGACTTTTACATGCCATAATGAGGGCCAACAAGTATTTTGTATGATTTGCTTCATTTAATGCTATCAGTTTTAAAAACTGCGATTATGTTCTACATTCATAATTCAGCATACCACTGTGAGTCAAAAAAGGATAACTGGGTGTATTGAATGAGAGAGAATCTTATCTAGATTTTTTTGTCTTTCTTTAAGTGAAAAATCTTTCTGAAGTGTGAAATTGCCCTCTTGGCCATTGACAAAGTTTGACAATATTTCTAATTCCTGCTGTTTGAGGAAGGAAACCTGCTCAGAGATGGTCCAAAATAAAACCCAAATATTGGCTTCCTGCCGTTCTCTGCACTGAATGGAATTATTGGCAGCTAAGTAATTGTCTTGTTATTATAATCTTAGAAAAAACAATATGGTTTCTCAATTTAACTCAAAAGATCACAGCAGTGTCTATTTCATAATTTACATTTAAACTAGCTGTGCATGTCACTCTTTGCTGTGTTAATGATGACACAAACATCCACATATGACTTTGAAAGTAATTTAAAAATGAGTCTTACTCCAAATCACTTTATCCTCCCAAATGTCTCTTTGCTTTTCCCTTTCCCTAAATAAATACCTTTGGAAAACCAATTAGTTCCTTGAGCTTCAATTCTGTCATATTTTATAAAAATACTGTCTTAAACTGAATTATTACCCAGACATCTTCCAGGTCTAAAATCCTAGAAGACACAACTGCAAATCATTCCAAACGCTTTGTCCAGCAGGCATCAAAATAGATGGAGAAGTTTATTTAGTAGATTCATTCCTCCATCCCTCCCTGCTTTCTTCCTTCCTTCTCACTCCTTCCCTCTCTCCTATTGTCTTTCAAGAAGTCCTGACTGGCTAAATGAAGGGAAAAAAATCCGCATATGAATAACTTTATTTTTAAAAATTCCACCATCAAATGTGTGTGCTACTATTTGATTTTTTTTCCAGAAATGTTTAGGCCTTTGACTTTATCTTCTGCCAAAGGATATATAATTTTAAAACATTACAAATAATTATGTCTCAATTATGCCTACTATAATAAAAAGACTATCTTTTGTCCTTTAAGGCAATTTTAAGTTAATTATTGTAAGTGTTTGACCTACTTTGACATTTCCACACTTAACAAGGAACAAGTACAATTTAAATACGATAATAGTATTATCATTTTTATAGTGGTGATAATAGTGTACAAAAAAGCCAACATTTATTGACTCCTAATTGTGGTTGAGGTACTAATTATGTTATACATTTTATATAGGAAAAGAATTATAAGTAATTGATTTCATCAATGTGAAAAGGGGAGTAGTAGTTTAGCATGTTTAAGTAACTGTTCAAGACTACGTAGCACTAAATTGCATAAGATCCTAGGGTAAAAACCACCATGCTAAAGAAACGTAAGCAGAAAGCAGGAAGTGAAAAGTTCTTCATCATCCTGACAATAATTGTTAATATGTCCAAAATGAGCCTGAATTTTAACATTTTTCTGCCACTTTCTAAGTGTGAATTTGTCCAAGATTCTTAATAGAAGTTGCTACATTCATAAAATTTAGACAGTAATATTTAATTTATTAAGTTAAGGGAAAAATTATCATTGTGCTTGTTTTCTCTGCTTTTCTCCTGGAGAAGCAGCAGCATTCCATAGGTAATATGGCATCTTTAGCACAAAGCCGCAGCTTGTGACCAAGTTGTTCACCCGGGGCACTGTGTGATGGCGCAACAGAACACAAGATGCAAGGCACCATAGGTTGACTGTTCACACTTCACACTCACTTTTTAGAAACATCAAAATCATCTGATCTGCTTCATCCAAGAGCATCAACATCAGGTGAAATGGGCTTCATAAATTAAGTAATACTTTGAAAGCTGTGTCAAAGACATTTTGCTGAAATAGAAATACTAATAAAACTGGACTCAGAGAGACTCTGTTATCTTCCTCATCAAGTTTTCAGAAAAAAAACATTCCTTATTAGTTTCCATCCCCTGGTGGATTCAGGCTGTTTTTATAGACTGGGTTTGAACAAAGCATCTGGGACCACCTGCCAAGGAGGGACAGGTGCTTTGATCAAGGTGCTCTCTTATCACATGAGGTAATGGCACATCTGTTTGGACCATCTGAGCTGAGATAACAGGTGCAGGTGCAAACTGAGTATTTGGAGAAACAACAACAACAACAAATAAAATAAAATAAAGAGAAAGCAACTTTAGAAACAATCCTTTTTTGGTGCAGATTCACAGGGTGTTGCCAAAGACTCACAGAGCATGGTCTGTGCATCCCAAACATGACAGGGCAGCTCTGATGTATCACAGATCTCAGGGCCAGCTGAAAGGACTAGTTGAAAATAACTTTAAAAAAAATACATCCAATTCCTTGCAACATTAGAGCATTCACACTGGTGCATTCTTCACTGGGGTATGTTCTGTAAATAGCAAACCTTGCTTCATGGCTGTGTTCTACAGTAAATGGTTATGCAATCCTTGCTCAGATTGAAGATTGCCAGATATTATTCTACCTCTATTTTTCATGACCTTGCCTTACTGGAAAGTTCAGGTTCCGTATCTCAGTCAATTTTAAACTAAGCAACAACCTATGAGATCGGACAATTAAGTTCACAAACTCATCCTAGAAAAAAGTGTATATATACCTCACTGCTGAATATCTCTACCATCACCTTCAAAGTGTTCCCCTTGGGAAGCTATATGCTGACACCAGCACATGGTCACCTTTCAAAGCAATATTGGAACTATTTTTCTGAAATGGCCATTAGAACTGTCATTGTATGAAGGTCATTGAAGAACTGTCATTGTATGACACTTAAGTTTACAAACTCATCCTGGAACATGTTTTGGAATGGCCATTAGAGTTGTCATCATACAAGGCCTGAAAATTAAATTTGCAAACTCATCCTAGAAAAAGTGCTTTGAAAGGTGAACTAGGTGCTGGCATTGGTGCGTGGCTTCCTAAAGGGACTATTTCAAAGCAACTTTGGTGATATCCAACAATGATGTATGTAGCAATTTTTCTGGGATGAGTTTGCAAATTTAATTGTCTGACCTCATATTTATCATAGTCTCTTTTTTAAATTTGCCTTTCAGACTGTGGATCCATGATCTATCTGTCCAGTCACCCATCTATTCATACGTTCAATACATTAGTCGAACATCAAGCTGTGTGTTTAGACAGGTTTTGTTTCTTAATCACAGTAACTAAATTTATCTATTTTAAAACAAGTTCTTTAATGTGTCAGTGTGTTCTTATTTGGGACATAAATGAGAGTTGGTAAGATAGGTTTTAATTAATAAGGACTTTTATCTAGTATGTAATGTACCTATAGAAAACAAATACAGCCATTTTAACTAGGCTGAGATGATATTGCGTTTACCTGACTATGATGTTGAACATATTCTCATATACCTACTGGCCATTTGTATATCTTCAAATGACTATTGTTAAAAAGACAGAAAATAGCAGATGCTGGAAATGATGTGGAGAAAGTGAAAAGCTTCTAAACTGTTGATAGAAATGCAAATCACTATAGTAACTATGGAAAACAGTAAAAAAATTCTTCAAGAAACTAAAAATAGAACCACAATATGTTCCAGCACTTCTACTGCTGTATACATACATGCATACATATATACCCAAAAGAAAGAAATTCAGTATATCAAAGAATACACCAACTATGAGGCCCCAAGTACCACATCCCCCACTGGCTGGCCTATTACTTGGCTTTTCTACTGTCCCTGCTGGAGACAGTGCTGAGTCTGCTTATCCAGATGCAGCCCACCTTCACACCCATCCGTTTGCACTAGCTGGGACATTTCACTACTACAGCTGCGAGAGACCCAGAAAGGCCCTGGGGTACCAGTGCCTGGTCACCATGGATGATATTGAGGAAAGGACTGGGCAGAACTTTCACCACCTGCGGAAGGCCAAGTGAAGCCCTGGAGACTGCATGCTTTGGCCATGTACCCTAGCCAATAACCCTGCCCCCAGAGACCAAGGAACAAACATCCTTCAAATGAATTTCTTCTGAGGCTATTGCCATTGTATCATTAAATGCAGGCACACCTGCCCCTCCTGTGACATTTCCTCCTTCACAGGATTGAATTTGGGTTTCTTAAAGCAGGCAGCTTCGTGTTCTTTTGACTGTTTTGTTCCTCCCCCACCCCTTATTTTCTGGGTTGAGATCACCTATTTCATTCCAGTGCCCTTGTGCACAGTAGAAAAAGTGATGAGAAGAAGCAACCCATTTGCCAGTTGAGATGGAGAACATTTCCATGCACACTAATACTAGAGTGAAGCTACTACACTCTGTTCGAGTAACTATATCAGAAAAATGTCCTAGAAGAAAGCAGTCATTGCAAACATAGGGGTGGGGTTTCAGATGTATGTTTCATCTTGACACTGAGTATAGAGCAAAAAGTTGAAGCTTAAATGATTGTGATCCCCCAGTCCCTGGTATTACAAAAAGACTGTGGATTGTTCAGCTCCTTAGGCTTCTGAATTCTCTTTCAGGGACTGTTGGTGACCTGTCTGTGTTGTTTTTTCATAAAACATTTCTCTTTAAAAAAAAAAAAAAAAAACTGCACTTCCATGTTTACAACAGCACCATTCACAATAGCCAAGGTATGGAATAAACCATGGTGTCCATCAATGGATAAACTGATAAAGAAAATGACCAAGCATACATGATGAAATATTATTTATATATAAAAAGAATGAAATCCTGTTAATTGCAGCAACATGGATTAAATGGAAAAAAAATTATGATAAGTCAAATAAGACAGGCACAGAAAGACAAATATCCCATGTTTTTATTCACATGTGGGAAAGAGAAAAAGTTGATCTGAAGGAGACAGAGTGTAGAATGGTGGTTACCAGAAACTGGGAAGAGTAGGAGAATGGTGGTGAAGAGAGGTTTGTTAATGGGTCTAAAAGTGCAATTAAATGGAATACATTACAGGGTTTGGTATCACAGTGGGGTGACTACATTTAATAAGACTTTGTAGTATATGTTAACATAGCTAGAAGATAAAATTTAGAATGTTTCAACACAAAGAAATGAATGTTTGATTTGATAGATATCCCCATTACCCTGATATGATATTGTACATTGCATAGATATTGCATATATCAAAATATCACATGTACCTAATAAATGTATACAGCTGTTATGCATTCACTTAAAAAGTAAAGAAAACAGAGAACACTAGCTTTTTTTCAGGTAAATGCTAGATGCTGTATGTTTAGAGTAATGTTCCAGCCTTGTTTGACTGGGTTATCTTTGTTTTTGCCATTTACCCTTGCATTCTCTTAGATTATCATTTGTCTTAAATTTTTCATGTTTAACACCGTATTAATTTGTATTAAAATAAGCTTGGATGTGCTTGACAACTCCCACATTGTACTTTGAGCTTCTGTTGTGGTTTTAATTAGTCATATATAAGATGCACAATCAGTAAACAGAGTTCTTATTCTAACATTAGTTAAAAGTATAGATTGATCAGTAATAAAAATGTAAGAACCATGCCCTTCTTCCCCCATGATTCCTTTGTGGGTACAGGGTAACTAAACCTCTTTCAAAGGGAACCTAGACTGCTTGATGTTACGTGAAGGGCTCTCAGCTATACATGACATGTGTCTAGGGACTGCTAACTTCTGATCCCCAGGGATGGCAGGAGGTGTTTTTAGTTAGTGTGGTTTGGTTTGTGATTCCTTTTTATTCTACTTAGAAGGATGCAATCGAAGACATAGCCAGATAGTCCTGATTTTTAAAAATGCTAGAAATCCACTTATTATATCAAACACACTCGCCATGTAGATTCCTTTCTTCTTAGACTACAAAAATAAACTCCACTTTATTGATCATTTTTTAGCACATCACCAAAATATCTCATATAATGACTGCCAAGCAGGACATAGCTCTTAAATAAAAGAGTAATTTCTCTTACACCAAAATACAGGAAAGTCCAAACTCCTTGTTATAGTTCAGAGAACCATTAAGTATGGGGAGGAAAGATTTGCTACAAAAGAGGAACATACACAGCAAGGTGTGATGTTGGAGAGATAAGGGTGAACAGGGAAAAATAGGTCCCTAGAATGGAGGTACTCTCCCCTTCATGATGACTGGGGCTAGGAGATTTTTGTCTAGTATCTCCACAAAATATGTGCACCTTGTTGGTTGGATGGAGGGATCCCCAGGGAAGCCCTTGTACAGCGGGTTCATCAGAAGCAGAAGAAAGGCAGGTAAAGGTAGCTCAGGGTTTGTGTTATAGGATGACTGGAAACCAGGCTTGCAGCTGCTCCAGCAGCCCCTTTGTCCACTATGACTCGAGGTGAGAATGAGATGGCCTGAATGTGATGAGGGCACCATCACACCCTTCAATGTACACTGGGAGCAGAGTCATGCCATTGGAGTCAAAGAAATGTTGAAGCTCTTGAAGTTACTAACACATTGACTACCAATCAAAAAAAACCCCAAGAAACCAAAAAAACAAAAACAACTTTTTTCTTGGGGCCACGATATTTTATTACAAAAATAGAATAAAACTCCGAAAACAAAATGATCTTTTTTAAGTTAATAAAAATTTCTGCAGGGTTTCACCCAGGGGCATCCATCATGGAACCTGTACGCTATAGCACAGCAGCATCAGTGGTCTGTGCACCATGAAGCTCCAAAGGTAGAGATGAGTGAGTCATATCTGCTTCATGAGGCTCCAGGCACAAAACTGGCATGAGAAAAAGACAGCTCTCATGGCAGTTAAAGTGTCAGAATGCTCCACAATCCTGAGGCTGAGGATCACATGTAAGGATAGGTGAAAATGTAGAGTGTGATGAGGGGGTGAGCTGCCGGTGTACTCCATAGTAACCAAGAATTCAGCACAAAGGATTTAGGCTGCCAAGACAGTCAGGTTATTTCTAAAGAATGCAATGTAAAGGGTGCCATTGCCTAAGAGATCACGAAGCTGCCAATTTGCCAGTACTCAGAGTGATTGGGAACATGGGAAATTATAGGTCACATGTCCATGAGATATGCACGATAAATAGGGCTTGAACAGTTCTGATGTAGAGCTCATAAAAAAGACTTTGATCATTCTTACTATAGTTATTTAGCTATACATTGTAAAATGAAGGCCTGTAATTATGTATACATATGTAATTAGGACTTTAAATGCAATAAATCATTTCAATAAGAAGATGTTGAAAACAAAGAAATGCATGTTTAATCAAAAACTTAAGACTGGAAATTCAGTTTTGCAAGGAAGTTGATGATTTGTGTAACTTGAAAATATATTTGTTGACATTAATCAGCAAATACAGGAGCTGTACTGGCAGTATGCAAATCAGGAGGCTGTCGAAGAAACATCAGTCAGTAATTTGAAAGTTAGTGTTTATTTTTAGAAGATCACAGCAATAATTTAACATGGCCTACTGCAGAAGCCATACATATATGGCATCCTGTCTGCATGCTTTGGGGTATATATCAAATAACCATTTCCTAAGTTAATCTTACCCTTTTTTTAGTTATTTTTTTTTTTCCTGTGTGTGGATGTACTGAAAATAATGCAGTAGTCATGTCCATATTAACAGAAGAATTTGCCAATGGCTCTATGTCTGCATTTATCAGATGCTTCCAACCAGAAATCAGCTACTTTCATTAACAGTTAAAATGTTCCCATTCCAAATCACAGTTTCAAAGGTTCACTTTTGAAGGACCACTCTACTGAAGATAAAACCTCAGATATTATTATGTGTGCTATTATAAATTCAGTTAAAGAGTTCACATTCGGATAAATTATATGTGTTTGCAACATTAGTACAAATCCATTTATGGGACAGCGTGATGTTGGGATAAAAATCATATGCCTACTAAATTGGAAAATTGGAATTGGTTTAGATCAGCATATAATTCATAATTTTTACCAAACAAATTGTAATATTACCAGCCCCACCCCCTAAAAAAGCTCTAGTTGTCAAAATGTATAAATATTGTTATGTAACATTTAAGATTCTTATTTTGGTAAGCATAGGTTTTAAAATGCGAGCAATAGGCACTTTCATGCATTGTTTGTAGAGTATGAAATGATCCCACTACTACAGGAAAGTGGACGCCAGCACTGAAGTCTGGCCTGAAGGTCAAGTGGGTTCTTGGCTTCTCACAGGAAAGATTTCGAGAGCATACCAACAAAGCAAAAGTAAGTTTATTGAAGGAATAAAGACACAGATGAAAGGCTAACCTGAAGTCATTTTTCATTGCCATCTTGGTTCAAATTGGTATCAACCTTCTTCTTTACTACATACTCCAACCTTGGTTGGAATCTTACTGAGTAGAGCCTGCTAGTTCCCTATCTCACAACCACTTTGCAAGCTTTGTTTGCATTTTCTGATATTGTTAAACAAATACATGTCTTATGACCCAGGAATTCCATTCTAGGTATATACCTAAGAGAAATGAGTGAATGTAATATTCACAACAGCTTTATTTTAAGAGCTGTTAATTTTTGAAATTGAAAATGACTTAAATGTCCATGAATAATAAAATGGGTAAAAAAATGTGTTACCTCAGACAAATATATACTTTTTTGCAAATAAAATGGCATGACTGAATGGAGCAAGTAACCATATGGATGACTATCACAGATATAATCCTGAAGAAGGAAGCATGTAAGTGCAGACATAAAATAGTGATTCCATTGGTATGAAGCCCAAGAAAAGGAAACACTCATCCATGGTGATATAAATAAACCAAAATACCGTCTGCCTCTATATTCTGGTTTTTCTTCCAATTGAATAAAATAGTATCTGCCTCTAATGTGGAAGGGAGATTAATTATAAGGAAGCAAAAAAGGGATGATGGAAATGTTCTGTATCTTCATTTGGTTTATAGGAGGGCTCCTGTGATGGATATATATGGCAGGACTGAAGTGTACAATTGCACACACTAGACTATATAATTGATACTTGCACACTTTTCTGTATGCAGTAATTATTCATAAAAAGAAAATATTAAATGTTCAATGTTAATGTTATACTAAAAACATATATATATATATTTATATATATATAAAATCTGATTTTAAAAAAATGACCTTTGTCCTATTAGGAAAAAAGTACATGTGTCAAAGCAGCAATTTGAAGAAATTTCAAACAGTCCTCATATTAAAGACAATTAGTAAGCTAAAAACTTATTAATGTACATAATACATTAAGAGTATCAATAATCTCACAATTTTATTTTATAATAATTAAAAAATAGAAACTTTTAAAAATTTTACTTTAGCAGGCATATATATGTAATTTTCTGAAAATAATTTTAAATAGAGGTACTTTATAACATCAACACATTATAATTTCTCAATAAGTATTTCAAAATTTTATAATTTTAATTGTTTTATATGCCTCCCTCTACCTTCAAAAGGGTCATAATATGGATAATAAAATGATATAGTTTCTATATTTTTGTACTTTATCATTTGAAATTCCCAGATTGTGTGAGGTAAATGTGTTATAATTTTTTTACTTATTAGAAAGCAAGTCTTTACTTGTTAGAAAAGACTCAGAAAAGATAAAAAGCTCACCAAAATCTGCAAGATATTTGGTGTCATTTGGAGTAGGCTGCCAAGGGAAGAAATGGCTTTATGATTTTTCTTATAATTCATGATCGTTGTGTTTTCTTCAAACTGAATGATTACTTAATTGATTAACTCGCTTAAGAAGCATTTATTCAGGGCAGATAGGGTGACAGGCTCTACTAGAGGCTATAGAGTTTGAAGGCGCCAAAATAGAATTATTTCTTAGAAAAATCTCACAGTCTAATGAAGGAGACATAAGGATGACTTACAATGCAATGTGGAAGTATTAGAGTGGCCTTACAGACAGAAAGCATGGGTGCACAAGACGGCCTGGCTAATCTTTCTAACAAGTGAGATCTAAGAAAGAGGTAATAATTAAGTAATACATTTTTTGTCTCTATATTATTCTTTTTTATAGTATAGTGAGGTAAATAGAAAGTAAAGATTGCATGAAACACACACACACGTATATATATGTAATGCATAAACATATGAACTCAAAAGATTAATTATTAAGCACTACTACTTTGCAGTCCCACAAACCATGGGGATACAACAGTGGATAAGTGTTCCTTTCTTTCTGTGTCCATGCCAATATCTGTTATTTTGGGACTTTTTCATAAAAGCCATTCTCACTGGAGTTAGGTGATGTCTCACTATGCTTTTTATTTGCATTTCCCTGCTGATTAGAAATGTTGAACTTTTTCATAGGTTTCTTGGCCATTAGTCTATCTTCTTTTGAAAAATTTCAATGTCTTTTGACCTCTTTTTAATGTGCTTCTTTGATTTTTTTTCTTGCTGATTTGTTTCAGTTCTTTGTAGATTCTTGTTATTAGCCTTTTATCAGATGTATAGCATGAAAATATTTTCTCCCATTCTATAGGTTGTCTGCCCTATTGATTTCTTAGCTGTGAAGATGCTTTTTATTTAATCAAGTCTCATTAATATTTTTGTTTCTGTAATTGCCTTTGGTGTTTTTCTTTTCATAAATTCTTTGTCTAGGCCAATATCTGTAGGAGTTTTTTCCTGATATTTTCTTTTAGACTTCTTATAGTTTCATGCATTAGGTTTTAATCTGTTGTCTATCATGAATTAATTTTTGTGAGTGGGGAGAGATGCAGCTCCTATTTCAATCTTCTACATGTGACTATCCAGTTTTCCTAGCATTGTGTATTGAATAGCAATTACATTCCACAGCTTATGTTATTATCTGCTTTGTCAAAGAGCGGATGGCAATATAAGCATGATTTATATTTGGGCTCAGTGTTCTGATCCATTAGTCTATATCTCTATTCTTGTGCCAGTACTGTTCTATTTTGGATACCATAGCCTTGTAGTACAGCTTACTGTGTGATAATGCAATTCCTCACAATTTATTCTTTTGCTTAATGTCACTTGGTTATTTAGGCTCTATTCTAGTTTCATACAAAAAAAAATAAAATGTTTTTTCTAGATCTGTGAAAAATAATGTTGGAATCTGTAAACTACTTTGAGTAGTATAGACATTTTAACTGTGTTGATTTGGCTAATACATGAGCATGATATATCTTTTCAATTTGTTACATTTTCTGTGATTTCCTTCTTCAGTGATTCATAGTTCTCCCTGCAGAGATCTTTCATCTCCTTGGTTAAACATATTCCTAGGTATTTTATTTACTTTATTGATATTGTGAAGGTACTGCATCTTTGTTTAATTCTCAGCTTGACTATC